>NC_058132.1:444128559-444203360 GCF_016433145.1 Gracilinanus agilis
AGGAGAGGAGAGGAGAGGAGAGGAGAGGAGAGGAGAGGAGAGGAGAGGAGAGGAGAGGAGAGAGGGGTTAAGTGACTTCTTCAGGGTGATACAGTTAGAAAGTCCTCAAGACTCTAGACCTGGTGCTTTATCCACTGTGCCAAGACATGCTACTTCAGTAGCAGAGGTTGGATTTGAACTAAGGACTTCCCAACTTCAATTCCTTTGCACTGGGCTCTTTTCACTTCCCACCATTTCCTATTTCCTATTTCATTTCCTATTCTGGACTTCTCCATCATGTTTAAAGAGCCACTATTTCCTAGAAGATCATTTCAAGCCTAGAATTCATACTTTGGTAATGTTCTCTGTCCTAGGGATCCCCCTATCTTCTCCTCCTTATTTGAAGAGAGAAGGATCCTCTCAGAACCTTCTCTTATGAAGCACACTCAGGTCAGTTATCTCCTCATTTTCCACCAAGTTATATTCTTCTGGATTCTTCTATCACAGCCTACATTGGGTACCTTCACCTTTTCCCCTTCCTCTTTTCAGCTTCCATTAATGTGTGTTGTCTTCCCCATTAGAAAGTAAGCCCTTCGAGGGCAGGAATTATCTTTCTTTTTATTTGTATTAAATAGCACAATTTTGTACAGTTATGAACATCATAAAAATCAATGGAACTCCTTTTGATTGAACTGAAATAACCCACATAGATGGACTTTGCTGCCAAATCACTTGTATGAACAAATATACTTAAATACACTAGGGAATCCAAAGTTATCTGTATGTATAAATATACAAAAGAAAAGAAATCTATGCTGGAAGCAACTGAATTTTAAATTCATCCAAAGATTAATTTTCATAATATCTTCTAAAAGGGAAGATTCTAGAAGAATAAAGAATATTACAGATGGTACTTTTACTAGAAAAAAGACCACTGAAAACAAAGATATCAGCAACTACCAATCCATATGCCTATTTTCTTATGTTTATAAAATCTTTATGAGATCAGTTTATGTAGGCACCAAAGCAATCCATAGAAACATGAGAGGGGAACAGGCTGACTCTCATCAGTGATTTTAAGCAGACCCCATCTTTACAATCATTCCAGTAATTCCAAGGTGTAGAAAATACATAAGGCACTGTTTGTTCATATTTTAAAGCATTTGACTTGGTAGAATAAAATATTATTTTGAAGACTCCCTTCATATATAATATCTTCTATAACTATGTTAAAATAATATGATGTTCGAAGAGAAATTTAACTATGGAGATATCCAGTGGCCTACAGAGCATTAACAGAATGAAGTATAAAATAGAAACATGGTTACCAAAGGTGTTTGCCAGTGTCGTGGAGGATATCTTGCACAATATCCTACAGAAGGAAACACTTCTGAGTAAGAGGTTTTCCAAATCTTAACATTTACAGATCACAAAGCTCAAAAGTTTTGAATCCTGGAACATTACAAAGCTGTATTTCATGAAATCCATAAGTTTTAACACAAATTGGTTAACCATTCACATTGAAAAATTAAAGTGGATGAAAAATGCACATTGGCATTCCCTGGAGTTCAGTTCCAGACCACAATATAGTGTATATCACAACAGAGCAAGCCACATGAATATTTTGGTTTCTCAGTGCGTATAAAAGTTGTTTTTACACTATACAGCAATCTACTAAGTGCACAATAATATTTTGCCTAACATGCATATACATTAATTTAAAAATACTTTTTTTTCTAAAAAATATTAACCATCCATCATCTGAGCCTTCTGTGAGCTATAATCTTTTTTCTGTTTGGAGGGCCTTGCCTTGATGTTGATGGTTATGGAATGATCAGGGTAGTAGCTTATGAAGGCTGAGATAGCTGTGGCAATTATTTAAAATATGATGCTTTTTTAAAATTTTACCATATCAATTGATTCTTCTTTTCACCTGAACACTCATAGACCATTGTAGGGACTATTAATTGGCCTAATTTCAATATTGTTGTGTCTCAGGGAATAGGGAGGCCCAAAGAGAGGGACAGAGGTATGGAATGGCTGATTATTGGAGCAGTCTAAACACATATTTATTTATTAAGTTTGCCATCTTATTAGGGTGAAGTTCATGTTATCCTAAAACCATTACAATAGAAACATCACAGAATCATAAAACAGATATAATAATAATGGAAAAGTTTGAAATGTCATAAGAATTACCTAAATGTGACACAGAGATACAATGTGAGCATGTGATGTTGGGAAAATTGTGCCAATGGAGCTGCTCAACACAGAGTTTCCATAAATCTTCAATTTGTAAAAAATGTAATATCTGAAAAGTACAATCAAGCTAAGCATCATAAAATGAGGTATGCCTGTATTATCTAAGTTATGGCAAGTAGCTAGAGAGAAAGCCCACTTGCATTAACCTTTAGATAAAAAATGGACCTAAAAATAAACAAGAAGAGAAGAAATATCTAAATATCCCCAGAGGGCAGAAATAGAAGCAGTAAGTAGAAGCCACACAAAGACATTGCTCAGAAAAGGAATAAACATCTGCAGGTAGTGGTGGGTTTCCTATTCAAATTGGGATTTTATGTCTAATTATAAGCCTAGAAAGCAGGGTGAACCTGAGATGATGATGTATATGAGAGGAAGAGGGCCAAAGAAAAGGACTTAATGCATGGCAGCAGCCTGCCCCTAGTGGTAGGGGTAAGGAGACATGACAACAGGAACAACAGCTGTAGATAGGAAACATAAGTGAGGCACGTCAGTGAGAGTTCTGACTTTTGAACTATATGGATCTAAGTCCTGTTCCCCTCCTATGCATAAACTATGACAAATAAGATTATATTAAGTGATCAGAATATATTAAAACTTATAGGGACAGACCCAAATGTCTACTTTGGCAAAAAGTACATACTTATTTAAAGAGACACATGCAATGGATAAGGGAAGAATTTATGAGACATAGAAAACATTATATGCAAAATAGATAACTTTGATTACATTTAAAATTTTTTTAAGTTTTTGCACGAACAAAATCAACGAAACCAAGATTAGAAGGGAAACAACAAACTGGGGGGAAATTTTATAGCAAATATCTCTGACAAAGTTCTCACCTCAAATATATAGAGAACTGAATCACAATTGTAAGAATACTGAGCATTAGCAAGCAGTTAGATGGCTTGAGTGGATTGAGAACCAGGACTGGAAGTAGGAGGACCTAGGTTCAAATCTAGCCTCAGACACTTTCTAGCTATGTGATTCTACGCAAGTTTCTTAACCCCAATTGTCTTGCTCTTGCCACTCTTCTGTCTTAAAATATACACTAAGACAGAAGGTAAGGGTTTAAGGGGAGGAGGGGGAATAGTATCTAAGAACTCCAGTGGTTTGCCTGAATAGGAATTAATCCAAGATTACCAAAATGGCAGAATAAAGAGAAGCTATAATGTAAAGATATTCTTTCTCTTTTATTTATTATCACATATTTAGAATAGAAAAGTGTACAACTTGATGCAAAACATGTTGGTAATATTGCAAATCTTGTGTCCTTTTCCCCTCTTATAGTGTCTAGCATAAAATTTTAGCATAAATGGATGGGAATATGGACTTAACCCATGATTCCATAAGTTCATTCCAAATTGAAGAAATTCCCTTTGCTAATGCAAATCACCACCTTTGCTGCAACTTCTAATCTTAGAGAGTTGCCTGGGGCACAAAGAATATAAGACAGTTGCCTCAAGGTCACACAGGTAGTATAGAAATCTTATCAGAATGTATATACTCCTTCTACCATTGCAAACTACCTTATGTCTTTTCATCTTGTTTGATTCTTATTGAAGTCCTTTGATAAGTTCTCCATAGAGAAATCTACTCAATATGCCTAGAGAGAACTTAAAACCAGGTCTTCCTGGTTTAGAAGTCAGCTTTCTAGCCATTAACTATACCATGCTGCCTCATACTGCAGAGTATGTAAACTAAAAAGTAGTAGGTGATTAATAAATGTATATTGATTACTTTCTCTAATTTTGTTCCCACATTTACTGATGTTGCAAAAATAAAGACCCCCCAATAACATATACACATGAATATATACCATAAAACCATAAGATCTTATTTTGAGTCATTTGTTTTGAATATTTTATTTTGAATGTCCATCAATCCATTGAGTCAGAATAACTGGTTCGTTCTTAGTGGTGGTTCACTTCATTCTTAGTGGTTCACTGAGCATCAACCAACCCTACTTACTTCTTGTTTCACTACTTAGTGTGAAATCAAAATTTTAGGTGAGATGAAGATTAGACTAAAATCTATATATAATAAAGATTGGAGCCTGAATTTTTATGCCAAAAAGTCAGGTTGACTTTTAAGTTGGGTTTACTTATACCTAACACTAGATTGTAAATCTTGGATTGCCTGGTTTTTTGCCCCAGGGGCTTGTGAGTATGATGGGGACTTGGATAGAGGAGCATCTGTAGCCACAGAAAAACCAGATGTGTGGAACAGTTCTTCCTCCAGACCCAGACCAGTCCTGTTCCCAATACTCCAGAGATTTGAATGGGCTGAAATCAGATTGAAGACAGATGAACTTAGAAGTAGCAGGTTGGAAATGTGCAGAGAACATACCCTTTCTTAGTTACCTAATTGATATCCACTGAATTCTCCCAGTAATAAACCATGACCCCAAAATGGAAGTGAGCCTTAGCACCTATGGTGTTATCTCTAGTTCTGAGACTAAAAATATCACATTCCCTCCCAACTTAGATTATTAGACATTCCCTAAGAAAAGTAAAGCAAACTCTGGACTAGACAGAATCACAGGGTCTCAGAATTGGAAGGAAACTCAAAGTTCATGTAGCCTAAACAATGAAGGAGAAACAACCTATTAAGGAGTCCTATTCCACGTATTAATATGTGTATAATTATTAAGCAAAGTTTCATTTTGAGTTGTTTTTTTTCCCTTTCACATCAGGTCTAAATTTCTACAAATTCCACTTGTCACTACTAACTCTATCCTCTATTAATTCAGAACAAGTTCTATTTCTCTTCCTCAATCTGAGAATATAATGTGTCCATCCTAAATATCTTTTTTCTTTAAAGTTTTATTGAAATTCACAAACCTTTCTAGACTTCACCCAAGAGAACTCTCTTATAAAAGCATAAAATAGTTAGCAAACCTAACAATACCTTGACCTCATTTGAATGTGAATGTAAGAATCTATACCTGTAGCAACCTCCCTAGCCTCTCTATTTTAATTAAGTCATTTTAATTAATAGAAATGTATTTTCTCTTTCCCTCCACCTAACTGAAAAAAAGAGAAAGCAAATTAATTATAACAAATTCAGATAGTTAAGAAAAATAAATTCCCTCATTAGCTACACTATCATAAGGCCTATTTGATGAAATTTAGAGTTATAGACTGTGCCCTAAATCTATCACATCTCTGTCAGGAAATGTTGTATCATAAGTCCTCTGGAACTGGGGATAAATACGATAGTGTACCTACAGAATACTAAAGAGTCAATTTAAAAAATTTAACTGAAAAAATAACTAGCAAACTTGCAGGATGTAAAATAATCCACACAAATCATCAGCTATATACTAGCAATAAAATCCAAAAAGAAGAAAGAAAAATTTCATTTGAAATAACTGTAGAGTATACAAAATACTGAGATATACACAATAACTATATAAATACAACTATAAATCATTGTTTACAAAAATAAAATAATTGGGGAATAGTAATTACTCGTGGGTAGGATGAGCCAATGTAATAAAAATGACAATACCATCTAAATTAATTTACTTATCCAATGTCATATCAAATCTTCTCTTTTCCGGCCAAACATCTCCAGTTCCGTCATTTGATCCTTGTTATGGAATAGTTTCAAGTTGTCTGGGCATCCTGTTCAATCCCCTCTACACATACTCTAGATAATTGATACACTTTAAAAAATTTGTTATCCAAATTCTGATGTGGACAGAATCCAGACTGTCACTTCCTTGACACTGGACACTGTAGTTCTTGGAATATAGCTATGGAATACATTAAATTATTTGTCTGCTTTGTCACAGTATTGACTCATATTGAGCTCAAAGGTCTCTCACTCTCAGTTCTTTATCTAGACACTAATCTGGCTGCCTTTCCTGCCCTTATACTGATAAAGTTTAATTTTTGTATCCAACTATAAAATTTTAACCCTTTCCTCTTTAGATTTATCTTATTGTTCCAGTTCAAAACCCAAATAAAGCTTTTTATCTCCTTATTCAACTTATTAACTATCCCTTTAAGCTTCCTGTCATCATTAAAACATTGATAGGCATGTCTTTTATTAATGCCATTGATTTTTAAAAGCTGGAAAAAGCTAAGAATGCATCCCAGGACCACTTCAACAAGGACCTCTCTCAAAACACCGACCTATTAATGACTGCTCTGTGTCCTGTCATCCCTTAGCTCTGACTTCAGCTAATGATACAATGATCAAGACCTTATCATTATCATTTACCTAAGCAAATAAAATAAGAGAATTTCTCAAATGTTTTGCTGAAATTCATGTACACTATGTCTACTGTATTTTTCTACTCTACTTATCTAATTATTATATTAGTCAGTCAACAAGCACAAGCATTATTACACATTTACTATTATGTATTAATAAATAATAACAATAAATACAGAAGATACAAAAAAAGATAAAAAGTCAAAAAAAAATAAAATGAGATTAGCCTTAAGAACATAGATTTAGATCTGGTAGACATGGACCATAGAGACCAAGTAGTCTAACCCCACCCTCACTTTGGAGATGAGGAAAGTTACAGGGCTTGCCCAAGATCCTCCGCCATTGACATTAATTATTCCCCTGGTCCTGGGAGGAACTACTCTTTTTTTTTAAAACATCTTTTTAAACCCTTAACTTCTGTGCATTGGCTCATAGGTGGAAGAGTGGTAAGGGTGGGCAATGGAGATCAAGTGATTTGCCCAGGGTCACACAGCTGGGTGGGAGGAACTACTCTTGATGAAGCCCTCTGACTCTTAGTAATCACCAATCACTTTTCTAAATGCTCAGAAACAATTTTCTTACTAGTATAGCATAGAATTTTATCAAAAATCAAAATCAGAACACTTGCCTATAATTTGTAGATTTTACACACCATTCAAAAACTTAGGTACCATTTGCCCAAATTCAGTCTTGAGATAATTCTCCTAGGAAATTTTTCAAAGATCTCCAACAGTAATCACACCTGACAGTTCTTTCAGTATCTTGGGGCGTAATTTGTCCAGGCCTAACAACCTGAATTCATTGAAAATATCTAGATGCCATCTTACTATGTCCTCATATGTCTTGGGTTTCTACTTCCTATTAATCATTTTTCTTCTACCTATCCAAGTGCAAAGTTCATTTTCCTTGGCAGAGAAAGCAGAGGCAAGGCAGGATTTAATTAATTCTGCTTTCATTCCATTGTTTGTTATTATCATCTCATTCATAAGCAACAGTCTTTCCGCCACTTTGATCTTTTCCCTAACATAAGTAAAAGAGCTCTTTTCCTTTGTCCTTAACGTCCATTCTCAGTCTCAGCTCATTTTTATCTTTTGTATTTCCAGCACCATTTTTTTCAAAACTCTCACTCTTGTATTTATCAATCATTATATATCCTCTCTTCCATCTCATATATATTTCTTTTAAATATCTAAAATGATAAAAATTTTCTGTCCATTATCAAACCATATGTTATACAAAGGGAAGAGGTCTAGATCCCCACCAGCTTTCTACCTAAGGTTCATTTTAACAGGATAACATTAAGAAATTACATGGGACTTTTAGGTATAATCAGAGCAATTTTTCACATCATCATAAATGAACTGACAAACATGGCATGGAGGATTATCAAGAAGGGTGAAATCCTGACCCATCATTTGACCTGCCACTCTTTCTACATGAAAATTGTCAAAGAAGATCTCTGTTTGAAACCAAAAGGTGTTATAATCTGAGATTCCTGAGGCATGAAAAAATGAGAGAATCAAATTCATAAAGTGTACCTCTGAAGTGCAAAGCTTAAGACAAGGAAAGTCTTTAAATGACTGGATAATCATTAAACTAGTGTGAAAATTTAGTTAAATTCAAAATCTATGCTATTCTGATTCCAGAGTCTATGCTATTCCTAGGGGATAAGAATCACAAAAGAACAGTGGCTAGTTCTGGTTCATATGAGAATTATACATGTTTTTAAATATAAGCATGTCTATTATACACCTATGGTCAGTATTTATAGAAATTCTAAAATCTTATGCAGTCCTCATTGAGCTGAGAAAAAAATCTGTCTAGAAACATCATTTTATGTGGAAAGAAAACTGGAGCAGGGATCAGATGACCTGGGATTCAGTCCTCTCTTCTAAAAACTTTGGCTGACTCCAAAATTTTCTTTTTTTTTTAGTCTGTTTCCTTCATTATAAAATAGACATAGTATAATGCCTACATCAGAGTTCATATGAGTATCAAATAAATACTCTGAAAAATAAGAAATTATATAAAAACATAATACACTCTTTACATGGAAATTAAGTGATTTAAAGTCAGTATGACATAGTGGATAAAAAGATGGAGGGGAACACAAGACTTTAAGTCCTGCCTCTGATTCTCAGTAGCTACATGGATTGATACCATAGAACTGGAGCCAAAACTAGAATGCAGATCTGCTGCTAAAAATCCAATAATTTTTCCATGATGTCAATTATATAAAACTATGATGAAACTCACTAATATTTCTATTTTATTTGCTTGTAAAAGTTCCAAACTGGCTTCTCATCTCCACCTGCTCTCCAGAAAACTCCTTTGACTAGAATTCTTCTGCAGCTCCTATTGTTTCATTACTCTTTTCTTCTATTCTTTTTCTTTCTCTGAGATTAAAAGAATCATTAATTCACTCTTTTTTATATACTTGATAAGTGAATTAGCAAATGTATAATTCCAGCCTCTCTATTATTTACAAAAAGACTGTATTCAGAAGAAAATTTTATTTCTTAGGCACACTATAAAGAAAACAGTTTGTTTTTCAAAATAATTCTGTGGACACCTGATGACACTAAATCAATAATAATATTTCAGCAGAAAGGAGTTTGAAGTTTGAGGTATAAATGAACATTTCTTCTTCTTCCTCTCTTACCTCTTCCTAGAAGTTTAGTTTTAATGCAAATACTGGATAATTTCAAATGCAATAAATAGTATTTGGTGAATAAACAAATCAATGATTTCTTAAGGACATGAAACTATAATAAGGAATGTAAGCTTCTTGATGGCAGGGACCATTTTTTTTCATATTTGTCATTGTACTCCCAGTCTCCAGGACAGTGTTCAATGGGTGTATTTATATATATATATATATACATATATGTATATATATATATATGCGCATATATATCACATTAATTAATCTTCAAGCCTTTTGTTGAAAACAAGCATTTAATAACCCACCTAGGGGTCAGATGTTATACTAAGTACTGGGAATACAAAATTAATTAGATTATCAGCTCCTTTAGGCAGAGACTGTCTATTGTCTCTTTTGTACCCCTAGCATTTAGCATAGTGCCTAGAACATAGATATTAGTCACTTGATAAATATTTATTGATTCAATGAAACATTAAAAAAGAAATTATCAAAAATTATATGACTTCCAGTTAAGATGGCAGCAGAGTAAGGAGCAGCTGCTCAATCTCTCCTAACTGATGCATACAAGACTTCTCAAGAGGACATAAAATACGAATCCAGACGAATGAAGGAACCCCACAACAGGGCACAGCATTGAAGGAATGCAGAATCGGGGCATTTCCACGCTATAAAGGGGTGAAACAGCTCTCACTAAAATGCGAGAGGAAGAAGCCCCCCCCCACACACACACATACACATCATGCACAGTGCCAAGGCCAACACACAAGAGTAAAAACAGGAGTGGGGCAACTGGTAAATCACTAGCAGCTCCAGGGCTTGTACCTGTGAGTTGCCAGACGTGGGACCCCAGGTGGCTGGGGGAACACAAGGACTTTCCCCAGCATCTATGGGGGTGAAGGCTCTGCCCCAGCTGGAATCCAGGTGGAATAAAGATCCCTAAAGCAGGGAATTTCCCCAGCTTCTACTCAGTGAAGGCAGTGCCCCTGGAGGAATAAAGATTTCCAGCACAGGCTAGGACACCCAGTAAGGACCCAGGGCAGACTGGAGCGCAGCTATGGAAGCAGCCCCCCCCAACCCCCAGACCGCTGAAGGAGCCTCGGGCAGAGGGGCAGACCAGGGTCTACCAGGAGGCCTGATCCCGAGAACAAGAAGACTGGAGCCATCAGAAGCTTAGAAAGCGCAAGCACACCCTGAGTGTGAAGACAAAGCTGAAAAGGGGCAGGGCTAACAATGGCAAGCAATAAGGAAGCCCAGAAAAAAAGATTACCAAGAAAAACTCTGGAACACTCAACAACTTTTACACAGAGAAAATTCAGACAACGGAGGAGGTCAAACAAATATCCAAACCTCCACCCAAAAATGAAAGCTGGTCACAAACTATTGAAGAGTTCAAAATTGAAATGTTGAGGAAGATGGAGGAAATCTGGCAAGAAAATCACAGTTTAAAAGGCAGAATCTCACAATTGGAAAGTGAGGCAAGTCAACAGAAGACCAGAAATGACCAGATTGAAAAGGAAAACCAAAAGATTATAGCTGAAAACCAAAAGATTATAGCAGAAAACCAGTCCTTAAAGGCTAGAATGGAACAATTAGAAACCAATGATCTCTCAAGACAACAAGAATAAATAAAACAAAGTCAAAAGACTGATAAAATAGAAGGAAACATGAAATATCTCAATGAAAAAATGATAGACCAAGAAAACCAGTCTAGAAGAGACAACTTGAGAATCATTGGTCTTCCAAAAAAGGCAGAATTTAATAGAAACTTGGACTCCATACTTAAAGAAATTATTCAGCAAAATTGCCTGGAAGTTCTACAACAAGAGGGCAATATAGACATTGAAAGGATCCATAGATCACCCTCTACACTGGACCCAGAAAAGCCAACACCCAGAAATATAATAGCGAAATTGAAGAGCTTTCAAGCAAAAGAAAAAATCTTACAAGAAGCCAGAAAGAGACAATTCAAATATCAAGGAGCACCAATAAGGATCACACAGGATCAGGCAGCCTCCACTCTAAAAGACCGCAAGGCGTGGAATACAATATTCAGAAAGGCAAGAGAGCTGGGCCTTCAGTCACGAATCAACTACCCATCGAAACTGACTATATATTTCCAGGAGAAAGTATGGGCATTCAACAAAAATGAAGATTTCCAAATTTTTGCACAATAGAGACCAGGACTAAATGGAAAGTTTGATATCCAACCACAAAAATCAAGAGAAACATGAAAAGGTAAATAAGAAACAGAGGGAAAAGAAAGAAAACTGATAATTTTTAAAATTTGACTCTTTAAGGGCCTCAGTAAGATCTAATTATCTGTATTCCTATGTGGAGAAATGCTATGTATAATTCTCTGTAGTGAACTCTATTCACTATTATAATATTCATTATTATAGCAACCAGAAGAATAATTCATAGGGAAGGGAAAGGATAGGATACTAAATGGTCTAAGATGACATGGAGGGTGGGAAAGAGGGGGGGGACAGTAGGGGAAACCAAGAAAAATCTGAGTATATAAGAAAAATAGGATATTCTATTACACAAAAAGAGGGCATGGGAAAGGGAGGGAATAAATACTACCATAAGAAGGAGAGGAAGAAAGCATTAAGAGGTAATAATCAAATCTTACTCTCAGTGTAATCAACCCAGAGAGGGAAGAGTAGCTTTATTATCCATTGGGATAAAAAACTCTATCTAACTCTACTGAGAAAGTCAAAAGGGATAAACCAATAGGAGCAGGGAAGTGGGGAGGTCAAAAAAGGGAGGGGAGAAGAAGGGGGACGGAATTCATTAGGTCCTTTAAAAATCAAAAAGAGGGAATAACAAAGGAGGGGACAGAAAGGGAAGTCAATCAAGGAAGGGGATAAGGGATACTGGCTCAAAGCAAACCACTGGTTTAAAAGGAAATAGTGTAAGAAGAAGGGGTGGGTCTAGGGGAGGATACAAAAATGTCAGTGAATGCACAACTGATAATTGTAACTCTGAATGTGAATGGGATGAATTCTCTCATAAAACGGAAGCAAATAGCAGAGTGGATCAGAAACCAAAATCCTACCATATGTTTTCTACTAGAAACACATATGAGGCAGGTAGACACACACAAGTTCAAAATTAAGGGCATGAGCAAAATCTTTTGGGCAACAAATGAGAAAAAGAAGGGAGGAGTGGCTATTATGATCTCTGACAAAGCAAAAGTAAAAATAGATATGATTAAAAAAGACAGGGAAGGTCATTACATCCTGATTAAAGGAGTATAAACAATGAGGAAATAACACTGTTCAATATATATGCACCAAGTGGTATAGCATCCAAATTCATAAAGGAGAAACTGGCAGAGCACAAGGAGGAAATAGATAGTAAAACCATAATAGTGGGAGATCTAAATATTCCTCTTTCAGATCTAGATAAATCAAACCAAAAAATAAATAAGAAAGAGGTAAAAGAGGTGAATGAAGTCCTAGAAAAATTAGATTTAATTGATATGTGGAGAAAAAGAAATAGGGACAAAAATGAATACACCTTTTTTTCAGCTGCACATGGCACATTTACAAAGATTGACCATGTAATAGGGCATAGAATCATTGCAAACAAATGCAAAAGAGCAGAAATAATAAATGTAACCTCAGATCATAATGCAATAAAAATAATAATTAATGAGGGCACCTGGACAGGCAAATCAAAAACCAATTTGAAATTAAACAATATGATTCTCCAAAACCAATTTGTCAAAGAAGAAATCATAGGAACAATCAACAATTTCTTTGAAGATAATGACAATGATGAGACATCCTACCAAACTCTGTGGGAATGCAGCCAAGGCAGTACTCAGGGGGAAATTTATATTTTGTTTATAATAACAAATTAAGGAGGGCAGAGATTAATGAATTGGGTATGCAACTCAAAAAATTAGAAAGCAAACAAATTAAAAACCCCCAGATGAAAACTAAATTAGAAATACTAAAAATTAAGGGAGAAATTAATAAAATCAAAAGTAAAAGAACTATTGAATTAATAAATAAGACTAGAAGCTGGTATTTTGAAAAAACAGATAAAATAGACAAAGTACTGGTCAATATAAAAAGAAAAAGGAAAGAAGAAAACCAAATTGACAGTATCAAAGATGAAAAGGGAGACTTCACCTCTAATAAAGGGGAAATTAAGGCAATCATTAAGAACTATTCCTCCCACTTATATGGCAACAAATATAACAATTTAGGAGATATAGATGAACATTTACAAATATATAAATTGCCTAGATTAATAGCAGAAGAAATAGAATACCTAAATAATCCCATATCAGAAATAGAAATTGAACAAGCCATCAAAAACTCCCTAAGAAAAAATCACCAGAACCTGATGGATTCACAAGTGAATTCTATCAGACATTCAAAGACCAACTAATCCCAATACCATACAAATTATTTGATATGATAAGCAAAGAAGGAGTCCTTCCAAATTCCTTTTATGACACAAATATGGTACTGATTCCACAGCTAGGGAGATTAAAAACAGAGAAAGAAAACTATAGACCAATCTCCCTAATGAACATAGATGCAAAAATCTTAAATAGAATACTAGCAAAGAGACTCCAGCAAGTAATTAAGAAGATCATCTACCATGATCAGGTGGGATTTACACCAGGAATGCAAGGATGGTTCAACATTAGGAAAACCATCCAAGTAATTGGCCATATCAACAGTCTAACAAACAAAAATCACATGATTATCTCAATAGATGCTGAAAAAGTCTTTGACAAAATACAGCATCCATTCCTATTGAAAACATTGAAAAGTATAGGAATAGAAGGACCCTTCCTAAAAATAATAAACAATATATACCTAAAACTATCAACAAGCATTATATGCAATGGGGATAAATTAGAAGCCTTCCCAATAAGATCAGGAGTAAAACAAGGATGCCCATTATCACCTCTATTATTCAACATAGTACTAGAAACACTAGGAATAGCAATTAGAGAAGAAAAAGAAATTGAAGGTATCAAAATAGGCAATGAGGAGACTAAGCTATCACTATTTGCAGATTATATGATGGTCTACTTAAAAAATCCTAGAGAATCAACTAAGAAGCTTGTAGAAATAATCAACAACTTTAGCAAAGTTGCAGGATACAAAATAAAAGCACATAAATCATTAACATTTCTATATATTTCCAACACATTAGAGCAGCAAGAGGTAGAAAGAGAAACACCATTTAAAATAACCCTAGACAATATGAAATACTTGGGAATCTATCTACCAAAACAAACACAGCAATTATATGAAAACAACTACAAAACACTTTCCAAACAAATAAAACTGGATCTCAACAATTGGAAAGCCATTAATTATTCATGAGTAGGATGAGCTAACATAATCAAAATGATAATTCTACCCAAATTAATTTACCTATTTAGCGCCATACCTATCAAGCTACCAAAAAACTTCTTTACTGAATTAGAAAAAACTATAACAAATTTCATTTGGAATAACAAAAGATCAAGAATATCAAGGGAAATAATGAAAAAAAATGTGAAGGAAGGGGGCCTAGCAGTACCAGATATTAAACTATACTATAAAGCAGCAGTCATCAAAACAATATGGTACTGTCTAAGAGATAAAAGGGAGGATCAGTGGAATAGACTTGGGGTTAATGACATCAGCAAGACAGTGTATGATAAACCCAAAGAGCCCAAATTTTGGGACATGAATCCACTATTTGACAAAAACTGCTCGGAAATATGGAAAACAATATGGGAAAGATTAGGTTTAGATCAACATCTCACACCCTACACCAAGATAAATTCAGAATGGGTGAATGACCTGAATATAAAGAGGGAAACTATAAATAAGCTAAGTGAACACAAAATAGTATACTTGTCAGATCTCTGGGAAAGGAAAGATTTTAAAACCAAGCAAGAGTTAGAGAAAATTACAAAATGTAAATTAAATTGTTTTTATTATATCAAGCTAAAAAGCTTTTGTACAAACAAAAATAATGTAGTCAAAATCTGAAGGGAAACAACAAATTGGGAAAAAATCTTCATAATGAAAAACTCTGACAGGGGTCTAATTACTCAAATATACAAGGAGTTAAATCAATTGTATAAAAAAATCAAGCTACTCCCCAATTGAAAAATGGGCAAGAGACATGAATAGGCAATTCTCAAGTAAAGAAATCAAAAGTATCAATAAGTACATGAGAAAGTGTTCTAAATCTCTAATAATTAGAGAAATGCAAATCAAAACAACTCTGAGGTACCACCTCACACCTAGAAGATTGGCTAAAATGAAAGAAGGGGAGAGTAATGAATGTTGGAGGGGATGTGGCAAAATTGGGACATTAATGCATTTCTGGTGGAGTTGTGAAATGATCCAACCATTCTGGCTGGCAATTTGGAATTATGCTCAAAGGGCTATAAAAGAATGCCTGCCCTTTGATCCAGCCATACCATTGTTGGGTTTGTACCCCAAAGAGATCATAGATAAACAGACTTGTACGAAAATATTTATAGGTGTGCTTTTTGTGGTGGCAAAGAACTGGAAAAGGAGGGTTTGCCCTTCAATTTGGGAATGGCTGAACAAATTGTGGTATATGCTTGTGATGGAATACTATTGTGCTAAAAGGAATAATAATCTGGAGGAGTTCCAGGTGAACTGGAGAGACCTCCAGGAAGTGATGCAGAGTGAGAGGAGCAGAGCCAAAAGTACACTGTACACAGAGACTGATAAACTGTGGTAAAATCGAATGTAATGGACTTCTGCACCAGCAGCAATGCAATGACACAAGACAGCTATGAGGGATTTATCGTAAAAAAACGCTACCCACATTCAGAGGAAGATCTGCAGGAGAGGAAACATAGAAGATAATCAATTGCTTGGATGCATGGGTTGAGGGGGACATGATTGGGGATGTAGACTCAAAACAACCACATCAATGCAACTAACAACAATATGGAAATAGGCCCTAAACACGGACACATGTTACAACCAGTGGAAATGTGCGTTGGCCATGGGTGGGGGGAGTGTGGGGGGGTGAAGGGGAAAGTAGGGGTATGAAGCATGTAAACAGGTTAAAAATGAATATTAATAAATGTTTAAAAAAAAAAGAAATTATCCCCACCCTTAAAGAGTATACTTTCCATATTTTTTTTATATTACACAAGAATAAACACAATTAAATATGAGGCAGTTAGGCAGATCATTTGTAATTGGGAATATCAGGAAAGACATTTTGTAGAAGTTAGGTGGCAGTGAGGTTGATATATATTCTACTCATGGGACATGTCTAGTACAAAAGGGAAGATGGGATGCCATGCCTAAGGCATAGAGAAGGGCAATTTGACAACAGTATCGGTATGGGAAGGAGAGTAAGCTCTTCCATAATAAGAAACATAAATCAGGGTTAACTTGCAAAGGACTTTAAAAGTCAAACTGAGGCAATGGGAAACCACTAGAGTTTGTTGAATAGAAGAAAGAAATGTTTGGATTGGCACTTAAGAAACATTACTTTGTCAACTCTGTGTGAAAAAATAAAAAGTTTGTAGTAGTAGTGTTTAATTGGTGAAAGCTATTTCAGATCCCAATAATGGTATATCAGAATTATAAATGAATTGAGGAACTGAAGAAGCCTTCTGCCTTGATGCACTGGCCACTGAACCCGAAATTCCTTCCTTCCCACATCTTTACTTGTTGAAATGCTATTCAACCTCCACTACACATTTGAAGTGTCATTTCTTTATGTAGTCTTTCCCAATCCCCTTAAATAAAAGTAATCTCTTACTTTTCTTTTCTCTGTCTCTCTCTTTCTGTCTCTATTTCTCTCTCTTCTGTCTGTCTCTCTCTCTCTGTGTCTGTCTGTTTGTCTCTCAGCACTTGCAACTCTCATAAGGTGCATTTATAGCACTGACATAGTTATACTATATCTTCTTGACTAGACTGTAAGATCAATGGTGGCAGGGACCATATCATATTCATCCTAGTGACTCCCAACACCTAGAAGCATTACAAATGTTTGTTGAAAGAAGTAGAAATGGAAAAAATACTGATTTAGAAAGGAAAGTGATTTTTTTTGTCTCATCTTTATCTGAAAGAAGCCATGTGAGGGATAACTATATCAACATTTTCCCCATCCCTCACTTCTAGTGATTTGCAACGAGGGGTGCATGAAAAGACTTAGAGTTACCTTTGGATATTTAGACGAGCTTGAGTCAGCCCTTTTGTTCATTTTTAGTAATGACTAATATCAATCATTCTTAGACCTGTACATGGTCCCTCCCTCTTGTGCAGTCAACTGAGCATTGAACTAAATGACCTTACATTGTTTGTGCATACAGTAGTGGATAAATTGTACTTTAGAATTTGCACAGCTGGTTATATGGTTAACTGTATTCAATTCCCTAAGTCCTCATTTGATTTTGGAATGTATCTGTACACTTAAAGCAAACTATAATATGCTTCCTTGGATTATGTATATGTGCCAGGGGAATTTGTTCAGCAAAACTGGGCTCCCACAAACAAAAAAGTTCCTCCCAGAGAAATTGTAGAAGGCATTTGGGCTTTATTGGACTACAATCTTAAATGCACATGATGTTATAATGGATATTTTTAAAGGGCAGAAGAAAAGCTTAACCTGCTAAGCAGAATAGGAAATAAAGAAAATATCAGGCTAGCAAAAGGAAGCCCAAAGCAAAAATTCTCATTCATGAAGTAAAATGAACTCAGGCAATGTAAACTTGAATCACTCTAAAATTATAATCCAACTAATTAGGTCACAAAATAAAATAAAAATCATACACATACTTACATACTTACATACATACATACACAAAATTAAGTCAGAAAACCTTTAGATAAAAAAAATGAAGAAAGCTATGAACAATTTTGATAGCATTTCAAGTTCAACAGATGAAATTTATGTTGTTATTATTCATGTTATTATTATTATTTTCACAACCTTCATTCTTAATTGTTTGGGAGCAGACTTTTTCATTACCTTCTTGGAGATGTATGTGCATGATGGAAGGGAGTGGAAAATCCTTCCTTCCTTTGAAGAAAAAGAAAAGAAACTGTGATTATTGAATGAAATAAATCTATCCAGGATCCATAGTCCCTGCCTCCAGGAGGGCTCAAGTCTACTGCTGCTGTTTTCACAATTCTGTGTTCCAATAGAAATCTATGCTCTATAGGTCATTTTCCTCTATGAATCTGAGCTCCTCTTACTTCCCTCAGGCATCTGAGGTTTGCTTTTAAAGAAAATGCTGCACTGAACCACATATATTTATTTAGTTCTTGGAGCAGCCATAACTTGATGAAGCTTAATAGAAAAACAGTTTAGTAGCAAAAATAGACAACATTAAGCAAGGAAATAAATCATGTATAATTCAGAAGACACTAACATCCTGTTGTTTAAGCAAGGCATACACAAACCAGGAAAATTTCTTCCAAGAAGAAACAAAGTTAGCTTCTGAGCCAGACTGACCCATAATTATCAGTAAATTGACTTCTCAATTTTTTAATAAACAGTAGATAAACCTATGTCTATAGGCAGTACTGACCTTTTTAACAAAAGGCCAAGTCAATTGTTATCTATATATTATTTTCTAAGTACTGGAAATTGCTTTCCCAATCTAACCCAAAATATTTAGCCTTGTCATGGATCTTTTTTTACCATTCGTTATTTATTTCTTTAGTTCTGAAATGACTGGAACAGTTTAGTCACCTGGTTAAGAGACCACTAGGTCTGGAGTTAACTAGATATGAGTTAAAATCTGACTTCAGACACCTAACTAGCTGTGTGATCCTAGGCTGTGACTTCACTTTACCTCTGTCAGCCTCAGTTTTCCCATCAGTAAAAAAGGGGTACTGATAGCACTGATCTCTGAGGGTTGTTGTGAAGATAAAAAAAAGATCATATTTGTAAAGCACAACTTTGTAAAATGCCCAACACACAGTAGTAACTTGCTAAAATGCAAATATTCTTGGGAGGTATTTATTTTATTAGATTATATATGGATTAAGGTGTTAAACCTTAAAACCTATCATGGTTCAGTGGAAAGATAGCTGGCTTTGGTGCCAGAGAATCTGTATTCAAATTCTGACTCCATGACTTAATGTCTTAAGCAAGTCAATTCTTTCTGAGCCTTTGATTTCACCTCTGTGAAATGAGGATATTGGATTAGATCACCTTTAATGTCCCTCAAAGTCTAAATGATATGATATATAATTATAAACGCCAAGACAAGGGTTAGGAAAGAGGGAAAGAAAGAAGAACATAGAGAAGTATGGAAAAAAATAAAAGTAACAAACTATATCTACCTCACACTTTTATGCTGGCCCCTCATCCCTGACCAAAAATATGTCTAATATTGGCTATTTCTTAACAATAAGTCATTGATCATGCCTTCTTTTAATGCTGCAACTAAATCAAGTTTTAAAATAATGTATTTGGATGGAAACAATATGGAAAGCTATTATTCTTTGTGTAGTTCTCTGCATATAGTAGCTATTTAATAAATGTTGAATTAAACTGAGTTATTAGTCTTCCATTAAATAGACTATCCAACTCAAAGGCAGAAGGACATACCAAAAGAATTGTTGTTTGTCCATTTTTACAGAGGACCAGTCACACCACAGGGTAATGTCTTGGACTTGTGCATGTGCTCTCCCTTCCAGAATTATTGAAGTCCAAAGGCAAGACAAAAGTCAGGATGATTGGTGATGGCCAAGGATGCAACAATAAATCATCTCCATTCTGACCTTGATAGAGATCAAAGTGTGATACAAATGAATAGCAGAAGAAAAATCTTTGTATGTTCTGAATTATTAAAAGCCCTAGAAAGTAGAAATGGGAAATGGAGGTGGGATTGGGATGAGATTTCAGCAATGTCCTTGATGGCCACAGGAAATCAAGGTACAATAGAAAAAGCACTGGATTTGAGGTTCAGAAGACATGGGTTCAAATTCTAACTCTGCTGCTTACAGCTCATTAGATATTTCCCTCGGTCTTCTCATTTGTAAAATGGGAATAATAATATATGCAATGCTTACCTCCAAAGTTATTGCCAAGACCAAATGAGATAATGTATGCAAGTATTTGGAAATCTTAAAATGCAGTTGTTTTTAGGAGGATGTGTTGTGCTGTGGTAAGAATGTTAGACCTGAAGTCAGAAGACATCTGTTCAAAATTCCACTTGCTAAATAATGTGACATCCATCATATCACTTAATCTCTCTTGGCCTCACTGTGTCCTTATTTTTAAATGAGGTGGAGTAGTTTAAATGAGATCTAAAATTTCTGCCAGCTACAATTTTATATGCAAAATAAAAATATCTATGAGATGCTCCCTAATAGCTAACCTCCTTTATTCCAGAAATGAAGGATGTTATTTGATCATTTTCCCAGCAAGATTCCCATTTGCATCTTGGGTTTCTCTGCAGAGGTGAAGTAAAAACAAGCAAGGAAGTAAGAATAGTCACTGAAGGGTTAATGAGGGTGGATGAGATGGAAAGAAGAAATGGCTAGGTAGCTGATACAGCTGGGGATCATTAATAGCAATCAAGGGCCACTATAAACAAGGCAGCAGGAAATAGAGAGGCTCTCTGTTTTTCTGGCTTGGTAGGCGAAGCCATCTGGACAGAGAGAATTTGGCTTAAACCCTGATAAAGAAACTTAACTTCTTTTTTTTTTCCTTTCTCCGCCTCCAACACAGACAGTTCCTGCTATGAACAACTTGCATATCAAAGAACTTGAATCTGTTTATGCTATTGTAGACAAAATTATTATCACTGAATAGCAAGTTCATAGGGAAATTAAAACTTTAATAGGACATATTGAGCTATTAACAAAGTGAGTAGAGTTAAAAAAAAAAGAAGCAAATAGAAGCCAAAGTAAAGTTCAATTTTTATACTGGAGAAGATTTCTTAGAAAATATAAAACCTTTAGAATAGGGTTTAGATTCCAAATGAAAACTGGTGTTTATCTCATATAGAATATTTGAAAGAACACAGAAGTGAATGAATTGTGTGCTATAGGGCAGGTGTTAGAGAGAATGGAGATAACGAATTTATATAAGTTTGAATTATTTAGGAAGTCCACTTTGCTTCTCAGTAAGCCAATTTCCCCTATTTCTACATCCCTTATCCCTCAAGTTAAAAAAATACCAGGCATATCACATTTTTATAGAGATCAGTTTGTTTCTATCTTTAGGGAAGTATGTGTCGCAGTCTACAGAATGAATTGGGTAATTATTGGGAAGAAGGATCAGAAATGCAAAGAGTGTCTCCCTTATCTATGAATGTGTCTGTCTTATTAGCTGGCTTTTCATTCTTCCTTTTTTTTCAGTTCTCTAGTCTCAATTACTCATAACCCTTCCAATGTTAAGCTCTGGCTATGTTCATAGCCGTCTGGTTTCAAAACGTAAAAGCTAAATATAAATGTTTTAAGGACTTTGTTTTTGTTGTTAACAGCTGAAGCAATATCAACCTGCTTTGGTTTCTCAACTTTTGAATACTGTAGTAAAGGATTTACTTTCTGAATAAGAAATTATTCATATGGTCAGCCAGGTAGCACTTGAAATTAGCAAGGACTGTGTTCAAATTAGACCTCAGCTACTTATTAGTAGGATCCTGGGTAAGTAATTTAATATCTGTCAGCCTCAGTTAACTCATTTTTAAAATGGAGATTAATAACAATATTAAATAATAAAGGAGCAGGCAGTTAGGTGGTGCCCAAAGTCAGGAAGATTCATCTTTCTGAGTTCAGATCTGGCTTCAGATACTTACTAACTGTGTGACCCAGGGCAATTCCCTTTACTCTGCCTCAGTTTCATCATCTCTAAAATGAGCTGGAGAAGGAAATGGTAAACCACTCTAGTATTTTAATGGTATTTTTATAGCTAGTTTGGGGGATTATGAAGAGTTGGACATGACTGAAAATGATTGAACAACAATTATTAAGGATACTACCTATAACCCAAGAAGTCTTTAAATTCTTAGATGTGAAAATCTTTCTGTATAAGCAACTAAGTGGGTACAATGGATAGAGCACTGGGCTTGCATTCAAGAAACCCTGAGTTCAAATGCAGCCTCAGACATACTAGCTCTGTTACTCTGAGCAAGTCACTGAACCACTGCCTTGGTGAAGATAATAATACCTATATCCCAGATTTTTTGAGAAGAATAAATGGGATATCAAATATAAAGCATTTAGAACAGTGCCTGGCACATGGTAAGTACTATATAAATATTAGCTATCATTCCCCCTGTAGGAAATATAAGTAAAGGTAATGAGGTCACCAGGGATATTAAATAAAACTAGGTGATTGTGAGTACACACACTGGGGTTTATGAGAGACTAGATTGTTGTGAGGATCAAAGGAGATAATTTTTTTTGTAAAGTGCTTTGAAACCTTAATAAATACCAGCTATTATTGGGGGAAGCAAAAAAAAAAAGATAGTGTTGTTCATCCTTGTACATTACATGTAACGTGACCATGGACAGGTCACTTAATGCCTTTGAGTCTCCATTTCGGCCTTCCTTTCTTCACTGAAATGCAGGGATAATAATGACTAAAATATTTACCTTATACAGTAATTATATCTAGTATTAATCTCACATTTTATGGTTTACAAAGCACTTCATAAATATTATCTCATTTTATCATCACTATAATCCTAGGAGGTAGGTACTATTGTAATTTTTCTTTTACAAATGAGGAAACTGAGGCAAGCAGCAAATTAAATGACTTGCCCCGGGGGCAGCTGGAAGGCTGAGTGGATTGAGAGGCAAGCCTAGAGATAGGAGGTCCTGAATTCAAATATAGGTTCAGATACCTCCTAGCTGTGTGACCCTGGGCAAGTGACTTAATTCCCATTGCCTAGCACTTACCACTCTACTGCCTTAGAAACAATATACATTATTGATTTTAAGATGGAAAGTAATGGTTTAAAGAAAAAAAATTAAATAACTTGCCCAGGGTCACTGAGCCAGTAAGTACTTGAGGCTAGATTTAAATTCAGATCTTCCTAACTCTATCCAGGTCCACTTCTCTATTTACTGTGCCACCTATGACCATTGCAAGACTCAAATAAGATCACTTTTGAAAGATATTTTGTAAACTTTTTTTTTAAATTTTAAACCCTTAACTTCTGTGTATTGACTTATAGATGGAAGATTGGTAAGGGTAGGCAATGGGGGTCAAGTGACTTGCCCAGAGTCACACAGCTGGGAAGTGTCTGAGGCCGGATTTGAACCTAGGACCTCCTGTCTCTAGGCCTGGCTCTCAATCCACTGATCTACCCAGCTGCCCCCAATGTTTTGTAAGCTTTAAAACACCATCGCAATTATTATTGCTGTTATAATCAGAAACAAATATTCACTAAAAAAAATGAATAGGATTTTTCACCCTATGAACATTCACCTCAGACTGAGATGCTTCAAAACATGAAATTCTTTTTGGAAAAAAAATACCTATTGAGTATGAAAAGTTTACATAGGGAGATTATCGTCTATGAACTATTTATCCCTAAAAGGAAAATCCCTAAACATGATAGAATGGAAATGTTCCTGGATCAAGAATCAAAGGAAGTGGGCTCAATTTCTGCCTCTGATGTGCAGCACCTGTATGATCTGGAGGAAGGCACTGAATCTCTCTGGACCTTAGTTTCCTCCTATGTAAAATGAGAGCTTTGGTCTGGAGAGCTTCTAAAGTCCCTTCCAACTCTAGACCTGTGATCTTAAAAAACAAGGAGCTTGGACTGAATGGTTCTAAGGCCACTTTCCAGGTCTGCTTCCTGTAAATCAATTAGAGTTAAGTTTGAATAACCAAAAAGTAGACTTTATTAATTTAAGAATCACTAGGATGTGGCTCTATTATAGGAAGACACACATCTGACTTTTTCTCCCTGAAAAAATCATAAATATATTGGTATGACTGGATGTAACTCCCTCAGTTCTTTTGTTATTTTTAATCAGGTGTGTTATGCATACCCTTTTCCTGCAAACAGAAGAGGAAATAATTTCTTGCTTCATTCTCTTCTCTCTCCTGGGCAGCAATTATAATTTGCCTGGAATGTAGTTTATTGTAATTCATCAAATATATTTCCCCATGGTGCTATTGCCTAAACCCTATCTAAATATTTTTATCTGTAATTTTTAAAATAATTTTTAAAAAGTTTTATGATCAGGGACATTTTCTCACTTGCCCAAGGTCCTAAAAGTCTTGACCCTCTGTTTTCAATGTTCTGAATGTCTCTGGGGGTTTTAAACTGATTCTATGATGACATCAATTTCTCAAAGATCCTTAATTCTACCCTTAGTAAACAATGAAGGAAGGATGTAAGCTCAGTACAATGTAACTACTCTTGAGGCTGGAGAAAAAAACGAAATCTCAACACTCTTCTGACATCACTGATCCTTGAACTATCAAAAACAAACATTTATTTAAAATGATGAATAGAGCATTATCAGGATGCAAACTTTCCACCCCAGATTGAGGTGTTTGAAGCTGGATATTGTTAAAACTTTTTTAAATTGCTTATTGAAGATGTAGCCTTTAAAAAAGAGAAAGAAAATGCAATTTTTGCATTGTAAAAATCTAAAATATGGTGAGGATAACATGAAACTAATGTTGAAGTTATACATTGAGGAAAGCAATTGACAAATCTTTTCATATCCTCAAGTACATAATATTACTAAATTGTCATTCAATTATTATCTATAGTTTTGTAAGAGTATCATCTTTCATTGCATCTCTTGCACAATTAGAAGAGAAACACATTTTTGTTAATCTGTGTTCTTTCACTTCTTATTTATACTATTGGCTTCCCTGGATAATGATGTCAAAAGATATACAAAATACCTTACTGTCATTTTCCTTTGATCAATACTTTGATCAATATGTACACTATGATCATTCCTACTGATGTTACAGACCCTAAGTAAGTCCACTAATACAAAGCCCCAACTTCACTTCCTATAACCATGATGCTATTGCTTCACATATTAATCCAAAATAAATCACTAGTACATCATCACAGAATAATGGAAAATATAGACTTTTGGTAAAGATGATGCTTTGAAAGAGCCTAGCATAGTTCATCAGATAAAAACTAATAAATATTTTAAAGATGCCAGATAAAACAACATAATCCTCCAAGACTATGTTGCAAATATTTTAAAAGAGAGGAAAATCTGGAATAACCTACTCAGAAAAAGAAGAGAAAAAAAACAGGAAAAATAAATTTAAGAAAAAATTCTACAAGGGTAACAGTGAACTTTTACTAGAATAGAGACTTTTAAAAATTGCTTTTCTATTTCTTATTGTCTCCCTCCCCTCTTCCCTTCTCTCTCTGAGTTGACAAGCAATCCCACTGGGTTGTTCATATATAAAATAGAGACGTTTTAAACATTCCAAATTAAAAGATCAAACTTGGGTAGAATTGTCAAAACAGAAGCAAAAGGGGCCTAAACAGGCAAATACATTAGAGTATTTGGAAGGGGCTAACTGATATTAACATATGCTTATATTCTAATAGGAGAAAAGATCATCTCCCTACAGAATTCCAGTGTTCAAGAATCAGACAATAAAGAAAGACAAAAGTAGAACTTTTGTTCTGTTTTACAGATTTAAAGAGACAAGATATAAAAGAGAAAAAGAAGACTATATTAGGTAAGGAATAAGAAAGATTGTGCAAAAATGTTCCATTTCTCCTAATTGGAGTGGGACACATAAAGAGTATACAAACATGAATCAGAAGATGGACACAGGAGGTATTTCATGAACCTCACTCTTATCTAAACCATGTAAAGAAGGGGCAGCTGGGTAGCTCAGTGGATTGAGAGCTAGGCCTAGAGATGGGAGGTCCTGGATTCAAATATGACCTCAGACACTTCCCAGCTGTGTGACCCTGGGCAAGTCACTTGACCCCCATTGCCTACCCTTACCACTCTTCTGCCTTGGAGCCAATTCACAGTATTGACTCCAAGATGGAAGGTAAGGGTTTTAAAATAAAAATAAATAAACCATGCAAAGGAAAACTGAACATAACATATACAAGTAGTTTGGGGTAGAGGTACTATATATTGAATTTAACAGAGAAATAAATGGGGATGGAAAAAGAGAAGAGAGTGAGTTAGGAAGAGAAGAGAGAAAGGACAGAGTAGATCACTTAAATAATCAATTACAAGTTAATTTTATTCTTCTTTTTTAGGACCAAAGCCTCAATCTTAGTCATCAACATCTGGTTTTCTTTTGAAATCTCTGACTCATCAGATTCTCAAGAATATCATCCTTCTACCTCCTCTTTTAAAATGAAAGAATGGAGCATAATTTGTCAATGAGGATTCCAAGAAGTTGAGGTAAAAAATGCATTTATTAAGTATCTACTAGGTACCAGGAATTGTCTTAAGCACTTTACAAATATTATCTTATTTGATCCTTACAACAGTCCTTGGGAAGTAGATGCCATTATTATCCTCTTTTTACATTTGAAGAAATTGATGTCAAATTAAGTTAAAATGACTCACTCAGAATCATATTGCCAGTAAGTATCAGACTCTAGATTTGAACTTGGATCTTTCTAACCAATCCCTCTACTTTATCCACTCTATTACCTAGATACCACTATTACCTCCAGGTATCATAGGTCATGAAATAAGAGCTAAATTTTCTATGCTCACAATTAAATCTAAATATATAAAGCAAAAGCTAACAAAATATCAAGGGAAAATAGATGGTGGGAATATAAGTATTAGAGACCTCAATATGGTCCTTTCAGACCTAGACAAATCTAATAATATATAGTAAAACTTCACTGAAGAGACAGGGAAAAATTCAGTCGTTAGAGAAAGGATGACTCTCACCAAAGTCATCATGGATAATCCTAAATATTCTTACTGTATGAAATTGATGTAACCTGACTAGCTTAATAATCTCTGTACTACATAGCATATATAAGCAGAAAAACAAGGGAAAGAGAGGGAGATAGGTGCACATGTGAATGAAAGTGGAAAATACATAATATAAATATATTCATATATAAAATTGTACAGCTTCATCACATATGTGTGTATATATAAATATCGCCCTTGTAGAACAGAGAATTAATTGTCTCCTTTCAAATCACTGCCAAAGGATTATGTTTTATGTCTTATTCCTTACAGACTGAATTGGACCTAATGGAGGTTTTAATGATTGATTTCTGCTACCTAATATAATTTCTCTGCTTTTTGGTCTTATATAACTATTACTAGGATAACATAAATATAATGTTTTGGAAAATAATTTTCTTTTGTAGGTGAAATGTGATTCAATTTAATGTTTATTATGCTTAAATGGTTCCATGGATAGAGCACATTAACCTGGAGTCAGTAAGACCTGAATTCAAATCCCACCTTAGTCAGTTATTAGTTTTTGTGACCCTGGTCAAGTTACTTAACCTCTGTTTACCTTAATGCACTGGAGAAGGAAATGGCAAATCACTCCAGTATTTTTATCAAGAAAACACCATGGGCTACTTGTCCATGGAGTCATGAAGAAATGGATGTGATTGAATGACATAACAACAACATGTGCAAGGCAGTTACCTCAAGGAGTTTTCACATTTTTTAGCAGAGAAAGGAATACAACAAATAGAAAGTTTATACAAAGTGCTACAAAACAGTTTCAAGAGAGAGCAATAGAAGAATAAGGAAAGGTCTTATGTAGTATGTAATAATTCAAATATGCTTAAAAAGGAAAGAGTGAAGGGAGCAAGCATTCATTAAGTGCCATTTATGTGCCAGACACTATGCTAAGCACTTTAAAATAAGATCCTCCCAGTAACCCTGTGACAGAAGTGCTATTATTTCCCCTGCTTTGCATTTGAGGAAACTGCGAAGTAGAAAGAAGTTAAACTAAAAAGTAGATGAGGGTGAATGTGAACTCAGTTTTTGACTCCAAGACTATTGCTCTTATCTACTACACCACCTTGATCCTCAGAACAGTACAGAAAGTTTTCATAACTAAAAATGAAAAGACATATTATAAGCATAAGCATGAAAATATCAAGTTGCATGGCTACTACAGCACTATTTTGAGCCAGCCAAGAATAAACATGAAAGTCCTTTTAAGACAAGAAGAAAGAAGAGATTAAAAGGTTCCCTGAGGAAAGCAGTAGATTATATATTTTGGCTTAAATGAGATCTTAACCTTTAACTCTGAACATATTTTATTCTGCATCTTTTTTCCCTAAATGCAACATAAAATGAAATCAAATTAGATAATATCAGTTCCTTTGAAGAAACCTTAGTTTTACATAAAAGTGTGATTTGTATAAAATAGTTCATATTAACCATTCATATTTACATAATACCATAACATTCTATAAGGCAGGTGCCTTATATCTTCCTTTGAGATATATAAACTGCAAATACTATTTTTCCTATTCACAAGGGAAGAAATTAAAGTATAAGAAGTGACATTTATAGTCACAACTGAACAAGATTCAAAGTCAGGTTCTCTGACTCACACAATGCATAAAGTGCTGGGTTTGGAGTAAGGAATACTTTAAGTGCCAATCCTTAATACATACTACTAGCTGGGCCCCAAAGTAAGGTACATAACCTCTCTGTCTCAGTTTTCTTGAATACAAAATAGAAATAATATGATGGAATCTACTCTGCAGAGTTGTTGTGAGGCTCAAATAAAATAATTCATGCAAAGCAACTTGCAAACTTCAAAACAATAGAAATGGAATTACTGTTATTATTATTATTATTATCTCATTTCACCATACTTTGATAAAAGCTACCACATAAGTAAGAACAACTTTTTAAAAATTAGAGAAATAAAAACAATAAAACTCAATAAACTATGCTTAATAAGCCCAGAAACATATATTGTTAGAGAAGTAACTCCAGTTTGACAAAAACTTGGGAAAATTAGAGAGCAGTTTGACAGAAATTGGATTTAAACTGACATGTTAAGCCCTCTCTCACAATAAACTAAAAATAGACATGGGACCTCAGTATTAAAGGCCATGTCATTTAAAAAATTAGAAAAATGAGATGCCTTCAGTAATCACTTAAGGGAGAAGATTCTTAACAAAACAAGAGATAAAGGAAATTG
Organism: Gracilinanus agilis; assembly: GCF_016433145.1. NCBI lineage: Eukaryota > Metazoa > Chordata > Mammalia > Didelphimorphia > Didelphidae > Gracilinanus > Gracilinanus agilis. The sequence continues at coordinate 444,157,793 of NC_058132.1, forward strand.
CAAAATATGAATTAGAAAATTTGAATTACATGTATTTTCATTAATGAAATCAATGTAGCTAGAATAAGAAAATAAATTGCTCACTGGGACAAAGTCTTTGCATCAAATACCTATGGTAAGAGTCTGATATAAAAGCTAAATAAGAAAATAGTACAAATAAACAAGACTAAAAACCATTTCCCAGTGGGAAACTGTTCAAAGGATATGAGCAAACAGTTCAGAAAAGAACTAGTAAAGATTTCTCCAGGTCACTAAGAGAAATGCAAAGTTAAAAAACTTCTAGTTTTTACCTCACACCCAACAAATTGGCAAAAATGATCAAAGTGGGAAATAGTCAGTTTTGTAAGTGTTATAAAAGGATGAAAAGATGGAAATACTGGTAAAGTTGTCTGTGGTGGTATTTCCTGGTACAATAATTGTGGAAATCAATTGGTATTGTTCAAAAAGTTACTAACCTTAACTAACTAACTAACCCTTTAATGAACAGATCCAACTACTAGATATAAGGAAACAAAGACATGAAAAAAGCCACCACATACACCAAAATAAATAATAAAAACAGTGCTTTCTGTAATAGCAAAAAAAAAAGTAACTGTCAATTTACTGGAAAATGACTAAACAAAAGGCATAATAGAATATCACTATCCTCTATTTCTGTATTAAAAATGATACATATGAAAATTTCAGGGAAGAATGAGAAGACTTATATGAAGTGATATAGAATGAATTAAGCAGAACCAGGAAAAGTAAAGACAGACAGACAGAGAGATAGATAGACAGATAATAGATAGATAGATAGATAGATAGATAGATAGATACATAGATACATAGATACATAGATACATAGATAGATACATAGATACATAAATAGATACATAGATAGATGGATGATGGATATCACTTTACAGTAATTTCAAATTCGACTTTATATAAAGAATTCTCAAATTCTTATTTATTTATTTGTTTATTTTTAAACATTTATTAATATTTATTTTTTGAAAAGTTAACATGGTTACATAATTCATGCTCTTACTTTCCCCTTCACCCCCGACTTTCCCCTCCCCTCCATGGCAGATGTGTATTTCCACTGGTTTTAACATGTGTCATTGATCAAGACTTATTTCCAAATTGTTGATAGTTGCATTAGTGTGGTAGTTTAGAGTCATTGATCAAGACTTATTTCCAAATTGTTGATAGTTGCAATAGTGTGGTAGTTTAGACATCCCCAATCATGTCTGCCTCAACCCATGTGTTCAAACAGTTGTTTTTCTTGTTTCCACTCCTGTACTTCTTCCTCTGAATGTGGGTAGCGTTCTTTTCCATAAATCCCTCAGAATTGTCCTGGGTCATTGCATTGCTGCTAGTACAGGAGTCCATTATATTATATTTTACCAGTGTATTGGTCTCTGTGTATAATGTTCTTCTGGCTCTGCTCCTTTCACTCTGCATCAATTCCTGGAGATCTTTCCAGTTCACATGCAATTCCTCCAGTTTATTAGCATAGTTCCAAATTGACATCCAGAATAGTTGGATCAGTTCACAACTCCACCAGAAATGCATTAATGTCCCAATTTTGCCACATCCCCTCCAGCATTCATTACTCTCCCCTTTTTTCATTTTAGCCAATCCACTAGGTGTGAGGTGATACCTCAGAGTTGTTTTGATTTGCATTTCTCTAATTATTAGAGATTTAGAACACTTTCTCATGTCCTTATTGATACTTTTCAATACTTTACCTGAAAAATGCCTATTCATGTCTCTTGCCCATTTATCAATTGGAGAATGGCTTCATTTTTTTATACAATTGCTTTAACTCCTTGTATATTTGAGTAATTAGACCCCTGTCAGAGTTTTTTTTGTTATAAAGATTTTTTCCCAATTTGTTGTTTCCCTTATGATTTGGCTGCATTGTTTTTGTTTGTACAAAAGCTTTTTGGTTTAATATAATCAAAACAATTTAATTTACAATTTTTAATTTTCTTTAACTCTTTCTTGGTTTAAAAATCTTTCCCTTTTTCACCCATTCTGAATTTATCTTGTTGTAGGGTGTGAGATGTTGATCTAAACCTAATCTTTCCCATATTGTTTTCCAAATTTCCCAACAGTTTTTGTCAAATAGTGGATTCGTGTCCCAAAAGTTGGGCTCTTTGGGTTTATCATACACTGTCTTGCTGATGTCATTTACCCCAAGTCTATTCCACTGATCCTCCCTTCTGTCTCTTAGCCAGTACCATATTGTTTTGATGACTGCTGCTTTATAGTATAGTTTAAATTCTGGTACTGCAAAGCCCCCTTCCTTCACATTTTTTTTCATGATTTCCCTTGATATTCTTGATCTTTTGTTATTCCAAATGAAATTTGGTATAGTTTTTTTCTAATTCAGTAAAGAAGTTTTTTGGTAGATTGATAGGTATGATGCTAAATAGGTAAATTAATTTGGGTAGAATGGTCATTTTTATTGTGTTAGCTGGTCCTACCCATGAGAAATCAATAATTTTCCAATTGTTTAGATCTAGTTTTTTTAATTTTTTAAACTTTTATTAATATTCATTTTTAACCTGTTTACATAATTTATGCCCCTACTTTCCCCTTCACCCCCCACTCTCTCCCTACCCATAGCTGATGCACATTTCCACTGGTTGTAACATGTGTCCTTGTTCAGGGCCTATTTCCATATTGTTGTTAGTTGCATTGGTGTGGTCGTTTCGAGTCCACATCCCCAATCATGTCCGCCTCAGCCCATGCATTCAAGCAATTGTTTATCTTCCATGTTTTCTCTCCTGAAGATCTTCCTCTGAATGTGGGTAGCATTCTTTACCATAAATCCCTCAGAGCTGTCTTGTGTCATTGCAGTGCTGCTGGTACAGGAGCCCATTACATTTGATTTTACCATACTATATCAGTCTCTGTGTACAGTGTTCTTCTGGCTCTGCTCCTTTCGCTCTGCATCAGTTCCTGGAGGTCATTCCAGTTCACCTGAAACTCCTCCTGTATATTATTCCTTTTAGTTCAATAGTATTCCATCACCAGCATATACCACAATTTGTTCAGCCATTCCCCAATTGAAGGGCATACCCTCCTTTTCCAGTTTTTTGCCACTACAAAAAGTGCAGCTATAAATATTTTCGTACAAGTTTGTTTATCTATGATCTCTTTGGGGTACAAACCCAACAGTGGTATGGCTGGATCAAAGGGCAGGCATTCTTTTATAGTCCTTTGAGCATAGTTCCAAATTGCCCTCCAGAATGGTTGTATCATTTCACAACTCCACCAGAAATGCATTAATGTCCCAATTTTGCAACATCCCCTCCAGCATTCATTACTCTCCCCTTCTTTCATTTTAGCCAATCTGCTAGGTGTGAGGTGATACCTCAGAGTTGTTTTGATTTGCATTTCTCTAATTATTAGAGATTTAGAACACTTTCTCATGTGCTTATTGATACTTTTGATTTCTTTACCTGAAAATTGCCTATTCATGTCTCTTGCCCATTTTTCAATTGGAGAATGGCTTGATTTTTTTATACAATTGATTTAACTCCTTGTATATTTGAGTAATTAGACCCCTGTCAGAGTTTTTCATTATGAAGATTTTTTCCCAATTTGTTGTTTCCCTTATGATTTTGACTACATTGTTTTTGTTTGTACAAAAGGTTTTTAGCTTAATATAATCAAAACCATTTAATTTACATTTTGTAATTTTCTCTAACTCTTGCTTGGTTTTAAAATCTTTCCTTTCCCAGAGATCTGACAGGTATACTATTTTGTGTTCACTTAACTTATTTATAGTTTCCCTCTTTATATTCAGGTCATTCACCCATTCTGTATTTATCTTGGTGTAGGGTGTGAGATGCTGATCTAAACCTAATCTGTCCCATATTGTTTTCCAAATTTCCCAGCAGTTTTTGTCAAATAGTGGATTCATGTCCCAAAAGTTGGGCTCTTTGGGTTTATCATACACTGTCTTGCTGACATCATTAACCCCAAGTCTATTCCACTGATCCTCCCTTCTATCTCTTAGCCAGTAACATATTGTTTTGATGACTGCTGCTTTATAGTATAGTTTAATATCTGGTACTGCTAGGCCCCCTTCCTTCACATTTTTTTTCATTATTTCCCTTGATATTCTTGATCTTTTGTTATTCCAAATGAAACTTGTTATAGTTTTTCCTAATTCAGTAAAGAAGTTTTTTTGGTAATTTGATAGGTATGGCACTAAATAGGTAAATTAATTTGGGTAGAATTGTCATTTTTATTATGTTAGCTCGTCCTACCCATGAGCAATCAATGGCTTTCCAATTGTTGAGATCCAGTTTTATTTGTTTGGAAAGTGTTTTGTAGTTGTTTTCATATAATTGCTGTGTTTGTTTTGGTAGATAGATTCCAAAGTATTTCATATTGTCTAGGGTGATTTTAAATGGTGTTTCTCTTTCTACCACTTGCTGCTCTAATATGTTGGAAATATATAGAAATGCTAATGATTTATGTGCATTTATTTTGTATCCTGCAACTTTGCTAAAGTTGTTGATTATTTCTACCAGCTTCTTAGTTGATCCTCTAGGATTTTTTAAGTATACCATCATATCATCTGCAAAGAGGGATAGCTTAGTCTCCTCATTGCCCATTTTGATACCTTCAATTTCTTTTTCTTCTCTAATTGCTACTGCTAGTGTTTCTAGTACTACGTTGAATTATAGAGGTGATGATGGGCATCCTTGTTTCATTCCTGGTCTTATTGGGAAGGCTTCTAATTTATCCCCATTGCATATGATGTTTGTTGATGGTTTTAGGCATATACCGTTTATTATTTTTAGGAAAGGTCCTTCTATTCCTAAACTTTTCAGGGATTTCAATAGGAATGGATGCTGTATTTTGTCAAAGGCTTTTTCAGCATCTATTGAGACAATCATGTGGGGTTTTTTTGTTAGACTGTTTATATGGTCAATTATTTGGATGGTTTTCCTAATGTTGAACCATCCTTGCATTCCTGGTAAAAATTCCACCTGATCATGGTGGATGATCTTCTTAATTACTTGCTGCAGTCTCTTTGTTAGTATTCTATTTAAGATTTTTCCATCTATGTTCATTAGGGAGATTGGTCTATAGTTTTCTTTCTCTGTTTTTGATCTCCCTAGTTGTGGAATCAGTACCATATTTGTGTCATAAAAGGAATTTGGAAGGACTCCTTCTTTGCTTATCATATCAAATAATTTGTATAGTATTGGGATTAGTTGCTCTTTGAATGTCTGATAGAATTCACTTGTTTATCCATCAGGTTCTGGTGATTTTTTCTTAGAGAGTTCTTTGATGGCTTGTCCACTTTCTTTTTCTGATATGGGATTATTTAGGTATTCTATTTCTTCTGCTGTTAATCTAGCAATTTATATTTTTGTAAATATTCATCCATATCTCCTAAATTGTTATATTTATTGCCATATAATTTGGCGAAATAGTTTTTAATAATTGCGTTAATTTCCCCTTCATTAGAAGTGAGGTCTCCCTTTTCATCTTTGATACTGTCAATTTGGTTTTCTTCTTTCCTTTTTTTATTAGATTGACGAGTACTTTGTCTATTTTATCTGTTTTTTTCAAAATACCAGCTTCTAGTCTTATTCATTAATTCAATAGTTCTTTTACTTTCGATTTTATTAATTTCTCCCTTGATTTTTAGTATTTCTAATTTAGTTTCCATGTGGGGATTTTTAATTGGCTTGCTTTCTAATTTTTTAAGTTGCATGCCCAATTCATTAATCTCTGCCCTCCTTAATCTGTTAATATATGCACCCAAGGATAAATTTCCCCCTGAGTACTGCCTTGGCTACATCCCACAGAGTTTGGTAGGATGTCTCATCATTGTCATTCTCTTCAATGAAATTATTGATTGTTTCTATGATTTCTTCTTTGACTAATTGGTTTTGGAAAATCACATTATTTAATTTTCAATTAGTTTTTGATTTGCCTGTGCATGTGCCCTTAGTAATTATTATTTTTATTTCATTATGATCTCAGAAAGTTACATTTATTATTTCTGCTCTTTTGCATTTGTTTGCAATGTTTCTATGCCCTATTCAATCTTTGTGAATGTACCATGTGCAGCTGAAGAGAAGGTGTATTCCTTTTTGTCCCTATTTCTTTTTCTCCACATATCAATTAAATCTAATTTTTCTAGGATTTCATTCACCTCTCTTACCTCTTTCTTATTTATTTTTTGGTTTGATTTATCTAGATCTGAAAGGGAAATATTTAGATCTCCCACTATTATCGTTTTACTATCTATTTCCTTCTTGAGCTCTGCCATTTTCTCCTTCATGAATTTGGATGCTATGCCATTTGGTGCATATATATTGAGCAGTTTTATTTCCTCATTTTTTATGCTGCCTTTAATCAGGATGTAATGACCTTCCCTGTCTTTTGTAATCATATCTATTTTTACTTTTGCTTTGTCAGAGATCATAATAGCCACTCCTCCCTTCTTTTTTTCATTTGATGCCCAAAAGATTTTGCTCATGCCCTTAACCTTAAACATGTGTGTGTCTACCTGCCTCATATGTGTTTCTTGTAGATAACATATGGTAGGATTTTGGTTTCTGATCCACTCTGCTATTTGCTTCCGTTTTATGAGAGAATTCATCCTATTCACATTCAGAGTTACAATTATCAGTTGTGCATTCATTGACATTTTTGTATCCTCCCCTAGACCCACCCCTTCTTCTTACACTATTTTCTTTTAAACCAGTGGTTTGCTTTGAGCTGGTATCCCTTTTCCCCTCCCTTGATTGACTTCCCCTTCTGCCCCCTCCCTTGTTATTTTCCTCTTTTTGTTTTTTAAAGGCCTAATGAATTCCCTCCCCCTTCTTCTCCCCTCCCTTTTCTGACCTCCCCACTCCCCTGCTCCCCTTGGTTTATCCCTTCTGACTTTCTCAGTAGGGTTAGGTAGAGTTTTTTATCCCAATGGATAATAAAGCTACTCTTCCCTCTCTGGGTTGATTACATTGAGAGTAAGGTTTGATTATTACCTCTTAATGCTCTCTTCCTCTCCTTCTTATAATAGTATTTATTCCCTCCCTTTCCCATGCCCTCTTTTTGTGTAATAGAATATCCTATTTTTCTTATATACTCAGATTTTTCTTGATTTCCCCTACTATCCCCCCTCTTTCCCACCCCCTATGGCATCTTAGACCATTTAGTATCCTATCCTCTCCCTATGAATTATTCTTCTTGTTGCTATAATAGTGAATATTATAATAGTGAATAGAGTTGACTACAGAGAATTATACATAGCATTTCTCCACATAGGAATACAGATAATTAGATCTTACTGAGGCCCTTAAAGAGTCAAATTTTAAAAATTATAAGTTTTCTTTCTTTTCCCTCTGTTTCTTATTTACCTTTTCATGTTTCACTTGATTTTTGTGGTTGGGTATCAAACTTTCCATTTAGTCCTGGTCTCTATTGTGCAAAAACTTGGAAATCTTCAATTTTGTTGAATGCCCATACTTTCCCCTGGAAGTATATAGTCAGTTTTGATGGGTAGTTGATTCGTGACTGAAGGCCCAGCTCTCTTGCCTTTCTGAATATTGTATTCCACGCCTTGCAGTCTTTTAGAGTGGAGGCTGCCAGATCCTGTGTGAGCCTGCTTGGTGCTCCTTGATATTTGAATTGGCTCTTTCTGGCTTCTTGTAAGACTTTTTCTTTTACTTGAAAGCTCTTCAATTTGGCTATTATATTCCTTGGTGTTGACTTTTCTGTATCCAGTGTAGAGAGTGATCTATGGATCCTTTCAATGTCTATATTGCCCTCTTGTTGTAGAACTTCAGGGCAATTTTGCTGAATAATTTCTTTAAGTATGGAGTCCAGGTTTCTATTAATTTCTGTCTTTTCTGGAAGACCAATGATTCTCAAATTGTCTCTTCTAGACCGGTTTTCTTGGTCTGTCACTTTCTCATTGAGATATTTCATGTTTCCTTCTATTTTATCAGTCTTTTGACTTTGTTTTATTTGTTCTTGTTGTCTTGAGAGATCATTGGTTTCTAATTGTTTGATTCTAGCCTTTAAGGACTAGTTTTCCGCTATAATCTTTTGGTTTTTGGCTATAATCTTTTGGTTTTCCTTTTCAATCTGGTCATTTCTGGTCTTCAGATGACTTGCCTCACTTTCCAATTGTGAAATTCTGCCTTTTAAACTTTTATTTTCTTGCCAGATCTCTTCCATCTTCTTCAACATCTCATTTTTGAACTCTTCAATAGCTTGTGACCAGCTTTCATTTTTTTGGGAAGGTTTGGACTTGTTTGTCCTCCTCTGTTTTCTGCATTTTCTCTGTGTAAAAGTTGTTGAGTGTTCCAGATTTTTTCTTGATAATCTTTTTCTTCTGGGGTTCCTGGCTTGCCATCATTAGCCCTGCCCATTTTCAGCTTTGTCTTCACACTCAGGGTCTGCCTATGCTTTCTAGGCTCCCGGGGGCTCCGGTCTCCTTGTCCTCAGGTTCAGGCCTCCTGGTAGACCCTGGTCTGCCCCTCTGCCCAAGGCTCCTTCAGCAGTCTCAGGGCTTGCTTCCACAGCCCCTCTCCTGTCTGCACGGGGTCCTCACTTGATGTCCTAGCTTGCCTGGAGATCTTTATTCTAGCCTAGGGCACTGCCTTCACCCACCCAGAAGCTAGGGAAAGTCCATGCCCTGGAGATCTTTATTCGCACCTGGGGTGATGCCTTCACCTGAGCAGAGGCTTGGGAAAGTCCCTGCATTAGAGATCTTTGTCCGCACCCCCCACACCCCCACAGATGCTAGGGAAAGTCCATGCATGCCCCCCAGACACTTGGGGTCTCTCGTCTTGCAGCACACAGGTACAAGCCCTGGGGTGCTAGTGATTTACTGGTTGCCCCAGTCCTGTTTTCATTCTTGTGTGTTGGCCTTGGTGTTGTGAGAGGTGTGTGGTGGGGGGGGGGTGTAGGGGCTTCTTTCTCTCGCATTTTAGTGAGAGCTATTTCACCCCTTTATAGCGTGAAGATGCCCCGATTCTGTGTACCTTCAATGTTGCGCCCTGTTGTGGGGTTCCTTTGTTTATCTGGGTTCATTTTTATGTCCCCTTGAGGAGTCCTGTATGCTTCGGTTAGGAGAGATCGAGCAGCTGCTCCTTACTTTGCCTCCATCTTAACCGGAAGTCCCCGAAGACCATCCGTTTAGACCTAGTTTTAATTGTTTGGAAAGTGTTTTGTAGTTGTTTTCGTATAATTAAATCCCCAGGTGAAAACTAAATTAGAAATACTAAAAATCAAGGGAGAAATTAATAAAATCCAAAGTAAAAGAACTATTGAATTAATAAATAAGACTTGAAGCTGGTATTTTGAAAAAACAGATAAAATAGACAAAGTCCTGGTCAATCTAATAAAAAAAAAGGAAAGAAGAAAACCAAATTGACAGTATGAAAGATGAAAATGGAGACCTCACCTCTAATGAAGGGGAAATTAAGGCAATCATGAAAAATTATTTTGTCCAATTATATGGCAATAAATATAGCAATCTAGGAGATATGGATGAATATTTACAAAAATACAAATTGCCTAGATTAACAGCAGAAGAAATAGAATACCTAAATAATCCCATATCAGAAAAAAAAATTCAACAAGCCATCAAAGAACTCCCTAAGAAAAAATTACCAGGGCCTGATGGATTCCCAAGTGAATTTTATCAGACATTCAAAGTGCAACTAATCTCAATACTATACAAATTATTTGATATAATAAGCAAAGAAGGAGTCCTACCAAATTCTTTTTATGATACAAATATGGTACTGATTCCAAAGCCAGGGAGATCAAAAACAGAGAAAGAAAACTACAGACCAATATTCCTAATGAACATAGATTCAAAAATTTTAAATAGAATATTAGCAAAGAGACTCCAGCAAGTGATCAAGAGGATCATCCACCATGATCAGGTGGGATTTATACCAGGAATGCAAGGATGGTTCAACATTAGGAAAACCATCCACATAATTGACCATATCAACAATCTAACAAACAAAAACCACATGATTATCTCAATAGATGCTGAAAAAGCCTTTTACAAAATACAGCATCCATTCCTATTGAAAACCCTGGAAAGTATAGGAACAGAAGAACCTTTCCTAAAAAATAATAAACAGTATATACCTAAAACCATCAACAAACATCATATGCAATGGGGATAAATTAGAAGCATTTGTAATAAGATCAGGAGTGAAACAAGGATGCCCATTATCTCCTCCATTATCTAACATTGTACTAGAAACATTAGCAGTAGCAATTAGAGAAGAAAAAGAAATTGAAGGTATCAAAATAGGCAATGAGGAGACTAACTTATCACTCTTTAAAAAATCCTAGAGAATCAACTAAGAAGCTTGTAGAAATAATCAACAATTTTAGCAAAGTTGCTGGATAGAAAATAAATGCACATAAATCATCAGCATTTCTATATATTTGCAACACATCACAGCAGCAAGAGGTAGAAAGAGAAACACCATTTAAAACCACCCTAGACAATATAAAATATTAGGAATCTATCTATCAAATACTTATTTTTTTAAAAGCAACCACATTAACTTTACCATATTGTTCTCTTTTTCCTCTCCTGCCCCTCAGTTTGGTGTTCCTCTGTCCTTGCTCTGGTAGGTACCACATGTCTGTCCCTAGGTGCTGGCCCTTCATCTTCTACTGGCCCCAATGTGTCTGCCTCCCCCACTCTCCCCCTCACCACGTTCTTTCTTTAAGTCCATCCAGGTTTCCACATGTTCCTCCTCCTGTTCTTGCTTCTTTGTCCCCAGCCCTCAAGTGTCTTTGAACCATGTACCAGACCTAGGTCCCTTTCCTGGCTCCTAGCTTCCCTCATTACCCCATCCACAGACATTACTGTACAGAAAAGACTGTAGATGTTCCTCTTAAAATGTGAGAATTGTCTGTATGTGTATGTTTATATCTACATCTATTCTTATACACCTATATAATGACCATGGAAATGAAAATGGCAAAACAAACCAAAATGAAATTAAACTCCATGTAATTATAATGATCAAAAAGTTTGAACCTTACTCTACCATGTGGATGGAGTTAGCCTCTCTTCCTTTCCTTTACTACATAGCTGGAATATGGTACATCTTTTAAAAAACACCAGGCTTTCTCTCTCTCTCTCTCTCTCTCTCTCTCTCTCTCTCTCTCTCTCTCTCTCTCTCTCTCTCTCTCTTCCTCTCTCCTTCTTCTAATCCCTCTCCCTCTCTCTCTCATTCTCTTTTCTCCAGTGTCTTACCAACAGCAATAATGTCACCAACCAGCATTTCACTGGAGATGATTTCCAAGTTCTTCCATCACAGACAGATCCAAAATGATCAAGAATTGGTGAGATGGATTCTCATACCTCACCTCCTTATCTCCTCCAGTGAGAAAATGGGCAGTCCCAAACCAGTGGGCTTTGGGGCTCAGGTTACTTAAGCATGGTCTGACTTTGTGGATTTGTTGATTAATTTTGTTGAAGGGCTTTTTTCCCTTTAAAAAAATATCTTCATCACAAGGGATGGTTTTATAGGCAGGGGACTTAAAAGGGATATTTTCAGAAAGGAAGGTGATGTAAACATAAAAGATGTCAAGAAAATCTATTTTTAAAAGAAATCTAACAAAAATAAAATGTTTTTAAATAATCATAGTGTTTTTAGAAATGTAAAGCACTGAATTAATATCTAAAAATCTAAATTCAAAATATTCTTACACTTAATAATACTAATACACCTAATGCATTTTTAGTTTGTAAACATTACAGTCAACTGCCTGCTGTTTTACAGTTATAAGTAGGGAAACTAGATTTCTTTTCTTGGGTAGAAGAAATATGACATCTATTTATTTTGGGAACAAAGCATTGTTCCAGCTACATCCATAGCATTATTTATCATCTCCACTGGTCAAAAACTGCACTTAGTGATTCAAGATACTCAAGATAAAGACCACAGTTGTTTTTTAATACTCTAGCCAATCGTTTTTCAATTAAGAGGAAGGAGGCCAGTTACTATTCAATTAGAAAGTATTTTATAAGCTATAATATAATGTGATTGCCAAGAAGAGATTTATAATGGTGCTTAATGTACATTGGAGTAATGTTATATCTATGAAGTAAACTAATCAATTTTTCATTAGCTATTTTTTGATGTTCTGATAACGGTGAGGGTAATGATAATGATGATAATAATGATGGTGATGGTGATGATGATGATGATGATGATGATATTAAGTATCCAAGAGGCTCTGAAGAGCTTGAGAGGTCATAGGACCACATATTTAGAGCTTAAAGGAACCTTTGACACTATTGAGTCAAGTTCCTTCATTTTAGAAATTATGCAACTAAGGTATAGAGAGGTGTAAGGATGGGGAAATATGCACAAGCTGTTCTGGTAAATCAGCAGCTGGACAGCGTCCCTCCTTACCACAGACCAGAAAGGTGGGCACTGAGATTCTTAACTGACAATTAGGATCAGCTAACTAAATCCTTGTTGTTAAATAACTCAGTGCCTTCCTGGTGAAATTGATTGTACTGTTCTGACTGTGATTGTATAGGTGGTTTTGAAAGCTTTGAGATTAGTCACAGGCAGGAGTTGATATCTGCCTATGAAAACTGACTCAATCAGAGTACCAATCTAACTGACAAGCCACTCTGTGAGATTCTTCTTCCAGCAGGAGTAACAAACCAGTAGACAGATCTTGAATATTCAGGTAAACTACTTTAACTTTAAGTGAGACAACTCAAGGATGGTAAAGGAATGAGGGAAGTTGAATTTGGAAAAAGGGTTAAGGATAAACTGAACTAACTGAACTAAACTAGTTGGTTAGTCTTCTGGCCTTCCCCAAAGGGGAACCCTCAAACGGAATCTTGATACAGTTGTTGACTTAGTAACCTAGGCCAAGCTTTAAGTAAGAAATGACAGATTTGAAATTGGCTGATTACAGATGATGATTGATCTTCAATGATGGTTTCTTGACGTTATTGAAGAAATGATTTGATTGATGATGGTAAATAATAGTTGATACCAGACTATGAGGCTATCAGATCTGAGCAACTGACCCTAGATAGGACCAGCTAATGCAAGCTTATGGTGCAGCTTCTAGGTTTGACTAGAGAGATTTCCTACCACCCTATCTACCCACCAATCACTCAATACTGAGTACCTTGGCTTAGGGTTGATCTCCTATTTATAGGGGTTGATCCAACGGTCTTTTCCAGTCTCATGCCAGCTCATGCCAGCTCTGGGAATTCCAAAATCTGAACTATCAACTGGCAACTGTTTGCCCAAGATGGCTTTTTGAAAAAACTAATTACAGAGGTTAAGCAACTCGCCCATGATCACTTGAAGGACTGAGGCTACTTCTCAGTGGTAGAAGCTAATCTGTGATACAGTGGGCCAGCTACATTTCCAATATTCCTGCCTTTGGATTACTTAGCATATTTTTGCAACAGCACAATTATTTTAGGATGAAATATATACTATAAAATAATTATAATCATAAGAAGAATGGCTCATATTATATAAACCTTGAGTTAACTCAAAAAATCCTTTAATTTAGTTTCAAAAGTCCACAAGGAAATCACTATTGCCATTCTTTGTTCCTGCTTTGATTTTTTTTCTTCCCCCAAAATAAAACCTTGATCAACTGCACCAACTGAAAATTTGTCCTGGAGCTACCTGTTAGTTGATATAGTTACCAATGGCCTATACTTATGTGCAAAAATTATAAATAAAATATAAAAGTTCTTCCTAATAATTTAAATGGAGAACACTGAACTCTGTGTATGGCATATTTAGTAATACTCCTAATTCAACAGACACATTATACAAATATGACATTTTTCTTTGCTTCATACATAGCACCATTCATGAATTAAAGCATGCAACAATTGAATTGAAATCTTACTGAAAGTATGGGTGGTTTTTGCTCCAGACAGATACACCATTCAAGGTCATTATATGACTTCTTTATTAAAGAGGCAAGACATGTGGTACAATGATATGAATGGAAAGAAAATGTCCTAGTCATCAGCCAGAGGCCTCATTTTTTGATCTTCTGGGGCTCAAAACAAAAACTTTTTTATCTTTCAGCTTTTTTGCTTTAGACTTTTGCCAGGACTCTGTCTTTACTCAAGTACATGAGGGATAGCCATTACAAATTTTTTTACAATGGAAGTTACTGTCTATCACTGGTAGATACAAACAGATGAGATAAGATTTTCAAAATTCAGAGTAATAGCATTTTTTACTTCACAAATTATTATAGGATTATAGATGTAATTCTGGAAGGGACTTCACAAAACCACCTAGTCCAACCCCCTCATTTTACCAGTGAAGAATATGAAGCTCCAGGTTACCCAAGCATTAAGCATCAGAGAAGGGATTTCAACCCACATCTCTTGACACCAGAGTCACCACTCTTGCCACTGTGAAATTAGGGTTATGCTGAGGGCACCTTGAACTCATGATATGGACACCCTCCTCCCCGTTAATAGTTGACAAATTTTCTCATTTCTCTGGGCTTTTCTACAACACAAATTTCAGCAATTGTTAAAAAGAATGAAGTAAGAAGATATGCTGTGGCATTATTTCCTAAATGGTTTGAGTTCAAGGAAATTTCAGGATAATTAGCATGAATGTGGTGAGAGGACAAATTCAGTAAAGAGAATATGAACCTTTTATTTCTGTATTTTTAGAGAGTATATAGCGTTGTCTTGGTGATATAATCACTGCAATATACTTTTCTTCTTGGTTCTCTATATATTCTCTCCCTCTTTCTCTCTTGCCTCATATTTCCTGGGTTTTCCTTCAAGTCTCAGCTAAAATTCCACCTTATACAAGAACCTTCTGCTGGTCTTTTTAAAATATTAGTGTATTTCCTTAGACTGGGTACTCCCAGTTTGCCTAAAATGGAGGTACCCTGAGAGATGGATGGATGATATAGAGATAGATGAAAGGTATATGTTTATATACATACATATGTATATATATATATATATATGTGTGTGTGTGTGTGTGTGTGTGTGTATGTATGTATATATTCCATTCTAGGGGTATATCCTTATCATCTCCCCTCTGGACTATGGTAAATTGTCTACTGGTGAGTCTGCCTGCCTCATCTCTCCCCACTCTAATCTATCCTCCATTCAGCCACCAAAGTGATTTTCCTAAAGCCTAGGTCCCATTGTGCCACCCTATACTCACTCACCAAACTCTAGTGGCTCTCTCTTGTGTCCAAAATCAAATACAAAATGTTCTTTCTGGCATTCAGAACCCTTCATAAACTAGTTCCCTCCTCCTTTCCAGTCTGCTTACATCTTAACTTGCTACCACATCATCATTATTTCATTGACACTGACCTCCTGGCTATTCCAAAAATAAGGCATTCCATCTCTCAGTTCCAGGCATTCTCTCTGGCTAGTCTCCATGTCTGGAATGTTCTCCCTCCTCTAGTCTGACTACTGACCTCCCTGGCTTCCCTTAAATTCCAACTAAAATCCCATCTTCTGTAGGAAGCCTTCCCCAAACCCTCTTAATTCCAGTGCCTTTCCTGTTAATTATTTCTTCTTTGCTTAATATGTTTTCATGTTGTCTCCCCAACTCTTGTATTCTCCTTGAGAGTAAGGGGGCCTGAGGAGAGGTGTAGAACTAAGATTGCAGAGTAGAGCAGAGAAGCTCCAACTCACCATGAAAATCCTCTCCAACCAATATTAAAACAACACCACAAAACAAATACAAGAGTGAGAGAACCAATAAGGAGATAGAGTAAAACAACTTTCAAGAAAAGAAAAACCCAAAAGGTAGGCAGAGAACATCTGAAGCACTGGGGTGAGAAGGGAACACAGTCAGCAAGAGGATATAGCAAGGAGTGAAGAGAAAGCCAAGAGCAAGTCACATACTCCCACCCCACATCTGCTGTCCCAGTTTTGGAATCTAAGTCCAAGCCAACATTCAGATCCTGAGACCCTGCCTAAGCAAATAGAGCTCCAATAAACCCACACTTCTTGAAATTCTAAATCTATGGGGAAGTCTGAAATCCTAGTTCAAGGCTGTCTGTGCTGAAGTGGGTTGATCTTCATAGGTCCAGAGTGAAGCCAGGAGTCCCAGTCTGAGCATGTGGTGAAGACATAGATTTCAGTTTGGGGTAGTTGGTAGACTCAAAGTGGGTGTAATAAAAGGGGGCCCAGTAATAGATGTTGGTAGAAGGAAGAGTGAGAGAGAGAGAGAGGGTCTATGTGGTGACTCTCTCCTCACCACTCCCCTGAGGCCACACTGGGGAGAGTTTAAGGGAGTATCACTCCAAAACTAGGTGACCTAGTTGATCATACCACCCCCTCAAAAGTTGAGGGCAAAGCTTCCCTACAAGAGGAGGTAGGTGGTACCCTGATCTGAATTTGAATAAGATCAGGACTCACTCAAACCTCCCTGAAGGTCAGCTAATCCCACAACAGGTGGTCTGGCTTTAAGATAGAGGCTGCCAGACAAAGATGTGGCTTCCCTCTCCCTTGTTGTCTCCCAGGCTCTCAAGAACTCTATCTGCCTGTTAGTTGTCTTTTGTTTATTAACAAATCAGGGATTGAGAAAAGGGGTGAAGTTAGAGGGATTTGGGGGTGCCCTTTTCACTTAGGCAGGAACAAAGGCAGTTCCAACTCCTAGGCTTCTCCTCCCCTTCCCCTTCTATTTCTCTTTGCTCTCTTCTCCAATGATGGTAGTTTTGTCTAAAAGGGTCTCTCAGCAAGGACAGGAACTGAGTGAGGGAGTCCAAGAGATTTTCTCCCAGTGGAGTCCAAATCTCAGCTGCCTGGATGATTGTAGTCTTGAAGGGTAAGTTGTGTGGCAATGGTTGTGATCAGGGAATCAGGAAATACAATTTCCATGGGAAAGATCTTCAGGAAGGCCTTCAGATTGATCAGAGCTGGGTTTTCTGCCTCCTCTCTCCTCCTAGCCCCCCAGCCTGAAGACCACTCTTCTTCCTCCTCCTGGGAGAAATTCTCAGAATCCCCTGCTGGTTTCAATTGCCAACAACTGTCTTCTCCTCCTTTGGTTCCATCTCCTTTCCTCAAAATTCCATCCTTATATGGGTCCAGATCTTTTTGCCAAAAGCTCAGGGTGAAGCTCCAGGACAGGGTAATGAACTGTGTGCCTGATTGAATAAAACATACAGTGAGACCAAAAACTTACAACTAAGCCAAAGGCTAGAACTTGAGCACTCTGACCTGATCAAACTCAAAGTAAGACCAAAAGCTTATGCTGAAGCAAGTCTTTAAGCTATCAGCATCTCAGAGATTAATTGAATCAGCAGGGGGAGGTTGCTTTAAGAGCTCTCAGCCCTCAGGCCATCATCACATC
The DNA here is from genome assembly GCF_016433145.1 of Gracilinanus agilis. Taxonomy (NCBI): domain Eukaryota; kingdom Metazoa; phylum Chordata; class Mammalia; order Didelphimorphia; family Didelphidae; genus Gracilinanus; species Gracilinanus agilis. The sequence continues at coordinate 444,175,153 of NC_058132.1, forward strand.
TTGGAAGAAGTGAAACTGACAGAAATTCAGAAAAAAAAGGGTAGCATCAAGGAAGGACTGAAATTTAAGAGGATACCCTAACCTCCTAGAAAAAGGTAGGAAAAATGAGCAGGCAACAATAAAAGCACCTAACTCTAAAGAATTTTTATAGAGACAAAGAGCAAGATATAGACAGAGAAGAAGACAGTGAAAGCAAAGCAAACACATGCAAAGTCCAAAAGAAGAATATGGATTGGACACAGATTCTGGAAAAACTCAAAAAGACTTCAAAAACCAATTAAGAGAGGTGGAGGAAAAGTGGGGAAGAGAAATGAAAGCAAGAAGAAATGGGCCAAATGAAAAGGGAGACCCAAATGCTAACAGAAAAATCAGATCTTAAAAATCAGAATTGAGCAAATAGAAACTAATGATCTCATGAGAAATAAAGAAACAAAACAAAATCAAAAGAATGAAAAAACAGAAGAAAATATGAAATATCTTATTGAAAAAAACAACTGACTGAAAATAGATCCAGGAGAGACAATTTAAAAATTATTAGACTACCTGAAAGCCATAATAAAAAAAAATCCTGAACATCATAATTCAAGAAATTATCAAAGAAAACTGCCCATATATACTCGAACAAGAAAATAGAATTGAAATTGAAAAAATATACAGATCACCTCTGGAAAGAAATACTCAAATGACAACTTCCAGGAATATAATGGCTAAATTCAAGAACCCCCAAGCCAAGGAGAAAATACTGCAAGTAACCAATGCTTGGCATGATGCCTGTCACAAAGAAGGCATTTAAAAATATTTATTGAATAATTCTGATATGTGTGTAAGTATACATATATATGTATATGGATGTGTATATGTACACAATACACCCTTTGTATGTACATAACTGTCTTCATATTGTCTCCTACACTGGACCCAGAGGGCATGGACTGTTTTTTGCCTTTCTTTGTTTCTCCAGTGGTTAATATAGTAAATTCAATAAACACTTATTGACTTGACTTGACTAAAGCTGTCTTTAAGTATCTAAGATTGCTATAAAGAAGAAAAGCAGAGGACAGAAATATTTGGGAACCCTTGAGACCTTTATTATTATATTCTATCAACAAAGTAATAATCCCTGGATGGTAGGGGTTGGGAAGGAATAATAGCATAAAATTTGGAGCTAGAAGAAATTTAAAGATCTTCCAATCCAACCCCCTTCTTTTCCATGTAATAGTGAACAACTCATTAGTAAACAGCTCAGCTAGAATTCAATCTGAAGTTCTCTGCCTCTAGATATATTATTTTCACTAAGTCACAAGCAAGGACCATATCTTCCTTAAAACTTTTTAATTCCCTATAATAATTGTTATAAAATAGATAAAAATATTTTAATCTACTTATTAATCAGTCAATCAGTCAAGTATTTATTAAGTACTTTCTAAGTGCTGGGCACTGTATTGCTAGGTACCGAGGATAAAAGTACAAAAGATTAATTAATCCTTACTTACAAAGAGCTTACATTTTAACTTATTTTCATTTCTTTTAACTTTCATTTCTACCAATAAGTAGCTATTAATATTTTAAATATTATAATTAATTGAATTTAGTTAATTAACATTTAATATATTTTAAATGAGAAATATTTTTTCATCATAAAGCATACACACTAAATTACTTTTTAAAAAAGCTTTAGAAAAATATTCAATTCAATTCAGCAAGCTCTGTGTCTACTCTCAATCAGAGAATATTATAGAACCTGGACATTATGCTAGGCAATAGATTTCAAAAATAGGTTTGAGGGGTGTGTGTGTGTGTGTGTGTGTGTGTGTGTGTGTGTGTGTGTGTGTCTGTATCTGTGTGTGTGTAAAATAGGGAAACATGTCAATGTAATACCTCTGGTTTAAAAAAGTAATATTTTCATAATATTTTCATCACCAAAAAGTAAATTTGTGAATAATTTTTATTCAGTACATCAATGGATATATGGATATATGGAAAGAAGAGAGGTATAGAAACATATATATGAATATATATATATAGACTGAAAACATATATAAATATACAAAACATGTATAAATATAGACAGAAAAACAGAGGCAAAGAGATACACAGAAAGACAGAAAAGCATTTGTAAAATTTGTGTTATGCATTAATTACAGTGCTAAGAATAGCTTTTGCAAGATTGTTGTAGAAATAAAAGAAGATATTGCCTTTTGTAGACCTTGAGACACAATATATGTTGCAATACTTTAATAGATATATACCCTCTATGAAGTAGGCACTCCCTCCAATAGTAGAGATTGCAATCAATACATTCTGATCCTGCATAATCATAGTCTTTGTTTTTATATGCATAAAACATGATTGGTATCTTCTAGATTTTTTGGCATTGCCTAGATACCAGTAAGGCAAATGAGTTGCCCATCGGTTTATCTCTCACTCTCACAACATAATTTTTTTGGTCATACATCTTTCCAATACTATACTTTATACTGATTCTCCTATGTAATTCCTTCTTGACTTTATTAAACAGCTGACTCGCATCCATCATGGGCCCCTTCATTGCCCTGAGTGACCCTGAATTTTAATTCTTCTGAGATGGTAGTATTCTGTGATGCCACTATGTATCATCATCTGAAAAATGTTGATGGACTTGTTGATCAGGGAGAAGTGGCATGGCAATGGGCTAGTAATTTAGGAAAGTAGTAATGTAAAAAAGACATGGGTTTGGCATGGTGTGTGTGTCTGTGTCTGTGTGTGTGTAGATTAGTCTTAGAAAAATTTTGTAGAAATGAGAAAATAAATATATAGTAATTATTTGATATATTCTTAGACTTGTTATTTTGATAACAATAAGATACATTCTTGTTGCATATATCTTTAGGAAGAGGAAGATGAATTTTGTAATTTGAGAGAGCACAAGGCCTGGATTTGGAAAGACCAGCCTCAGACATTTACTAATTGTGATAACCTGGATAAGTCACTTAAACTCTTGATGCCTGTTTCCTCATCAATTAAAAGCAAATAATAGCATTTACTTCTTAGAGCTGTTGTGGAAATCAAATGAGAACATGTTTGTAAATCCCTTTGCATATCTAAAGACATTATAAAATGATAATCATTATAATTATTATCATGTCATACTGACTCATTTATCAGATATAAATGTTAAGCTACTCATGCTAACCCTTCTATAATTTTTCAATATATTTTTATTTTAAAAATGGATCTGTGAACTGATCCAACCATTTTGGAGAGCAATCTGGAATTATACTAAAAGAGTTACAATACTGAGTATGCTCTTGACTAGCCATACTAGTGTGTTTATTTCCTAAAGTGATCAAGGAAAAAGAAATATATGTCCTAAAATATTTATAGCAGCTCTTTTCTGTGGTGGCAAAGAACTGGAAACTGAAGGGATGTCCATCAATTGGGGAATTGCTGAAAAAGTTGTAGCAAATGATTGTGTAATAAAATTCTATGATGACATAAGAAATTACAAACAAGATGATCACAAAAAACCTGGAAAGACATATGAAGTGATACAAAATGAAGTGAGCAAAACCAAGAGAATTTTGTACATGGTAAAAACAATAATGTATGATGAACAGCTGCAATTGACTTAATTATTATCAACAAGTCAAGGATCCAGGACAACTCCAAGACATAAAAATGGATATCTACTACCACAGATAGAATAGACAGAGTTCAAATGCAGAATGAAACTTACCATCCTTCACTTTATTTCCTCCATAAATTTTTTCTCTAGTGTAAGCAATGTATATCGTTTCACAGTATGACTAACCAGGAAATGTGTGTTATTTAATAATATATGTAGACTCTATATCATATTATCTGCCTTCTTGAGAAGGAGAAAGGATTGGCAGGGAGGGGAAAAAAGGGGAAAAAAGAACGAGATTTCTAGACATGAGTAATGTGAGAATTTATTTCTCTTGGATAAGCATATTTATAATAATTAATTACATATTTATAACAAATCATATTATATTATTATTGTATTATATAATATGTTGTATATTAAAAATAAAAATAAATAGTAACTAAAACAAAATTAATGGATGGTTCTATAGTAAGGTTTGTTTTTTTTTAAACCCTTACCTTCCATCTTAGAATCAATTGATTCTAAGGCAGAAGAGCAGCAAGTGCAAGTTTCAAGAGAAACTTCTAGTGCAAATATTGACATATTGACATAGCAAAGTAAGTTCCCAGAGTTCCACAAAAAATAATGAATGAAAGTTCCAGTAGAGACCTTGCTGGTGCAAATCTTTAATGTACAAGAAACTGACCTATTTTATCAAAGAATGTCATCTCAGACTAACATCTCAGTGGAGGAAAAAACTATACCTGGGCATACAATTTGGAAAAATTGACTCACTTTTCTGTTTGGTGGGAATGCATCTGGGACTTGCAGATTAAAACCTGTTCTTGGGGCAGCTGAGTAGCTCAGTGGATTGAGAGCCAGGCCTAGAGATGGGAGGTCCTAGGTTCAAATTCGGCCTCAGACACTTCCCAGCTGTGTGACCCTGGGCAAGTCACTTGACCCCCATTGCCTACCCTTACCACTCTTCCACCTATAAGTCAATACACAGAAGTTAAGGGTTTAAAATTTAAAAAAAAAAACCTGATCTTGTGCACCACTCAGAAAACCCAGAGCAATGAAAGAATTCAGTAAGGCAACACTACCTACCAGTACATTATTTCACTAACCCTAAGGCATGAATAATCATTATCATCTTTGAACAATGATTTATGCACTGCTTCATTACCAGAAGTTTGTGATGATAATGAAATTCTTTTCAAGATTCTACTTATTTTGGATAACACCTCAGGTCATCCTTCCAATCTCAGTGTTTTGTTTTTGGGTTTTTTTTGGTAGAATATCTTTTATTTAAACACATGGAACCAAGAGAAAGAAAGGCAAAATGAGGACATGAATTTAGAGACCCAGCCAGGGTCCTGTACAAATCAGGTAAATTAATTATTTTATGCATTTTAGAAAGACTTGATGTCTGTTGTTAAGGTCCCTTCTCATGTTCAAACATGGAGGTAGGGGAAAAAACATAGAGGTAGTGTGGTGGGGCCAGAAAATGTGGGAGTAGGGATGAGCATAACAAACATGAATTTGGGAGGAAGTATTCAATGTTTTTTGGTTCTGGACATAGGATGTTTGTGTGCAGGAAATCTCCTTGGGAGGACCTTGGAGGCTTTTCTCATTTTGTATTGAAGAAAGAGTTGGTGCAATCTGTGGGATCTGTGTTGTTGGGTCTTCAGAAGTGTTTCTAATTGACTTTTCATGGTCCATGTTGGTCAAAGAGACAACAGTGGAGGAGATCCCCTGGAGTTGATCTTGAGGGATATTCTCACCTGATTCTTCATCGTTCATGCTATTAGAAGCCTTAACAGTTAAAGAGATCTCCCGAGGTTGGTAATGGGGGCTGTTCTCCTCTGTCTCTTGGTTCTGGACATAGGGAAATGATATTGGCTGGTATGAAATAATCTGTGGTGGATACTGGAAAATATTCTCCTAGGTCAAGCGGTTTGGGATGAAAATAGATGGGCTTGGAGGGACGTTGGCAGTTGTTCACTTCAGGATCCAGGAAAGTCACTGACTGCCAAGGGATGACCTAGGATGGATGCTTAGGGGGTGCTCCCATGTATTGGGGGACATAGATGAAAACACTAGGAGTCCATGGGATCTCTTGGGGTGGGTCCTGGGAAGTGTTCAGGACCAGGTGTCTGTTTTATACATGAGAAATGGAAGTTCTTTTCCAAGTCATCTTTTAGGGTAGCACTTGCCCCAGCCTTTTCTAGTTGGCCTTTTGCACATTGTAGTACAATTCTTCTGAGACAAGTATCATAGTCTGACACTGCACCCAGATGTGTTGCACACACTCCCTGTGTAGATAAATAGTGGTTGGCTGTCTTCTTGTAGATGGCATACAGTTTCTTCCTAGATTCCCTCACACTGAATATCAGAAGAAGTCCAGACATTAAGGTCTTGAATGGACTCTGGGCTCCCAGAGTCCTCTTGGGGGTACTTAGGACCTTGCCATCTCTTTGGCTCCTGCATGGTGGATGGAACTTGTCCTTTTAAAACAGCCTCCAGAAATCAGAATTTTCTCAGATTGAGCTCTCCCATCTTAATGATATTAATGAAAATGTAAGTTTTCTCTCATTCCCTTCACACTATCTCATCACTATAACCTATGGATCAGGAAGTTATTGCAAATTTAAAGGTGTTTTATTTACACACTACATTTGCCAAGGCAGTTGCAAATTTAGATGCAAATAACGACTTGACATTGAGGGATTTTTTGGAAGTAATATAATATCTATCCTGTAATCCAGAGGCATAAGAAAATGCAATAGAAACATGTATGAAGAAAATTTGGAGGAAAAGTCTGCTTGTAGTTCATTTCCAATTTTAGTGAATTTGACAAAGATGAAATGTTTAAAGTGAGTAACAAGACTAATAAAATAATAAAATTATATATATATGTATGTTATAATAAAATAATAAAATTAACACAGGAATTGGAACTTAAAGTGGATGTGAATGATGTGGTGGAGATGATTGAGGCTTATGGAGAATAACTCTCCAGTGTGGATCTGATTGAATGACTAGCTACAAAGATTGCAAATTAGAAAGTGAAATTTTAAAAACACAAGGTTGAACCAAAAAGGTTTACAATGAAACAGCTCGCAGAAGCATTTTATCATTTCAATAATTTTTTATTCTTTTATTTAAAAGATGGATGCAAAGACTTCAAGATTTTTAAAAGTTCAAAGACTTGCTGAGGATATTGCTTGATATTGTCAGATATACAAGGCAAAAAATAAAGCCTCTGCCAAAAATCATTTCATAGATTCATTTAAAAAAAATTGCACGAGGCAGCTGAGTTGCTCAGTGGGCAGAGAGCTAGGCCTAGAGATGGAGATTCTGATTTCAAATCTGACCACAGATACTTCCTAGCTGTGTGACTGTGGGCAAATCATTTAATCCCTATTGCATAGCCCTTATCAGTCTTCTGCCTTGGAACCAATACACAATATTGGTTCTGAGATGAAAGGTAAATGGTTTCTTTCTCTTTAAAAAAAATTTAATATTAATTATTTTAGTATTTTTTTCCATGGTTACAGGATTCGTGATTTTCCCCTCTTTTTTTCCTCCCCAATCCCAGAGTTGACAAGCAATTCCACTGGGTTATACATATATCATTCTTCAAAACCTATTTCCAAATTATTAACATTTGCAATAGAGTGATCATTTTAAGTCAACATTCCCCATCGAACCACACAATGGATCATATGTTTTTCTCCTATGTTTCTGTTCCTACAGTTCATTCTCTGGATGTGGATAGCATTCTTTCTCATAAGGCCCTCAGTGTTGTCCTGGTATAGTGTTGCTGTTAGTAGAAAAGTCTGATTGTAACACAATGTTTCACTTTCTGTGTACAATGGTTCTGCTCCTTTCACTCTGCATCAATTCCTGGAGGTCTTTCCAGTTCACATGGAATTTCTCCAGTTCATCATTCCTTACAAAGCACAATACTATTCCTTCACCATCAGATACCACAATTTGTTCAGCCATTCCCCAATCGAAAGACATCCCCTCATTAAGGGGTTTATTTCTAAAAATTGTACACTAATAGTACCACTAATGATAGAGGCTATGTGCAGTGGTTGCGGTGATGAGGGAAGAGTATGTATTTATCATATTAACAAGAAGGAATTACCTGGAAAAGTGATAAAAGGGATATCCGCATAGATATATGACCAAAAGAAGATGGTTTGATTACATAGTGAAAGTGATAAGATATGAAGGAAAAATTAAAAGATGGAGAAGAAAGGGTTCAGCACATGACCTTGAGAGGAGCCCCTGTGGAGGACTTAGGATAAGATGAGTAGCAAAAGTTAGAATAAAAAGTTATGAATGGATTATGATATGTACCACTTTATGGAATATCCCATTTATGAGATTACAGACTTACCTAAGTATGGCTGTGAGATATAATGGAAAGGTCCCCATTTGAAGACTTGTGACCTTATTCAAGTTCAAGCTCTGCCACTTAACTAATTTGAGAAAGTCACATACTTTGGAGTTTTTTCCCTCAAGCTTTGTTATCTCTCTAACAAGGACAAACAATTCTTCTCATATACCTAGCAAAGTAGAAATGTACCTGTGGGTAAAGCCTGTGAGTTGGGTTGGAATTCTTCCATTTGGTAGAATGAACAAAAAAGAACAAAAGAGAAACTGAGTGTTTGGAGGCCAGGTTCTTTTTTCCCTATCCTGGAAAAAACTGAGAGGTCCCCAGTTCATACATATGTGAATTCTGAGAATTGCAGTCTTGGAGAGTCAACATTGATTTCTTCTCACCCAGGAAAGACAGGGTTTCATAGGAAGATGTGTATGAACACAGAAGTTTGTGAAAAGACACTAGCATAACAGAAGACATTGGTGTGACAGGTTCGAAGGGGGAAATGCAATGGTCTTATGACAGCAAAAGTCAATCTTGTAGTTTGGAACAGACAGAGATGCTTCAGTAAGAAGTTCAAGCATGGATTCAGATTGAAGCAATGAAGTGATCAGATTCTTTTCTGTCTCTCTCCAAACGGCCAAAGGTAGAGATATGGGCAAGAATAAACTGGTCAACATTTCATTCCTCCCCAACACTGCATGCAGACTGTGGATATTTACTATAAGACTTTTCTATTCTTCAGGTTCTTTCTAATTTCTGGATTTCATGGTACTTTAGAAGTGGCTTGTATGATATAAAACTATGACCAGATATAACTTTTATATTATTTGTGGCTGTTATTAATTTGTGAACAAGAAAACTAAAATGGAGCAAACTACAATCTGATACAGGAAAAAAATGAAAAGAAGCCTAATCTCTGTTTAAAATGTCTAGGATTTTTAATTCTAGTTTAGGGGCTCTGAGCAATGATAGAAAATTTTAAGATTTTGATTATTAAAACTTTCCATAAATTTCCTACTAGCAAAATTTAAACTATATTTGGGATTTGTTTTTCTGCTCCTCAAGTTAAAACCAGAAGCTAAGTAGCTATAGTTGTCTGATGAGGATACATAAGTAGGGACCACATTTTCTTCCTCCATAGTATCTCCTCAAGAATTCCCAGTGGACAGAGAGTAGTGACTGAAGAATAATTTCACCTCATGAAAGGAGAAAGGCATTGACAGAGAAAAGTAACCAGGACCCAGTATTCCAAAGAAATTACTCTTCTAGAGAAAGAGCAATTATTTCTTCCCTTTTAATTTTAGTTTTCCATTTTAAACCTGCAATCTATATCTTCTTCTAATGCTATAATTTAAAATAAAATTTTTAGTTAGTTTGAAATGAAAGACATTGGTGGACTAATATTTATTGGGTTATTGAAGCTTTCTATTTTAAAAATACCTCTTATTATTTTAACAATTTTAAGTAGCAAACTTTTTCAAGCTAGAATTTCCTACTCTGGTTTGTTTTCATTACAAACTTCCAAACCAGTTTTGTCCAGCCATGTCTTTCCCCACTTAACAGATTATACCAGAATCACCTCCCTCTCCATGATGATAATAGAGTATGATACCAAATTAGCATTTACAATTCAGCAAGTATCTTTATTAGCATACTATATGCTCAGCACTTCCAATCTCAATAGGCAAATGCAAAAGGAAACCACATAATCTTTGTTCTTTAGGAAAAATGGGCTATCCTCACATAGAACAAATGGGCAATAACATGATTAAGTGCCATAATAAGTCATATAGATGATACATTATTATTGAAATCAGAAAAGGGAGGGACCGACAATAACTGAAATAGATGGAAAAGGCTATACAGAAGAGGAGGGCTAAAGGTGGGTAGAAATTGAAAAAATAGATAGGATTAGAGTGATAAACCAAAGCAAAAGTAATATATAAACAAATTTGCAAAACTGGAAATAAGCATGATATAATAAATATTTAAAAGAACATATAGATTTAATGAATTATCATTAAAAGAAAGAACCATTTCCAAGAATAAGAAGATCTGGGTTTGAATCTTTACTCTGTCTTTAAGCATCTGGGACAGCTTGGACAAATCTCTTCCCTTCCTCCCTGGGCCTAATTTGTAAAATGAGATGTTTTAGTAGATGATAGCTAAGGTTACTTCCAGTTCTAGATATGTATTCTGTGGCTAAATAAGTGGTAGAAAATAGTCAAATGAATCAAAGATATGCCCAAGATTATAAATCTAAGTCTTTCAGAGAATTATAGTTTGACAAAAATTAGAAAGTCAAGAAGGGAGATTGATTTAAGAATAAAGATGCGTGTACTTTGGCGCAGTTTAGTTAAACATGATGATGATACAATAAAATAGGATTATTGTCTAGCTTTGGGAGATAGCAATTAACCTTGGAGTTTGGATTAATTTAAAAGATTAGGAGTAGGGGGAGCAGTGCCAAGATTGTGAATGGAGTTTCCCAGCTGAACTTTCCCAATATTCTACTCCAGACAACTGTAAAATAACTCCTCAAATCAATTTTTTGGAGTCATCAAAAGGTTATGGTGAGACATTCTTCCATCCTAAGAAAACTTGGAAGGTTTGCAGGAGAGGTCTGTAACCCCAGGGTGGGAGTAAGGTCAGAGCCTGGCAGCAACACCCACCTTGGACTTTGGAGGAAACTGCTATAGCAGCAGCAATAGCAGCAGCCTCAGGAGCTTTCAGCACAGAGGTAGTAAGGGGGTCTACATTAAACCTAACCTACATTAATTAAATCATCATTCCTCCATTGCCCTCCTTGAGGACAGTCATTTTCTTATTTGTCTCTCCATCATTTAACAGAGTACCTGGCACATAATAGGCACTTAATAGATGTTTATTCATTAGAACTATGACTAAGCAAGAGTATACTATTAAATATTTAATAACTGACTCTCAGATTACATGCAAAATTAACACAAAGTGATTTGGGAAAGAGTAATCTATAAAAACTGAAGGAATCATGAAAAGCCTCTCAAAGGTAGCACAGTATATAGCATTAAAATCTCTCTTAAAGCAAGATGTCTCCTATGAATATATTAAAACGTACAAGATTCCATGATTACAACCATATATTTGTGAATATGTGTGTGTTTCTTCAAGGATATACCATCTATTGATATCAAGTAAAGTTTAAAAGAGGGAGGTATTCTCAGAGATGGTGTCCATGGGTGTTATGAAGGAAATCCTGGGAAAAAAGTCAAAATGAGAAAAAGGATTCAGTAAAGTCAGAGTCTAGAGATCAAACAATCCAGATGATATTATGCAGATTGGATTTGAACAGTACAGGGCATTATTAATGGGATCCATAGTCTCTCAAGAGATTTGCCAACCTATACAAGAAATACAAAACACATGAAGAATTTATATTCAGATTGTAATAAGCAGATGGATTGGCAATCCACTGAGTTCACTCAACTGTCCAAAGATCTCTGATAGATGTAATTAGGTTTGTCTATAGCTGCACTACTTGCTTCCAGTGAATCACAAAGCTAGCCCATTATGTACATGCTTAGGTGATTACGACAAGCTTGGCTGCCAATCCTGTGTGACTTGGCATTGAGAGATTTGATGCTTGGAGAAGACAGAGTGTTCTCCTCATTGGTCACAGAATAAAATGAACTAATGACTTTGTGGACCTTTAGAAAGGGAGTGACCTATTATTGATCCCTCTCTTTTTCTCTGTCAACTGGGAATTCGAGAATCCTTCAAACCTGGGAGAGGGGGCTGGTACCCTTCCCCCAGTAAGAAGCATGTTAGCTGCAACTGTTAGATTTGAGAAGAAGGCTGGTGGTGTCAAGTAGACAAGCCTGAACCCGGGCTTTTCTTTGACTTTTCTTGTTTTGTGTTTCTTTAACTGATCATAAATGACCAAATGTCAGTCTCAAATATGGAAATGCCCAAATTTGTAGATAACCATGTGAGTTCAAGAGTTCTAGAGATTCTTGGTCCTCAATTTGGTACCAGGTATATTTCAAATGGAATTCTCAGCAATTACTAAAGTACTTTTTAGAGAAGATGACCACAAGCCACAATTCGTTTTGGCTTTTCAGATGACATGGGCTTAGGGAGAGTTGTTTGTTCAAGGCAGAACTAAGTTAAAATATAGTAATACCTACAACTATAAAACACTTTTCACCCAAATAAAGTCAGAGCTAAACAACTAGAAAAACTTATTGCTCATGGGTAGGCCTAGACAATATAATAAAAATGAAAATTCTTCCAAAATTACTTATTTAGTGCCATACTAATCAAATTGCCCAAAAATTATCTCATAGAGGTAGAAAAAATAACAATCTGGAAGAACAAAACACATAGACTATTAAAGGAATTAATAAAAAAAATATGAAGGAAAGTGGCTTAGCTCTACTGTATCTCAAACTCAAATATAAAATGGCAACCAACAAAGCAATTTGGTACTAGCTAAGAGATAGAGAGAAAGACCAATGGAATAGATTAGGTATCAACATATAATGGTAAATGACCATAGTAACCTAGTCTTTCACAAATCCAAAGATCCAAGCTTCTGGAAGAAGAAATCATGATTTGACAAAAACTGTTGGGAAAACTGGAAAACAGTATGACAGAAATTAGGCATAACCCAATACTTCACACCATATAGCAAAGTAAAGCCAAAATGGTTACATGATTTAGAAATAAAGGGTGATGCTATAGACAAATCAGGGGAGCACAAAAAAAGTTTACCTGTTAGACCTATAGATAAGTGAAGAATTTAGATCAAAACATGACATTGTAAGAAGGAAAAATTATGAGACTGTAAATTAATAATTCTATTAATTAAAAGTAGTAAGAGAAAAAAGATGGAAAAATAGGAGATATACTTTCCTCACTGCTCCATCTTGCTATTCTGTGACCGCCACTAGGGCCATGCTCACCAGGAAGTCCAGCCAGTAACAAAACTAGAAGAAAATAGCCTGAAATCAGTTCTTGCCTCGGTTTATAAAACCTTTACTCTACCCACTAACTCTCATGTATCACATCTTGGGAGCCAATCAGGGCTTTCTATTTTGCCTGGGCCACAGCAAGGGGGTTGAGGGCAGTCCAGGGGGTATTGCAGGAGACATCTTCCTTTCCTCCATCTCATGATCTTTTGACTCTATTGCTGTCTTTTTCTGGCTGTCATTCTATAGGTCATACTCTCTCTCCACCCCAGGAAAGGAGGGGGGATAAACAACATAAAGAACATTATGAGATATAAAACAGATAACTTTGATTACATTAAATTTAAAACTTTTTAAACAATAAAAACAATGCAACCCAGATTAAAAGGCAAACAATAAATTAGGGGAAAATATCTATAACAGACTTCTCTGACAAAGGTTTTATTTTTCAAATATATAGAGAACTGAGTCAAATAAATAATACTATAAAGCATTTCCCTATTGACAAATAGTCCAGGGCTATGAATAGGCAATTCTCAGTTGAAGAAATTAAAACTATATTTTGTCATATGAAAAAATGCTCCAAATAACTATTAGAGAAATGCAAATTATTTTTAAACCCTTACCTTCTGTCTTGAAACCAAAATGGTTCCAAGGCAGAAGAGTGTGAAGAGCTAGGCAATGGGGGTTAAATAAATTGCTCAAGGTCACACAGCTAGAAAGTGTCTGAGGTCAGATTTGAATACAGGACCTCCTCTCTCCCGACCTGGCTCTCAATCCACTAAGCCACTTAGCTGCCCCTGAAGAAATCCATGTTAAATGCAAATGAAAACCACCTCACACCCATCAGATTCTCTATCATGACAAAAAAGGAAAACAATAAATGCTGGAGAGAATGTGGAAAAATCAGGTGCTAATACACTACTGGTGGAGCTGTAAACTGATACAACCATTCTGAAAAACAGTGTGGAACCACGACTAAAAGACCATTAAACTATACATACTCTTTGACTCAGCAATACTACTACTAGGTTTGTATCAAAAAGAGATTAAAGATAGGGAAAAGAACCTAACTACACAAAAATATATAGCAGCTCTTTTTGCAATGGCAAAGAACTGGAAACTGAAGGGATGTCCATCAATTGGAGAATGGTTGAACAAGTTGAGGTATATGCTTGTAAAGGAATTCTACTGTGACATAGGAAATTACAAAGAATATGATCACAAAAAAAATGAGAAAGACTTACAAGAATGATGCAAAGTGAAGTTAACTGAACCAGGAGAATATTGTACATAGTAACAACGATAATGTAGGATGATCAACTATGGATGACTTAACTGTCATCAACAAGACAAGGATCCAGGACAACTTCAAGAGACTCATTTCAGAAAAATGATATCCACCACCATAGAAGGAACAGACCATTTTTACTTTATTTCCTCAATGAAATTTTTCTCTGGTGTGAGCAGTATGTGTCTTCTTTCACACGACAAACCTAGAAATATATATTATAAGATAATATGCATGTATATTTTTCTTGTCTTATTGGGGCGGGGGAGAGAGGATGATGAAGAGAGAGAACATAGATTACAAAATATCAGAAAACAAATATTAAGAATTTGTATTTACATGTAATCTGGAAAAAAATAAAATTTATAATAAAAATAAATATTGGGTACCTATTCAACTCTCCTCCAATGTGGTCCTATGTAATGCAAGGTGGCTAACAGAAACTTTTTCCTTCTGTAATTTCTAACGGTCACAAAAAGTCAGTTAAACATCTTAGAATCTTCAGAAAGTCTGTTAGAACTTGAAGCTATAAATAGAGGTGAAATTCCAACTGACGAGGCTTTTGCCTTCTGGCTTTCGCTGTGGCTAGAGGCTTTTGCTTTGGCCTTTCGGCTTGGCTTTGCTTAGGCCTTGGCCTGTGCTTATTTTGTTTTGGGGAAATTTAAACCTATCTCATTTCTCTGGACCTCTCCCTGATCTCTCCATCCATATCCCTCCCCTTCCCTGAATTTCCTTTGGGTCCTGGGTGGAAGGGAGGGTTTGGTGATTAGACATTGTGGGTTTAGTTTCTACAGGCTAGTAGGGTATCCTCAAAAAAGTTACCCCTAGTTTTAATGATTTGATAAAGACTTTACTTAAAAGGCAGTCTTCCTGACTGGGAGAGCTGGACTCTGTCTAAACCTCTCCGCAAACCATCCTCCATCCTCACCCCTCTCCCTGGCAGCAATTAGAAAACCCTGAACCCCTCTCCCCTTCTGACTGACCCTGGTATTAATCAATCCCCTTGTTACCTATTCAAACCCTTTGGTGAATCATTGTGTCGAAAATTAAAACAAGGACTCAAGGGGAAGGAATCATTTTTCCTTTATTTCTTGAAAGAACTGGGGGCGTCCATCTTGGCAGGAAGTACCTACCTCAAAACTTCCTCCAGCCATCAGTTTGACTGGCAGGGAGGGGCTCCCTTGACTCCTCCTTCAAGAGACTGGAGAAATTAACAAGAGAAACCCTCCAGCCAAACCTAAACATTCTTACTGGCCCTAGTTTACTCCCTGTATCCTCTGTCTCAAGCCTCTGGGAATAAACCTGTTTGAGCTGCCCTCTCCTACATACCCCATTACCTCTATCTCCTATATACCTTCCCGTACCTTCTTTCCTCCTCCAAACACCTTATAATCTCCCAATACCCCCATTTATCCTTTCAACCCCAAATTACATTCATTGACCTACTCAGATTGTTTATTTACTTCTTTATAACACCTGTCATTCCTCTATGAGTCCTTCTCCTAACTCAATTTCTTTCTCTACTGTGTACCATTCCCAACCTTCTGTTAACTTTTGGGCTTCCTTTTATGTATTTTCTTCCCTCATTAGAACATAAAATCCTTAAGGACAGGGATAATTTTTGTTGTTGATTTTGTTTGAATCCTCAGTGTTTTAACCTACAATCTGAAATATAATAAATACTTAATAATGCTTGTTGACTATTGAAAACTACAGAGAACAAGAAATGAGAGCCAGAGGATGAGCACCAAAAGGCTGGACATTTGAAAAGAAAGGATTGATGACATATATGTTTTTAGCAAGGACACCATTAGAAAAACCAGCAGAATAGTTAAGTGGCACAAACAAAAGCTGACTGGGGAACGAAAATGAATTGTATCATTCAAAGAAAAAATTTATCAATCTCATTTTTCAAGAAGGGAAATCGAGTTTAAATCCTTTGACAAAATGTGAAGATATCACAAGAATCAAGAAGTCTTGAAATAACAAAATAATTGGATGGGCAAAGAGAAGACTTTCAACCTAGAGGTAAACTGAATGCATCATGCAAATTAAGTAAATAAAGGACGTTAAATTATTTTAGCTAATAACAAAAGACAAAAAAGTTTTCATGTTACTAAGAATCAACAAAGCATTAATGTGGTATACGGGTCATTTTTTTTATTGTTGTCTGATGGTCTTTTTAAATCTTACAGTGGATGACGGTAAGAAGACAAAGAGAACACTAATGGACTAAAAAATCTAAAGACTGAATCGTATAGGAAAAATAAGGAAACTGAATAGAAATTAATTAATATTTAAGAAAAAAATCTGATTCCTTCAATCATAGAATCAATATGAGAGAGAAAACACATTTAAGTTTTTACTGTGGCAGACAGTGAGGGTACACATTGAAACAAACAAGATAAGACCTATCATCAAGGAATTTATATTATATTGGAGAAGGGTATACATAAGGGAGAACTGAAAAGAGTGAAGGGTATAGGGAGAAAAGAGAAAGCAGCTTAGTGAAGAGAAAGAAGTCTATAAAGTATAGAGTGGTGAATGATTTGGTATTCTTCCTGAAATAGTGGTCCATGAAGGCAATCACCAATCAGGAGTGGGACTTCAGAGATCAGGAGAGAATGAATAAACACCCAAGAGGTTTTTAATTTAAGTGTGATCACAGATGGAGGAGTAGGAGATGGGTATACCAACAGAAATGGAATGATCTAACAGCATCTTAAAGCAACCTTACAGAAGTAGGATAGGATTCTTGCAATAAACTCTATTATGGATGGGGGGTACAGGGTGGGAAGTGAGAAGAAATGGACATTTTAGTAGATCCACCAATACAAAATTGAGTTGAATGTCTCATTACTTATTTATTATTAAGAGAGAAGAAGAAAAGGTCTATACTCTTAATAGTCATAAAGGAAAAGATCAGGGGGGAGGTAAATTTATCCTTCTCTTAATCCTCTGAGTCATCAGTTCTTCCAGTTTGGGGGACTATTCATCATCTCACAGTACAAAATCATCATTTATGAGTCATACATGTCCACAAAACAGATCTACCTTGATCCCCAGTTTCTAAATAGGGGCTGCAATATTACACCATTACCAGTTCTATACCCACCCATAAAGTTTGGGCCAGATTCAATCCTGGGGATCTTGTTTTCTATTAAGGGCAGGAAAAAGGGTAGGCTTTATCATAAATACTAATGTGTGTATGTGCATACATATATAGCATATATGTGTTTTACATATATACCAAATATGTACATTACATACAAACTTTAATAGATAAATTTATTGCCCCAACAAGAAGACCAAAAGAGCCTAAAAAAGGACTTTATTCAGCAAACACTTGATTTTCTTGCCAAGCCAAGAAAGATGGTGGCCAAAGGCAATAATGGTTTAGAATATAAACTTGTTTGTAAAATCTTAAGAAGAATGATGAACAATTATGAGCAGCATCTTTTCATTAAACACAGAGAAACCATGGAGGTTAAAACCAGTTTTAAGAGCTTGGCAAGAGATCCAACAAAGCAAAGTTGTCCCAAGAGCATATACGGATAAAAATGGAAAGAAAGTACCAAATAGAAGAAAAATGGAAAATACTTATTAAGATTATTATAACCAACTGTTTTTAACATCAAGGATAGTAGAACCACTTCACTTGGATCCTAAACATCACATTTATATGTGTGTTTATAACAAAGGCAGAAATAAAAATAAAGGGAACAAAGATGGGCAAAACAGCTGGATTAGGCCAAGTGAAAACAAGGAAAACCTGAGCTAGAAGAATCAAAAATGTGAGGGCCCCAAAGGATGAATATGCAAGATATCTGAAGGAAGGGAAAATAACAAAGACATAGAAAAAAATACTTATTAATACAGCCCCAAAAACTAAAAAAATTAAAAAAAAAATCTCAAACAACTAAAAAATCACTGCTGCAAACCCTAGAAGAAACATTAGGGGGCACTTAATCCAACCTCTCCTTTCTACAGATGGCAAAATTGAAGGCCAGGAACATTAAGTAAGAAGCCCAAAGTCATACAGGAAGTAAGGCTTGGAAGTGACTTAAACCCAGGTCATTTTCCTACAGAGCCTAGGGATTTTTCTACTGTTTTGATTGCCTCCCACACCATCAATAATTACTGGCCCATATGCTAATCTCCTAGCTAAACAGAATCTTTATGTGAACCATATATACATATTGTCAGGGCATTATTTTTTAGGTGAGGAAAATTAATATTATGCTATATCAGACAGAGGTTAAGTGACTTGTCCAGGATCAGATAGCTAGAAAATATCCAAGGTCTCATTTGAACTCATATCTCCTTGACTCCAGGTCCATTGCTCTATCCACTTCACTACCTAGCTACCTCCAAAAATAAATGATATCAAGCAAGGATGACTGAGGGATACAAAAAGATGAAAGAGTCATATATTGAATAAGCAATTGGTACCACTGTGATATCAAGAGTAAGTGAAAAAGCCTTCCAAAATCTTAGGTGTACCCCCATGGAAAACTTGTGGGAGATCATGAAAAAACTTTCCAAAGAAGAGAAAGGGCATGGATGGGTTGAAATCTCCATAACTGGAGAAACTCCCAAATTGATGAGATCACAAATTTATTTGAGTATAAAATATCACTTTCAAGACACATGGATGTGTGTATAACCTATACATTCTTAGGTCACAAAGTTATGATTCATATATATCAAGTCAGCTTATTTAACTCTCTTGGCAAGTATTGCCAACCTGAAACATAAAACAGGGAGGGAAATAAAACTTTAACAAGCAGCAATAAAACTAATGAAATATAATATCAAATATACTACTCTAATTCATCCAGAAAGGAAACACAATCATCCAGTCCTAAAGATCAGGGAATGGAGCCAGTTCCATGAAAACACATATTCATCATAGTAATGTGAATCATTTCGGAATTAGAACTGAAAAATGACTTGAGCTATATTACAGTAGTGCAATTAGTATGTCTTAAGCAGATGAGAATGACAAGCTAAAACAACAGTTCACTTGTGCTTATTTTGGCTCCATTTTGAAAGCCACAGAAATACATCTTATTGTTTAATAGAAGTAATCTTTCAAGTATAGGATCAAGAAATTACATGATGTTCATTCTCCAGTAAAGAAGAGCTTTGGGACAGTTTAGTAATGACTTCCAAGAACAATTTATAAGTGGTCATGTGCTTATTTGAATATAATCTGCATGAGTTTGTATTTAGTCCAATGCCAGACAATTTCAAATTGAATTTTTAAACATTTTCACCTAGTTAGGTTGTTTGTTTGTTTTATTTATTTATTTTTCTCCTTCAATCCCTTTTTACCAACTTTCCCTGACCCAGAGCCCCTATCCCAGAATTACAAAATAAAGATAAGAAAGTAAGTAATGATAGCCACTTGAAGCTTTTGCTGGGGCAAAAGATGATTTAAAAAAACTAAACAATTGTAAGAATTAACTGGAATTATTACCTGTCTTTTCTTTACTTTCTATTTCCTCCAAACTCAAGTGAAAAAGCAGTATAATTAATGGACAAAGCGCAAAATGTTGTCCAAAGTAGATTTCTGAACAAGGGAAAAAAACTGACTTTGTTTTTTCTTAGTGGACAACTACTGTCAGTTGCCCCAGTCTAACTGCTACATATGAGGTTTACATATCCTTGAAAATTAGGAGGAAACAGATACAGAAAGACCCTTTCTCTGAAGAATTAAGAAGACCACCAGAAATCTTATGCCTTGCTCTGGGCATGTCTGTTCCAGAAAGAATTGGAAAGATTGAAAGGAATTCAAGGAAATGCTTAACTTCTCTAATCCAACAAGGCTGAAGAAACAAACAGTAAATAATGTGGCCAAACAATGAGTAAGACTTTAGGTGGCATTTTGTTCCATAATTTGTAATAAGCAACAAAATGAAGAACAGCAGAATGACATAATGGGATTTTGGCTAGACATTTGGAAGCTTTTTGTTTGTTTGTTTGTTTGTTGTTTTTTGTTTTTCATTGAAAAGAAACTGAAATAGACTGGCTGGAACTCTTTTAGACTGATTTCTTAGATAGTAGTATCACCTCCCTAGTGAAATGCATAAAGATTTTATTTCCTCGATCATTTAAAAAGTTAAATATATTCTGAAAATGTATTATTAAAGAATGGTAATGCACCTGGTGAGAAATGTTTTTCTCTTTTACATTACTTCTATACTACTTCTTAATAATATAAATAGAAGGCAGAAAATGGATGATAAGGTTTAACTATAGTAAACAATGAAATTTGACTAATTTGCTTTTGGTTACTTTATCTATAAATATTGCCCTCACAACAATATCATTTTGTCTGGTAGACAGAGATAGATGAATGGATGAATCTACAGTTGGTGTCCCAGAAAGCTAGAAATAAACATTGCTCAACTATATAGAAATTAATTCCTTTATCAGCAAAATGAGACTGTTAGTCACACTTCTATCACAAGAGTATGTGAAGATAAACAAAAATGGAAGGAGGAAAAACCACTCTACAAAGGCTCTACTAGTCCTCCATAATAATTTCTAAAATTACATAAGACAACGAAAGAGGAAAGAATTTAATTTTTAGATTGTATGGGGATTTCATGTTCTTTCCACTAAAAGCAAATTCTAAAACAGATGTCTAAACATTAATTATGTATATTTTCCATTTAAAAGCAAAGAATATCTCAACATGAAGGGAAATGACTCCCAAATATGTTTCAGAGTTGGGGGAAAAAACAACAAGTATGGTGCGAAGGGATATTGCATGTGTGATAGAAGACCTTCATTGAAAGTATGGTGCGAAGGGATATTGCATGTGTGATAGAAGACCTTCATTCAGCCACATTCATATTGAATCTGCAGATTTCTCTCAAATTATTTTGGTTATTTAGTTGGTTGAATTGTTCAGTGCAAAATATTCAGTGGCCCTTTCATATTCCTCTCTATTATCAAAGTATTCATTGAGTGCCATCTAGTGATCAATGATAGCAAAACACAATGTTTGAAATGTGAACCAGATGAAATGGATTCAGAGGATCAAGAGATGCAAACTGAATGTGTGACATTTGATTTGGGTGATGGCTGTGATGCCCAGCATGTCAAAATGAGCTAGGAAAAAGGATTGGATGTAGTGGTCATGAGCCATTTATATAAGGCCAAAAACAGCATAGTAGAGCTTGAGTGTTTCATATGACCTGAGGTGAAGAAAACAACAATACAAATAGTTGGTTTGGGATCTATAAGCTAAAGCAGTTTGTTTTCCATGCTTCGTTCTCCCCCTTTCAGAGTTTATTAATGCTTTGAGCCCCTTAAATGAATGTATAGCATTTAAGTGGAGGGTTTTATCCACAAAGATCTGTGCTTAACCTGATGAACCATTGAGTGATGAACCTTTATTTGGAATTTTTGGAATTTGGAAAGTCTCTCTAGATGAAAGGTATGGATATACCCATTGTCAACTTCTCAAAAGAACTAAGGATATAGCACAATTGTTTGTCATTGATTGGGGATAAATTGGTTGGTTTTCTGGTGGAGGAGTCACGTTCTAGGGATGGATGGGTTGATTTAGTCTCCTAGGGAACACATTGTTGGAGGAGATAGCCTTTATGCTGAATTCTAAGTCTGTCTAGGTCCCTTTTCCCTTTTGTTCCTCTATCTGCCCTGATGCATTTTGTGAGATGCTGAAAGAGCAGCAGAGCCTAGAGGGGACTGAGAACAGAAGCATCTCCACCTAGACATGTCACAGTGCTTGGCCAAAAATAAAAAATAAAAAAATCCAGACTCAGACACTAGCTGTGTGATCTTAGGCAAGTCTCTTAACCTCTGTCTGCTCCAATTTCCTCAAATGTAATATGGGTGTAATAATAGCACCTACCTCTCAAGGTTGTGAAGATGAAATGAGATGATACTCATGATAATGAATAAAAGTTTATTCATTTCCTTCTTACATCACCATTGTAAACTTTCAACTCATTGAAATTATCATACTGACCAAAAATATGATCAAACAGGCTCTGTCCCAGAATTCACCACTGATCATGTCTTTTAACTTGGCATGGAGGTTTCTGACAAAGAGAAGATAAAAGAGATTCCATCTTGAAAGTTGTGAAAAAGTATGAGAACAGATTATGGGCAAGAAAGGCATATCTTAGAATGTGCTATGTACTATTTTTCTACTACTATAACTTCTTGTGGACTGCTGATGAAAGAAAATGGCAATTATTGTTTCATGGAGTGTCAAAGAGTGTGGAAACTAAAGTCTAGCCATAAGCTGCTAGAGTATGGGCAGGTGAGACAAGACTCACTCCAAACCTCTGGCATGTTCTTTTCCTCCCATCTCTTCTGGGTGAAATACCAGTTCCTCATGAATTGTCCAACTCATCGAGTCTTGCCTTTCTTCCAGAGATGGAGAAGTGTTTAAGTAAGAAGCTGATTCTGCTTCTGAAACCAGTAGCATAAGCAGCCAGCTCTTTATCCAATAGGAACTTCATCTTATCTTTCTTTTGTTATTACTACTTTCCCAGACAAATTGATAATCTAGTAACTGCTAACAATGTTTATGTGATTGGATTTCGGAAACAGTTTTGATTCTTTAAAAAGAAAAAAGGTAAATTAAAACAACTCTGAGGTATCACCTCACACTATCAGAGTGGCTATTATGACAAAGAAGGAAAATGATAAATGTTAGAGGGAGTGTGACAAAATTGGGACATTAAACCACTGTTGGTAGAGCTGTGAACTGATATAACCTTTCAAGAGAGCAATAGGGAAACCAGAGGACCATAAAATTGTGCATACCCTTTGACCCAGATATACTACTATTAGGTCTGTAGCCCAAAGAGATCAAAGATTGGGGGAAAGGACCTACTTGCACAAAAATATTTATAACAATTCTTTTTGTGAAGACAAAAGAATTAGAAACTGAAGGTAGGTCTATTCATTGGGAAATGGTTGAACAAATTGCGATCTATGATGTAGTGGAATACTATTGTGCCATAAGAAATGACAAACAAGATGATCAGAAAAAAACCTGGAAAGATTTATACGAAGTGATACATAATGAAGTGAACAGAACCAGGAGAACATTGTACACAGTAACAATAATAAAGTATGGTAATCAACTGTTGAAGAACTTATCTATTATCAACAATGGAAGGATCTAGGACAGCGATGGCAAACCTTTTAGAAACCAAGTGCCTAAATTACAACTTTCAGCCACATGTGAGCACCCTGCCTTACCCCAGACTGGGTAGAAGAGTGGATGATATAAGAAATATCCTCAGGCACAGTGGAGAGGGGGAAGAGAGAAGCCCTCTCCAGCACATGTGCCATAGTTTCACCAACAGAGATCTAGGATAACTCCAAAGGACTCCTGAGAAAAAGGCTATTCCCACCACCACTACCATAGAAAGAACTGACAGATTCTGAATGCAGATTGAAGCCTATCTTTCTTCATTTTATTTCCTCCATGAATTTTTCTCTAGTGTAAGTGATATGTGTCTTAGTTCACAACATGATGAGCATGGAAATATGTATTGTATGATAATATATATCATGCCCATTGCATAATAACAACCTATATCATATTATCCACCATCTTGTGGAGAAAGGAGGGGTGAGAGGGATGGAAAGAATATGGATCACAAAATGTCAGAAAACTATTATTAAAAATTATATCAACATAATTAAAATCTTAAAAATTAAAAAAAGAAATGTATAGATGACATGTGAATCTAAGATTGGCATAGGAATAAATGAAAGCTTCTACAAATAGATCAGTGACAGAGACCTTCAAAAAGATGCTACCTTTTATTTTTACCTATAAAAAAGATTTAAGCAATTGAAGATAAAGTAATTAAAACATTCAAGAGCTTTAAAAAAAGAGAGATGAGATATTTTCCCCTTTTTCAGCATAGGCTGTCATGTGGGGAGGGGTAAAGAGACATGGAGTCTCTTTGGAATTTCATATAAGCAAGACTTGGACAGGTAGGGGTCACAGTGAATGAAATGTGGGGCCTGGAGTAAAGAAGACTCATCTTCATGAGTTGAAATCTTGCTTTATATTTACAAGCTGTATGACCATAGGCAAGTCCCTTAACTCCTATTTGCCTCAGTTCTTCATCTGTAAAATAGGGACAGGGAAATGACAAACCATTCCCATGTCTTTGCCAAGAAAAGTTCATGGGGGTACATAGAATCAGACACAACTGAGTGTCCACGTACTGTTCTATTAAATCGAGGCTTTTGCTACCGCTTACTATAATTGGCCATTAATTAGCCAAAGTTAGAATTCTCCCATTCATATATATAAATCAAATCCATACCTCATTTATAAGGGTTCTAGTTCACCATGCAATTTCACGTGAACTTTGTTACCTTTATATATGTTTTATTGGAAGTAGACTGTGACTCCTAATTAATGCTTCAAGGGAGTACTTATACCTTACATATGGAAACTCATGATAATGCTGGCCCCTCCAAACACAAAGCTCCCCACTTACAAAATAATGACTACCTTGGAACAGAGGCAACATGCTATCATCCACATACAACCCCCAAAACTTGCCTTTGGGCTCCAAATTCCTGTCTCAAGCTTAGGGAAATAATGGTTTACCTCTAAATACTATGTTAGCCATAGAGACAATAGCCATGTTTTCTGAATGTATAGAGTTTCTGAACCTCCAACCTCTTAGATAGAGAAAGAGAGAAGGATTTCTTAGCCAATGAAATCTCAAAATATAACTTTCTGGTGAGAGAATAAGGTTTTCCAAGGACAGCAAGCCAGCCGTCTTGGGGCATTGCCCCATTAGAAGGCTATATTTCACTTTTCCGGGTTAAGATGGCGGCAGAGTAAAAAGCAGCGCTTAACCTCTCCTAACCGAAACATACAGGACTCCTCAAGGGGAAATAAAAACAAATCCAGACTAATGGAGTGACCTCACAACAGGGCGCAGCATGGAAGGTACGTGGAATCAGGGCATTTCCATGCTATAAAGGGGTGAAACAGCTCTCACTAAATCGCTGGCTGAGCAATCACCCCCTCACACACACACACACCACCTACAACGCCAAAGCCAGCTCAAAAGAAATAGAGCAAGTTTGGGGCACCCACTGAGTCATTGGCAACTCCATGGCCTGTTCCTGAGAGCAGCAAGACTTAGGACCCCAAAAGGCTAAAGAATTCACATGGACTTTGAGCGTGAACACAGAGCGCAGGAGCAGGTGGAGGCGGACACAGGCGCAAGTGAAGGTTCTGAAACCCTGAGTGGGGAACCAGTGCAGATGGGTATACGACTGTGGAAGCAGCGCCCTGAGACTTGTAAAGGAACCTCCAGCAGAGGATCAAGCAAGGAGGTCCACCAGGGGGTTTGAATTTGAGAACAACCAGATCTGAGACCTCAAGAACCTAAAGAGTACAGACAGACCCTGAGCACGAGGATAAAGCTGAGAACCCAGAATCAGGAAGCCCAGAAGAGAAAGATTAACAACAACAAGAAGAAATCTTTAACACTTGACAACTTTTACACAGAGAAAATCCAGACAAATTGCCTAGATTAACAGCAGAAGAAATAGAATACCGAAATAATCCCATATCAGAAAAAGAAATTGAACAAGCCATCAAAGAACTCCCTAAGAAAAAATCACCAGGACCTGATGGATTCACAAGTGAATTCTATCAGACATTCAAAGAGCAACTAATCCCAATACTATACAAATTATTTGATATAATAAGCAAAGAAGGAGTCCTACCAAATTCCTTTTATGACACAAATATGGTACTGATTCCAAAGCCAGGGAGATCAAAAACAGAGAAAGAAAACTACAGGCCAATCTCCCTAATGAACATAGATGCAAAAATCTTAAATAGAATACTAGCAAAGAGACTCCAGCAAGTAATCAAGAGGATCATCCACCATGATCAGATGGGATTTATACCAGGAATGCAAGGATGGTTTAGCATTAGGAAAACCATCCACATAATTGACAATATCAACAGTCTAACAAACAAAAATCACATGATCATCTCAATAGATGCTGAAAAAGCCTTTGACAAAATACATCATCCATTCCTATTGAAAACACTGAAAAGTACAGGAATAGAACAACCTTTCCTAAAAATAATAAACAGTATATACCTAAAACCATCAACAAACATCATATGCAATGGGGATAAATTGGAAGCATTTGCAATAAGATCAGGAGTGAAACAAGGATGCCCATTATCACCTCTATTATTCAACATAGTACTAGAAACACTAGCAGTAGTAATTAGAGAAAAAAAGAAATTGAAGTTATCAAAATAGGCAACAAGGAGACTAAGCTATCACTCTTTGCAGATTGTTGAGATTAAAAATGATAAAGACTGATAAAATAAGAGAAATTAGTAGTTTAATCAAAACCATGGCCATGTTGGTAAAATATATATGACCGTGCCTGACTATCTTTTAAATTTACCACCAGAGCCCATCTTGTCCCTCTCGTATGCCAGCCAGCCACTCAGGAAAACCAAGAGACTTTCTCTAGGCACTTCTCTGAATTTAAGCTGCCCCATGCGTGGGGATCTTTGTGTCCATAGGGAGTCTGCTAAACACTTCCCAATAGCACTTCCCTGAATTCAAAACAAACATTTCCCCCTGATATCCGTCAAAAAACAGTTGACCCTTTTTCTTCGCTGGATCTGTAAACATAGACAACTTCTAAATTTTAGGAATTTGGGGGATAAAAGAAATAGATGAACAAATGGATAAAACTAGCAGCATTGACAAAAAACCCATTTGGGGGCAGTCCTCTATTGGCATAGTAGTGTACATTCAAAACAAATGCATTTAACTCATTGAACTCCCCATAGTTCAAATCAACTGCACCCAAAGTTCAGTTTTGGTCTCCATGGTCCAGTGAAGGGTCTTTAAGTATCTTTTGGTGCCTTCACCTAACAGGTCCGTTGTCTGGATTCTGGGGAGATGGCAAAATCTTTATCCTGAAATTATTCTCAGAAGAATTTAAACTTAACATTACAGATTATAAAGCATACATTTCCTTCTAAGAATCATACATTTCCCCCTGAAATTACTCCTAAAAGAGTTAAATATACATATATTTTTACATTTTCTATTTAAAAAAAAAACTTAATACACATCCCCCTGAGGAAAATTCTAAACACACCTTTTTTCCTTGAAAAGGGTACCTCAGGTCAGCTAAGGATGAGTGGCTGAGTCAGAGGGGTTGTATGAAATGAACTGGCAAAATAAAAAGAAGAAAATTCAAGAAAAAAGAAGAAAAAAATCAACTTGTGAATGAAATGTAAAATGTGCAAAAATTGTAGGGAAAATAAACTTATAACAGGCCTTTGAATCAAGGCCCAATGAAAGTGATTTAAGCAGTTTGCTATTACCCATTTAGGGCCAGGACTTATAGAGACTCACTATATATAAAAGAAATAAGGGAGACGTCTCTCTCTGATCTGATTTGCCGTCAACTTTTCAGGGAAGTGAGCCAAATAAATAACAAATCTTAGGTGCTTCACTAGGAATTTAAGTTGAGGGGACCCACGTCCTCTAAAGTTTTAGAAAAGACTGGGACTCCAGGACTCAAACCCTAATTTCAAAAAATAAAGTATTGGCATAGACCTCTGCAATCCATGCAGATTCTTAGTCAAGTCTCTGTGACCATGTGGCTCGGCACTTCTCCTGGAATCAAACAGAGAGGCATTAAATCACAGTCCCATAGTCTCAGGCTCTTCAGGTATTTGCATTAAGCTTATATCACTGTAAAATCAAAAAAAGAGGATAAATAATGATTATATATGTACTTCCAGTACAAGATGAGAAAAAGGAAAAATCAACTGCTCTAATTAAAAAAAATAATGTTTTAAAAATCAAATATATATATATATATATATATATATATATATATATATATATATATATCTTAGAACTAGTGAAGGGTTTTGTTACCCAAAAATGAGATTCA
>NC_058132.1:444203371-444366787 GCF_016433145.1 Gracilinanus agilis
AAAATGTTATAAAAATTAAATATATATATATATATATATATATATATATATATATATATATATATATAGCTTAGAACTAGTGAAGGGTTTTTTACCCAAAAATGAGATTCACTTTCTGTGGGTGTAAATGGGTTTTATAAAATAGCAGATAAACAATGCATATTCAAATAGAGTACCATAATTTCTAATAACACATTTTAAAACAATAAACAATGATGTTTAAAAATCATATACTTGTTACAACTTTTAAATCTTGGCTAAGAGTTTCTCAACAAATTCTGTTACTGCTTCCATATCAAAATCTGATATTTAAAAAACCTTCTGGTCTAAATTATCCTCAGGAATTCTAGATCCTTCTGATAAAAGTATACAGGAGCTCCTTGGCTTCCTGTTTTAAAAAAAAATCCCAGGTAGGAAATTTGCATGCTTCTACCCATTTAAGGCAATAAAGAAATCAAAAGTATCAAGAAGCACATGAGAAAGGATTCTAAATCTCTAATAATTAGAGAAATGCAAATTAAAACAACTCTGAGGTATCACCTCACACCTAGCAGATTGGCTAAAATGAAAGAAGGGGAGAGTAATGTATGCTGGAGGGTATGTGGCAAAACCCGGACATTAATGCATTGTTGGTGGAATTGTGAACTGATCCAACCATTCTGGATGGCAATTTGGAACTATGTTCAAAGGGCTATAAAAGAATGCCTGCCCTTTGATCCAGCCATACCATTGTTGGGTTTGTACCCCAAAGAGATCATAGATAAACAGACTTGTATGAAAATATTCATAGCTGCACTTTTTGTGCAAAAAACTGGAAAAGGAGGGTATGTTCTTCAATTGGGGAATGGCTGAACAAATTGTGTTATATGCTGGTGATGGAATACTATTGTGCTCAAAGGAACAATAAACTGTAGGAATTCCATGTGAACTGTAAAGACCTCCAGGAACTGATGCAGAGCGAAAGGAGCAGAGCCAGAAGAACATTATACACAGAGACTGATATACTGTGGTAAAATCAAATATAATGGACTTCTCTACCAGCAGTAATACAATGACACAGGACAGTTCTGAGGAACTTATGGTAAAGAACGCTACCCACATTCAGAGGAAGAACTGCAGGAGAGGAAACAGAAGAAAAACAACTGCTTGAACGCATGGGTTGAGGTGGACATGATTGGAGATGTAGACTCTAAACTACCACACTAATGCAACTAACAACAATTTGTAAATAGGTCTTGATCAATTGACACATGTTAAAAAAACCAGTGGAAATGTGTGTTGGCCATCGGTGGGGGGATTGCGGGGTGTGAAGTGGAAAGTAGGAGCATGAATCATGTAACCATGTTAGAAATGAATATTAATAAATGTTTAAAAAAATAAAAAATAAAAAAAAGATCTCCAATGCGGTGAAACATGAGAAGACATGTGAACTGATACAAAATAAAATAAGCAGAACCAGGAGGAATACATTATATAATTAGAACAACATAAATAGGAAGAACAAAAACAAAACAATCAATCAAAAGCAAATGCAATGAAGTTATAAAGACCAAACGTGGCTTTCCCTCAAATATATGAGAAGATTCTTGCACATATAGGTATGGGAAACTGCATATGCCAGATTTTTTGGGGGGGTGTTATTTAGCTTTATAGAGCTTTCTATTTTCTTTCTAATCTTTTTGGGAAGGTGAAAGAATATTGAAGGCAAGAAGTTTTTGTTGCGTTGTTTTCACTTTTCTTTGTACCCCCAGTTTTTATTATTGTTTCTGGTATATTGTAGGTACTTAATAAATGCTTATGCTTGTTGACTAAAAAAAAAAAAAGAATCATTTGCAATGGGGACAAATTAGATGCCTTCCCAATAAGAACAGAATTGAAGCAAGGATGCCCATTATCACCGCTAGTATTTAATATTGTATTGGAAATGCTAGCAGTAGGAATTAGAGAAGAAAAAAGAAATTGACGGGATCAAAGTAGGCAATGAGAAAACTAAACTCTTTGCATATGACATGATGGTATATTTGGAGAATTGGAGAAAATCAACTAAAAAGCTAGTAGAAAGAATTAATAACATTAGCAAAGCTGCAAGATAAAAAATAAACCCACATAAATCACCAGCATTCCTGTATGTTTCCAACAAAACCCAGAGCAAGAGTTAGAAAGAGAAACTCCATTTAAAAACACTCTAGACCAGTGATGGGCAAACTTTTTAAAGAAGGGGTCATAGGAAAGGAAATGCTCATCTGTCAGCCTGTTTCTAAGGCAACTCTTTCCAAGTTTCATTGTATTGTATCCTACTCATTGTATTCATCAGATTAGGAATAATGTCACAGCTGGATAGAACATTTCAGGGGGCTGCATCTGGCCTGCGGGCCATAGTTTGCCCATCTCTGCTCTAAACAATATAAAATACCTAGGAATCTACTCTCCAAGACAAATTCAGGAATTATATGAACATAAATACAAAACACTCTTCACAAAAATAAAATTAGTTCTAAACAACTGGAAAAACATCAATTGCTCATGGGTAGGATAAGCTAATATAATAAAAATGACAATCCAACCTAAATTACTTTACTTATTCAGTGCTATACCTATCAAACTCCCCAAAAACTTTTTTATAGAATTAGAAAAAATTATTACAAAGTTCATCTCGAATAACAAAAGATCAAGAATATCAAGGGAACTAATGAAAAAAAAATGTGAAGGATGGAGGCCTAGCAGTGCCCAATCTTAAACTGTATTATAAAGCAGTGGTCATCAAAACAATATGGTAATGGCTTAGAGATAGAAGGGTGGATCAATGGAATAGACTTGGGTAAATGACAAAGATCCCAGCTTTTGGGACAAGAACCCACTACTTGACAAAAACTGTTGAGAGAATTGGAAAATGATATGGGAGAATTAGGTCTAGATCAACATCTTACACCCTATTCCAAGATTAATTCAGAATGAGTAAATGACTTAAATATAAAAAGGAAAATCATAAACAAATTAGGTGAACATAGAATCGTATACCTATCAGATCTATGGGAAAGGAAGGAATTTAAGACCAAGCAAGATATAGAGAACATTACAAAATATAAAATGAATTATTTTAATTATATTAAATTTAAAAATTTCTGTACAAACAAAAGCAATGCAACAAAAATTAGAAGGGAAGTAACAAATTGGGGGGAAAATTTATAACAAAAAACTCTGACAAAGGTCTAATTTCTCAAATTTATAAGCTAAGTCAATTATACAAAAAAATCAAGCCATTCCCCAAATGACAAATGGTCAAAGAACACAAATAGGCAATTTTCAGAAAAAGAAATCAAATGATTAATAATCAAGTGAAAAAGTGTTCTAAATCTCTCATAATTAGGGAAATGCAAATCAAAACAATGTTGAGGTACCACATCATACCTAGCAGATTAGCCAGTATGACAGTAAAGGAAATAATAAATGTTGGAGGGGTTGAGGCAATATCAGGACACTAATGCATTGTTGGTGGAGTTGTGAATTAATCCAGCCATTCTAGAAGGCAATTTGGAATTATGCACAAAGGGCTTTAAAAGAATGCATACCCTTTGATCCAGCCATACCACTGCTATGTTTGAACCCCAAACAGATAATAAGGAAAAAATACTTGTACAAAAATATTCATAGCCCCACTCTTTGTAGTGGCAAAATATTGGAAAATGAAGGGTTGTTCCTCATTTGGAAGATTGGCTCAACATACTGTGGTATATGATGGTGATAGAATACTATTATGCTGTAAGGAATGATGAATTAGAGGATTTCTATATGAACTGGGAGAACCTCAATGAACTGATGCAGAGTGAAATGAGCAGAATCAGGAGAATATAGTATACAGAAAGTAAAAATTTGTGGAACCAATATAATGGACTTTGATATTAGTAGTAATGCAACAAGCCAGGATACTCCTGAAGGATTTATGGGAAAGAATGCTAACCACATTGAGAGAAAGAACTATGGGAGTAGAAATGCAAACGCAAAACCTATGACATCACTTATCACATGTATATATGGGTATTTGGTTTGGGGTTTAGGCTTTAAAAAAATCACTCTATAACAAAGGTCAGCAACCTTTTTGGCCGTGAGAGCCATAAACGCCTACGGAAGGAGGAGGAGGGAGGCCAAATGTGCTGGAATATGGGGCGGGGGCTGAAGGGCCCCCTGGGGCACATCCTGGGGCTCTACCCGGACTGGCCGGTCTGGAGGTGGAGCCAGATATAGCTCGAGAGCCATACATTGCCGACCCCTGATCTATAGCAAAAATAAATAATATAGAAATGGGTATCAAGTGATAATATTTGTACAACCGAGTAGAATTGCTTTTTGGCTCTAGGAGGGGGGAAGCGAAGAGGGAAAGGAAAGGAAATGACTCATGGAAAAATGGAAAAATGTTTTAAAATAAAAATTAATTTAAAAAATAAATAATTTTTAAAATATATTATATTCCAAGCCCTCTGCTCTTTTAATGAAAGTTGCTCAATCTTGTATATTCCTGACATTGACTCCAACATGCTAGCTGCTTGCAATACTTTCTCCTTGATCTGGAAGCTCTGGAGTTTAGCTGTAATAGTCCTGGTTTTCGTTTTAAGATCTCTTTCAGGAGGGGATCAGGACATCCTCTCTAATTTTATTTTTCCCTCTGATTCTAGGATATCTAGTCAGTTTTCCTTGGTAATATCTAGAAATAAGATATATAGGCTTTTTTATTATGGTGTCCAACTAATTTAGTGATTCCTAAATTATAACTCTTTAACCCATTTTCTAAATCATTTTTCTGAGTAATTTCACATTTTCTTCTATTTTTTCCGTTATTTCAACTTATTTTCTTCATTGAGCTTTTATCAATTGTCCAATTCTGCTTTTCAAAAATTTCTTTTCTTCAGTTAATTTTTGTGCATCTTTTACCAAACTATCCTCTTTTCTTCATTTCCTTGCAACAATCTTATTTCTTGTCTGCCTTTAACTTGGGGGAAAAACTTTCCTATCTTTCCTAGCCCTTATCCCAGTTTTTCAATAAGAAAAAGTCTTCATGGCATCTCCTGGATGTGATCCTTGGAATCAATTTCTTTTTATCTCTTCCTATCCTATTCTTCTTGGTCTGCCCGGAACAGTTTCCATTAGTCAATGTCCCCTTCCTAGTTTGGTATTATATATTCTAATCACTTTCTCTCCTGAGGCTACAACTCACCTCCCTGCCTCAAAATTGGGTCCATGTACAATAATAGAATAACCTGTCTACATCCATGTGATAATCCTATCTTGCTCTGAATCTGTATTTCCTTTCGATTGTACCTGACAGAAGTGACAGAAAAGATTTGTCCCAACATAGAGACAAAAAAAAAAAAACAACTAAATACTTTTTTTTCATTGAGACCAGCTCAGACCCAATTTGGGTTAGCTGACCTCCCTTGATGAAGTTTCATCTTACAAGCAACATATTTTCAGCCATCATTAGAAATGGGATTTCATAGCACCATCAAGGATCCCAGATCTCTATTATTCCCTAACCCCTAATGTAGATGTGTCCAAAGGAAGAACTTTTAAGGATGAATTTTTTTTCTTTTCCTATTCCTACTATATAGATCCATCTCAGGAATTCCCCCTCTATGCCCGAAGTCCCAAATTTTGCTTACTCAAAGGTCTTGTCCATGACTCACCATATCCAGTAACTGGATAGACATATCTCTGTAGAGTGTGATAAAGATAATATCATATGTGGTATCAAGGGAAACAATTAAATTTTTATTAAATAGATTGTGTTACATGTACATATTTTATGTTAAAAATTAAATTTCATACCATTCTCTCAGTATGCAAAAACTTTTATGCAACCATGTAGACCCACACATATACATATAGATATATGTTTCTTGCCAAGTTGTTAGACACTAATATGGAATGGATATTGTGGAATATCATAATCATTTAAAATAATGTATTAAGATTCTTAGTTAAATGAATTAATATAATTTTACTGAAGGTACTGGATATGTTAAATTATCCTTCTTTCTCTCAATGATTCTCTTAAGTAGAATAATACAAATTATAAAATGTGATGTAACTGAAAAAGAAAAGCTAAATCACACTAACTCTGAGGAAAATGCCTCCATTTTAATCATCCACACTGGAAAAAATTCTAAGTACATTTATTTGCCAATAAATCTTTTCCACTAGATTTTCTGAATAAGCCAAGAAAATATTAGGCCATGGCTGACACCTTGTGGATTCTTTGAGAAATGACACCCGAGATTTTAGACAAAGATAATGTAAAGAACATCTTAAATGAGCAGAAATTATATAAAAACAAGACAAATTTCATTTAAATGAAATATAATGAAACAGGGGGAAAGTTTGAAATAAATTCTTTAATTTTATATCAATTTTTATATGTGTCTAATTAGCCCACTTCTAGGATCCACTCCTCTCAAATTCTGTTATGCAAACCAAAATCTAATTCAATTAAAGCACCAGTAAGGAAAGCTAGGGTCTCGTTTTTTTTTGTTATCTCTTTTCTCTAAATGACATATTTCTACATTTATCTCAGTCTATGGCAGTATTAAGACCCTCCTGATGTTAGCAGTGACATTAGATCCTCAACAACACAAAATAAATGTATGTAAGTTCCAAGTTGGAAAGTGAGAAAAAAATAGTATAATTATGAGGACTGGATTTTTAAAAAAATCATGGTTGAGTTATAAAAGTCTTGAAAAAGGAAAAAAAAACAGGATTGTAGCATGGAAAAAATGATAGATCTTGTAATTTTATCAGGTTCATTTCCACAATTCCCAATATTATCATTGAACAAATGCAGGTTCTTTACTATTTTTGTGTTTCATTATCTGGGAAATAACAAAATGGTAGGTAGATGAAAAAGTTTAAGATTTCTCGTGAGTCATCTTGTGCAAGATTTGAAGGTGGGAAGAATTTTATTTTTTTTTTTATTTTTTATTTTTAGAAAAATTTTCCATGGTTACATAATTCATGTTTTTACTTTACCCTTCACCTTTTCCTTTCTAATATCCCAAAGATGTAATCACTAAGCTCTAGAGCTTATTATAGAGGAAGCCCAGTCTATGGTAAGTTTGAAGATTTAGTGCTAACAGGCTTAGGGAAGGGAAGCAGGTAATGGCTGGGAAGAAGGGAAATAGGAAGTCCTTAAATAGCTAAGACGTTGTGATGATATCTGTATTGATGGTAATCGAGTTTGCCGGTTGCCAGTCTGGTTGGGCCAGACTGGCCACAACCTAAATCGAGATCATTCTGCTGATAGCTGTTGCTGTTTCTTTTTGATGGTTAATTCTGGTTCAGGTTATATCAGGATCGGGTTGATTCAGGATCAGGGACTGATGAAATTGCTTGGTACAGGTTGCTGGTTTAATAAGCTCATTTAAGGCCTACCTTCACCAAGCCCACCCTCACCAATTCCAATCTCAAAATTTAGATCTCTTCTCAGTTCAAATGCTTCCTTTTATACTCTGAGCTTCAACTGACTTGGCACTGGGTTCAATCTATATTCTAATCAGGTAACTGTCCATCATCTTGATTTCCACATTGCTGTGCAATTTATCATTACATGTATCTTATTTATTCATAGGGCTTTCTGCATGTATTATATCCTCCATTAGAATGTGATTTCCTTGAGAGAAGGCAATGTTCGCCTTTCTTCATATATCCAGCCTTTAGCATAGTACCTGGAACATATTAGGAGTTTCATTTAAAAACTTAATAAATACTTGTTGACTTGACTTGACTTTTGCCTCCTATCCCTTGATGTCTCAAAATAGATAATGCTTCAAACTAATCTCCTTCTCTATTTCTTGTGCAATCAACAAATAGGAGAAGGCTCTGTTTCTTGCTGGTTTCTGACAGGTACTGACCAGGGATTATGCTGACTTTAGGCTTTTTGTACTTTTCATCCTGTATCTATCTCCTTGATCTCTGGTGTGGCTACTACATTTTGAAATTATGCTAGTTTCAGGCATCCAGGAGGGCTTCTAGACCCAGGTTACCAGGAATCCTCTGCTCTATCTCCACTTCCTTGTATTGTGACTCATTTAAAGCCTACTTTGCCTTATGAGGAAACCTCCAACAAGAAAACTGCTTCTGCTCTGTCTCTGTGGAATAACTGACATATGGGTACCTGGTTTTGCCCCCGCTTATGGCTCTGAGATACTGGCTTCGGTCCTGCCAAGCACGTTCATAGTTAGAGTGCCCACAGGCTTTTAGTCACCTCATTTTGAAATCCTGAATAGAATGATAGATGTTGCAAGTATTTTCCATTGATTTTTTATTGCTATTGATTTGGTATTTAATTGCTTTTGATCATTGCTTTTTTGGCATCTTTTTTAAGAAAAATTTGGAGTGTATGAGGAAATCTGGGCTTGCCCATCACCCTAAAATTGAATCCCAGTGGATGGCTCTGAAGAATATAAATCCAACAGATTGTGAAGATTTGATGCTCAGGAAAGACAACATACCCAGGAGAGAGAAGTGTAACAGGATAAAGCGTTTACTACAGTCTAAAAGGTATGAATGTCCTTGACCATGTGTATTGTGTGCACTAAACACATATAGCCCATGTGTGTACCACCCTGTATGTGTGCTCTAACCACAGAGATTCCTGTTACATCCTTTACATTTGTTTCCTGGTCACATATGTTCCCAGTATGTATGCTCTCCTTTTTGTTTTGTTTTAAACTCTTATTTTCTTAGTAACAACTCTAAGACAGAAGGACAAGAGCTAAGCAAACAGGGTTAAAGGGCTTCCCTATGGTCACATTACTAAAAAGTGTCTGAAGTCGGATTTGAACCCAGATCCCCCTGACCCCAACCCTGGGACTTTATCTATGGAGCCACTTAGAAATCCTACCCTCTTTATTTCCAGGTCCTGTTTTCTGTATGTCTTCTCTCTCCTGCTGGTGATGTGATGCCCATGTAGCCATGAGGGAAGTCTTTTCTTGTCACCTTATTAGCTATGCCGTTTGAGGAAATATTTTGTTTTAAACTAAAGTGTGGTCTTACTGGCTGGTAAAAGCAAATAATTATGAGGAACATATGGAGTCTCATTCTGAGTCAGTATTAAACCACAGTTTTATAAATTAGCAACTGAAAAGGATAATTCTTGGATTTCTACTTTCCACTAAATTACAGAAATCATTTACTTCAAAGATAGTTTGTGACAGGAAAAGTAGCTCAGGTCAAGAAATTTCAGGATGGTACAAATATCCTAACATGGCCTTATTGTATTATGGGAAAAGTCAAGAGGGGAAAAGCAGAAAATGAAGCTTTTCTGCCCTGTGGCAAGGTACAATAAATATATTCTATCAGACTAGAGGCTAAGAAATGGGAAGAAAGGGATGGAAAATAATGAGACTATTTCCTACATCCCTGGGAAGGTCCAAAACTCATTTCCTTAAGAATCCAAATGAAAAATCATATCCATTGTCCCCTTATTTGAGTACAACAACTATCAACTGAGATGCAAAATCAAACACAGATTTTCAAGAGTCATGGGGGTCAATTACTTTCAAAAGACATATTTTTATAATTCTAGGAGACTTTTGAAAAATGCTCCCAACTGTCCACTTGGTCTTTTTTCTCTGGTGGAAGACATTTTTCCTATAAATTACTTTTAACTTTCAGGCATTTTTTATCTAGAGTAGTTGCTAATTTTTGCCATGGATTAAATTATTTACCGTTCAGGAGTGATATGCTTTGAATGGGAAAAGGATGGAGAGGTAAAAGGTGTGAGGGGGAAAGTAGAAGCTTTTTCATTCTTTTTCCATAGTTAACCTAGGAATCCTGGATTTTTCGTCCTAGGCATATATGTGGATGATAATGGGACTATGTAGGGAAGAAAACTATTTTCTGCTTCTTCTCACTGAGTAAGGGAATCCTCAGTAACTTGAGTTGTCTGTTTTCCATTATTGACAATGGGAAGCAATAATAGAAGTAATAGGAGGAGGAAAAGGAGGATGAGGAGGAAGAGGAGGAAGAATGATAGTATTGGTAGTAATGGTAGTAGGGGTAGTAGTAGTTATAGTAGTTGTAGGAATAAGCTTACACTTATATAACACAATGGTTACAAGGAAATTATTTATTTTGATCCTCAGAATAAGACGTCTTTTGTTGTGGAATTTGGAAAATTAATTTAATACCCATCTCCATCTCAGAACCAGGTATAGGTGTTGGTATGGCCACTAATGTTGCTCTACAAGAGTCTTTTTTTCCTTTAACATGAATACAACCAGATGGAATCCAGGAGGCACATATCAAGCATATTGTATAACTTGAAGATACACGAGGGCCAGGATGAGATTTAGGGCATCCCTTCATCCGCCTCAGGAGAATCTGCTTATGTAGATCACTTTTTACTTTTTCCTGAGGAATGGAATTGATGATGTTCTTAATAGTTTTGAAAGATATACTCCCACCTTCTATAATGTATGGTTTGAGATAAACTAAGTCTGATGTAGATTCTTTACTCTGTACCTTCTGGATAGGGTGGTTGGAACCTAGGAGAGCCTCTTTCAGGTATCTGAGGTTCAATAGGTTTTGGGTCCATTGGCATTTTGGAAACTTATTATTGTGTTCAGAATTTAATGGACGTTTAGTTTTTTCTACAGACTGGGCCCTATTATCAGGGACTAATGGAAGTGTATCTTGGCATAAAGGATACGTGTGTGGTGATGGGAGAGGTGTAACTGCTACCTTGATATTAGGTTTAGACTTTTTTTGGATATCAAGGGAAGAAGGTGAGGATATATAGACAACCTTGGATTGATTTTCAAGGCATGGTGAAGACACAGTTGTAGGTGAAACCAAGTGATTAGGTGTTGGAGATGGAAGAACTGTGATCTTTTTCACCTTTTTCACAAGGCTTGATAAAACTTCAGTCTTAGACCTTGCCCAACTAAAAGAACATGGTAGAAAATCGGGTTTATGGCAAGGGTATACTGGAGATGTGGGAAAATGCTCAAATTTTGGTTGATGTTCAGTCTTGTGGTCAGAGTTTTGTGAAGTTTTAGAAAGATGATCAGAGCCTAATAAAATATTTATCTCGTTTCTGAGACAAAATGGAGTTTTTCCATGGTGCTCAGCCTGTGACAAATGTGAGATGGAAACCCTACTATTGCTATCAGGAGGTGATAAAATTGGAGCTGTATCTCCAGAAAAACTTTTGGAAGGTGGTATTCTTGTAGCTGTAGCTGGATTCATGAGATTGGGTAATGACACATATGGAACTTTGTTCCCAGCCCAAATTTTGGAAGGTGGTGGCCTTGTAGCCTTCTCTGGGTTCTTGAGATAGGGTAATGGCACAATTGTTGCCTGATGATCAGGGGAAGATAGCGGAGCAACCTTGGACTGGTGGTTAAAGTTGAATAATGGTAAAATACTAGGTTGATGATCAGAACAGGATGCAAGGCCTGCAGTGGTATGGAGGCTAGAATGGGTTAACAGTTTAGCCATGCCCCTGTGATAAGGGTTTATTATAGATGAAGTTAGATTCCACCGGCCAGAGCGTATTGCTGTTGTCCAGGGGCTGGAAGAAGGTAACAATTCAGGTCTGGATTTAAGATTGGATGTCTTCAAATTAGAATTGGACTGCATGTTTTGATTGGATAATGATGCAATCCAATGGGGTGGGCATGGTAATAATACCATCTTGGATTGGTAAAAAATACTTTTTTGAGGGCGGCTAAGTTCAGAAGGTTGTTTTTTATTATTTGGCTTATTCACTGAAGATACATTGAAATCCAAAGGCCTTTTTAAAGGTCTCTTCAAAATGTTTGGGCTTCCACTAGGTAATTTACCTTCTCCAAATTTAGAAATATAGAGTGAGTTAAAAGGCAAGCAACTAGACCTTCTTCCTTGGATGTTTTCGGGCAACTTGTCAGTATGTTTCTCCCTAGAGTAAAGAAGAAAAAGCAATAAACACAAAAAAGTTAAAATTCACTTGATAGTAAGACTATTCTTCAATAAGATCTTAATTAAGGAATGGGTCAGTCCAAATGTCAATTTGTTCATCTGATGAATAAGGCTGAATAGAAATTTACTATATCTGCAATCCAAAGAAAGGAATTATTTTACCTGTCCAGTTAGCCATAATAGGCACAATGGCATTATATTTGTATCCCCAGGGACTAGCAGTCTACCTTGTACATAGCAGATAGTTAATAAGTATTTGTCGACTAAATAATTTATGATCATCACCCAGACATGACCAGTCTCTAACTCCAAACTAGCAACTTCTTTCCCTTAAAGTAATCTCTACTTCTTTAGGGTTGAAAAACAACTTATTCCTTGGATGGCTACAAAGATGGTGGCTTAGTAGTAGGTGAAAGCTGAATCCTCTCTAACAATCCTTCCAAACTATTCTTTAAAAAGCACCTCAAAACAACAAGAATAAAACAAACAGCAAGATGAAGTGAGGGGACTCTCCCACTGAATAAAACTTAAATGTTAGGCAAAAGAAGTCAATTTTCATGGGATTTTCACAGAATAAGGGGGAAATGGAAGAGAAACTACACACAGCGGCTTGTTGGCTCACCCCTAACCTACTGCCCCAGGTTCTGAGTCAACCTCAGAATCTCAGGACCCTGCCTACACCACCAACAACAGAGTATTCCAGACCCCAGAACCACCCTTTGAAGTCCTAGGCCCAGGCACCAGTCCACAGTGAGGCCCAGAATTCTGTAGTCCTTGGTCCTCTCAAGCAGTTAAATATAATTTAAGGTA
The DNA here is from genome assembly GCF_016433145.1 of Gracilinanus agilis. Classification (NCBI taxonomy): domain Eukaryota; kingdom Metazoa; phylum Chordata; class Mammalia; order Didelphimorphia; family Didelphidae; genus Gracilinanus; species Gracilinanus agilis. The sequence continues at coordinate 444,216,131 of NC_058132.1, forward strand.
CAATAACTCTAAGGATTATATTTTATAAGATTTATTAATAATCAATTGAAGTAGAAGAAATATAAGAACAAAAATAAAAGACTGAGTAAAGCCATGTGAATAAAATAAAACCATTGATTGCTCATGGGTAGGATGAGCTAACATAATAAAAATAACCATTCTACCCAAATTAATTTACCTATTTAGCACCACACCTATCAAACTACCAAAAAACTTTTTTACTGAATTAGGAAAAACTATAACAAAGTTCATCTGGAATGACAAAAGATCAAGAATATCAAAGGAAATAATGAAAAAAAATGTGAAAGAAGATAGCATAGCAGTACCAGATATTAAACTGTTCTATAAAGCAGTGATCATCAAAATGGTATGGTACTGGCTAAGAGACAGAAGGGAGGATCAGTGGAATAGACTTTGGGTAAGTGACATCAGCAAGACAGTGTATGATAAACCCAAACAGGCCAACTTTTGGGACAAAAATCCACTATTTGACAAAAACTGCTGGGAAATTTGGAAAACAATATGGGAAAGAATAGGTTTAGATCAACATCTCACACCCTACACCAAGATAAATTCAGAATGGGTGAATGACTTGAATATAAATAGGGAAACTATAAATAAGTTAAGTGAACATAGAGTAGTTTACCTGTCAGATCTCTGGGAAAGGAAAGATTTTAAAACCAAGCAAGAGTTAGAGAAAATTACAAAATGTAAAATAAATGATTTTGATTATGTCAAACTAAAAAGCTTTTGTACAAACAAAAACAATGTAGCCATTCCCCAATTGATAAATGGGCAAGAGACATGAATAGGCAATTTACAGATAAAGAAATCAAAAGTATCAATAAGCACATGAGAAAGTGTTTAAATCCCTAATAATTAGAGAAATGCAAATTAAAGCAACAACTCTGAGATATCACCTCACATCTAGCAGATTGGCTAAAATGAAAGAAAGGGCGAGTAGTGAATGCTGGAGGGGATGTGGCAAAATTGGGACATTGATGCATTGTTGGTGGAGTTGTGAACTGATCCAACCATTCTGGCTGGCAATTTGGAACTATGCTCAAAGGGCTATAAAAGAATGTCTGCCCTTTGATCCAGCCATATCATTGTTGGGTTTGTACCCCCAAGAGATCATAGATAAACAGACTTGTATGAAAATATTTATAGTCATGCTTTTTGTGGTGGCAAAAAACTGGAAAATGAGGGTATGTCCTTCAATTGGGGAATGGCTGAACAAATTGTGTTATATGCTGGTGATGGAATACTATTGTGCTAAAAGGAATAATAAACTGGAGGAATTCCATGTGAACTGGAAAGACCTCCAGGAATTGATGCAGAGTGAAAGGAGCAGAGCCAGAAGAACATTGTACACAGAGACCAATCCACTGTGGTAAAATAGAATGTAATGGACTTCTGTACTAGCAGCAATGCAATGACCCAGGACAATTCTGAGGGATTTATGGAAAAAAATGCTACCCACATTCAGAGGAAGAACTACAGGAGTGGAAACAGAAGGAAAACACCTGCTTGAACACATGGGTTGAGGCAGACATGATTGGCAATGTAGACTCGAAACGACCACACCAATGCAACTATCAACAATTTGGAAATAGGTCTTGATCAATGACACATGTTAAAACCAGTGGAAATACACATCTGCCATGGAGGCAAGGGGGAAGTCAGGGGGCGAAAGGGGAAAGTAAGAGCATGAATTATGTAACCATGTTAACTTTTCAAAAAATAAATATCAATAAATGTTAAAAAAAAAGCTAAACACTAATGTGGAGAGACAGAGTGAAAACAAAAAGAACAGAATTAAAAGAATGGATGGAGAATACACAGATGGTAATCATAACTGTGAATGTAAAAAGGATGAAGTCACCCATAAAAATGGAAGTGGATAGGAGAGTGGATTAAAAACCAGAATCCTACCATATGTTGTTACAAGAAACACAGTTGAGGTAGGTAGACACATATAGAATAAAGGTAATAGACTGGAGTAGAATTTATTGGGCTTCAACTGAGATAAACAAAGTAGGAGTAGCAATCATGATCTCAGGGAAAGCTAAAGCAAAAAATAAAATCTGATTAAAAGACATAAAGAAGGTAATTATACATGGATAAAAGGTAATATAGATAATGAAGAAATATTAGTACTTAACATATATGTACCAAATGATATAGCATCCAGATTTTTTTAAGGAGAAACTAAAGGAGCTTAAGAAGGAAATAGACAGTAAAACTATACTAGTGGGTCACTTCAACCTTCCCCTATCAGAACTAGATAAATCTAATCAAAAAATAAATTTAAAAAAAAACAAAAAATAAGAATGAAGTAAAGAAAGTGAATGAAATGTTAGAAAAATTAGAGCTGAGAGATGTCTGGAGAAAATTGAATAGGGGTAAAAGAGAATATAAACTTATTTTCAGCAGCACATGGTACATATCCAAAAACTGACCAAGTACTAGGGCATAAAAACTTCACAATCAAATGCAGAAAAGCACAAATAATGAATTCAACTTTTTCAGAACATAATGCAATAAAATTATAATCAATTAGGATTCATGGTAAGGAAAATTAAAAATTAATTAAAAATTAAATAATCTAATTCTTCAAAATGGATGGGTCAAAGTACAAATAAAAAAGATCACTGATTTCATTGAAGAGAACGACAATAAAGAAACAACATATGAAAATTTATAGGATACATCTAAAACAATACTCGGGGGAAATTTTATATCCCTGAGTGTTTATATCAATAGAAAAAGTAGATCAATGAATTGATCATGCAATTTAAAAAAACTAGAAGAAGAACAAATTAAAGACTAAATTGGAAATCCTAGAAAACAAAGGAGAAATTAATCAAATTGAAAATAAAAGAACTATTGAATTAATAGTTAGACTTGTTCCATGAAGAAAATAAAACAAATAAAATAGAGCACTGGCTAACTTGACTTAAAAAAGAAAGAAGAAAATCAAATCACCAGTATCAAAAGTGAAAAATGCAATTTTACCTTTCATGAAGAGGAAATTAAAGCAATCATTAGGAGCTATTTTGCCCAATTACATGACAATAAATCTGATAATCTAGGTGAAATATATGAATATTTACAAAAATATAAAGTGTCTAGGTTAACAAAAGAGGAAATAGAATACTTAAATAATCCCATCTCTGAAAAATAAATTGAATCTCCCTCACTCCCATCAATGAACTCTAAGAAAAACTCCCAAGGACCAGATGGATTTACTAGTGAATTCTATCAAACATGTAAAGGGCAATTAATCCCAATACTATACAAACTATTTTGCAAAAAAGACAAAGAAGGAGTACTAAACCAATTGTTTTATGACACAAATATGGTGCCAGGAAGAACAAAAACAAAGAAAGAAAATTACAGACCAAGTTCTTTAATGAACATTGATGAAAAAAATCTTAAATACTAGCAAAGAGACTACAGAAATATATCACAAGGATTATTCACTGTGACCAGATGGGTTTTATACCAGAAATGGAAGACTGTTTTACTATTATGAAAATTATCAGCATAATTGACCATATCAGTAATCAAATGAAAAGAAATCACATGATTATCTCAACAGATGAAGAAAAAGCCTTTGACAAAATACAACATCTATTCCTATTGAAATAAAATTAAAAGGCCTTTCCTTAAAATAATAAGTAGTATTTAGTTAAAAACTATCAGCAAGTGTCATCTGAAATGAGGATAAGTTAGAAGCCTTCTCAATAAGATCAGGAGCAAAGGAAGGATGCCCATTACCACCGCTATTATTTAACATTGTACTGGAAATGCTAGCTTTAGCAATTAGAGAAGAAAAAGAAATTAAAGGAATTAAAGTAGGTAAGAAGGAAACAAAACTATCATTCTATGCAGACAATTTGATAGTATACTTAGAGAATCCTAGAAAATTGACTAAAAAACTAGTTGAAATAATTAATAACCTAAGCAAAGTTGCAGAATACAAAAAAAAAAACACCCACATAGATCATCAGCATTTCTACATATTTCCCACAAAGCTCAGCAGCAAGAGTTAGAAAGAGAAACTCCATTTAAAACCAGTGTCAATATAGATACTTGTGAATCTATCTGCCAAGACAAATACAAGAATTATGTGAAGACAATTACAAAACACTTTTCACACAAATAAAGTTAGATCTAAGCAACTGGAAAAATATTAATTGCTCAAGGATAGGCCAACCTAAAATTTTAAAAATGACAATCCTATCTAAATTAATTTACTTATTCAGTGCTAAAACAATCTAGCTACCAAAAAACATTTTATAGAACTAGAAAAAAATAGAAAAAAATCCTCTGTAAGAACAAAAGGTCAAGAATATCTAGGGAACTAATGAAAAAAAAAGTTAAGAATGGTGACCTAACATAATGTATAAGCATACTTAAACTATACTATAAAGCAGTAATCATCAAAATAATCTGGTACTAGCTAAGAAATAGAAGGGTAAATCAATGGAATAGATTAGGGGTAATCTAGTGTTTGATAAACCCAAAGATCCCAGATTTGGGGATAAGAATTCACCATTTGACAAAAACTATTGGCAAAATTGGAAAATAATATGGCAAAAAGTCAATTTAAATCAGGTGAAAATGGGTATATGATTTTAAATATAAAGAATGAAATAAATAAATTAGAGAACATTGAATAGTTTATCAAAGGGAAGAATTTATGACCAAACAAGAGAGAAATTACAAGATATAAAATGCATAATTTTATTATATTCAATTTAAAAGTTTTGTAAAAACAAAACCAATTTAACCAAGATTAGAAGGGAAACAACAAACTGAGAGAAAAGTTTATAACAGATTTTCTGGTAAAGGTCTCATTTGTCAAATATATGAAGAACTATGTCAAATAAGAATCTAAGCCATTCCCCAATCAATAAATGGTCAAAGGATGTGAATTGGCAGTTTTCAGAAGAAGAAATCAAACCTATCAATAATCATATGGGAAAAAGGTTCTAAATCCCTCTTGATTAGAGAAATGCAAATCAAAACAACTCTGAAGTACCACCTCATACCTATCAGATTAATCAATATGGCAGAGTAAAGGAAAATTATAAATGTTGGAGAGGATGTGGCAAAATTGGGGCATTAATGCATTGCTGGTGGAGGTGTGAACTGGAAGGTGATTTGATATTAAGCCCAAAGGGCTATCTAATAATACCAACACTAAGCCTGTATCCCAAAGAGATTTTAAAAAATGGGGATGGAGCTGTTTGTACAAAAATATTTATAGCTGCTTTTTTTGTGATGGCAAAGAATTGGAAACTAAAGGGATGTCACTCAATTGGAGAATGACTGAACAAATTGTGGCATATGATTGTGATGGAATGTTATTGTATTATAAGGAATGATGAACAAGATGATTTTAGAAAGAACTGGAAAGACCTATGTGAACTGAGAGTGAAACAAGCAGAACAAGGAGAACATTATACACAGTAACTGCAATACTGTGGAACAATGAAGTGTGATATTCTTTGCTACTAACAGCAATTCAATGATCCAGGACAATTCTGAGGGACTTATGAAAAAAGAATGCTATCCACCTCTAGAGAAAGAACTTTTGGAGTAGAAATGCAGATAAAAGCATATGAGTTATCACTTGTTTATTTCAGTATATGTTTTGGGGTTTTGGTTTAATAAGATTATTCACATTCAGAAATGAATAATATAGAAGTATGTTTTGTATGATATGTATAACTCAGAAAAGAAAATTTAAAAATGAATAAATAATAATAAAAATAACATTCTACTTGGTGATACAAAAAAAATAACTCCTTCATCGCAGAGACTTGTTGTGAGGCATATGTAAAGTGCTTAGGAAACCTAAACATGCTATATAAATGTTAGCTATGATTATCATGGGTATTGCTTCCAGATACTCTTACTACTTCTACTCCCCCCCCCACCATCACCAATGCATTCTTTATATTTTTTTTAATTTTTTAAAACTCTAATATCTTTCATATATATATATCCTTCTATATTAATTTTATTTGTTACAGGGCTAGGCAATGGGGGTTAAGTGACTTGCCCAGAGTCACACAGCTAGGAAGAGTCCGAGGCCAGATTTGAACCTAGGACCTCCCATCTCTAGGCCCAGCTCTCAATCCAATGAGTCATCCAACTGCCCCCCAATACATTCTTTATACCATTTCTTACCCATAATACTGGAAATTTTATTCATCTCCTCAGAAATGTCCTGTGGCTCCCTGTTGCCTATCAAGGAAAATAAATTAACTACCTTTACAGTCAAAGCTCCACAAAATTTGGATCATCCTATCCTACTATTTTTATATTATTATCTTCTCACCTTCTATACTCTCTCAAACTATACTATTCTTTACCTTTTGAACACATATTCTGTTCTTTTCTACTCTCATGTCTTTGGCAATGCCAAATGTTATAGTATCAGAATATTCTACAGTTTTATTCATAGAAACGACTCTATAAAGAAGGTGCATCACCATAAGTTTTGTAATAATATACCCAAAAAACCACTAGGCCTTTCCATTTGACTTGAATCAAAATCTCCTTTACTTGTCCTTTATCCCATTAGAATGTAAGCTCTTTGAGAATAGAGAATGCCTCACTTTTCTGTTTGTATCTGTGGAGGTGGGCACAATACTTTGCATACATTAAGTGCCTAATAAATGCATTTCATTCTTTGCCTGTTGAATTGCTACCCTTTTTAAAAATTCAAACTCAAATCCTATATTCTGCTGGAATAGATGCCTACTCTGATCATCTCTGTCCCAACTTTCATTGTCTAACAATATCTCTTTGACTTAATATTTTGTTTTCTAAAACCCTAATATATTTATCATGCAACACTGTGTGCTAAGACAGGCAGTATGGTTTAGTAGAGAGAGGTCCTCAGAATCTGAAGACTTAGATTAAAATCCTAATGTTAACACATATTAGCTATGTAACCAAACCCATAATTTAAGGATAACACTAAACGTCTTATTCTCATCCCTCATATCCAGTCTTTTGCCTAAGCGTGTTGATTTTAACTTCATAATCTCTCTCCCATACATTTTGTCTGACACTCTAGTACAGACACTGATCACCTCATGCCAGATCTGTTGCATTAGCCTCTGGTCTCTCTACCACAAGTCTCTTTCCATTCCAGTCTGTCCTCTGTAAATATGTCTATTTTGTATTTATGTATATTTTTGTATAATAGTTTTCTTGCAAAGTTTTTTGGTTTTCATGGCGTTGTGAGTTGATTTTGAATTATTTTAGATAGATTTTTCCCTGTAATAGGGTAGGTAAAGTTTGTTTTTTTTTCCTTCCATAGTAGTTATAAGGTAAAGTTTAAAGTATTATCTTTAGGTAGAATTTTGTTTTCTGTAATAGTATAGGTTGAAAAGCATGTTATTTTGTTATTGCAAATGTTTGCATTTGAATTATCTGTAATTGCAATGAGTGACTTGCAGTTTTGCAAGATTGTGTCCTTATTTTCTTTTATTCTTCTTTCTTTTAACTCTCTGTCTTTAGCAGAGAATTATGGAATAGGCTAGTTTAGGTATAGAATAGTTTAGTTTAGTTTAGTAAGATCCATTTGGGAAGAAAATGTCTTTCAAAAGATCTCAAGGGGGAATATAAAGATTAATTAGTTAATTATCTTCATTAAAGAATAAGTCCTAAGTAGAAATAAGGATTTTAGGCTAGAGAAAGTTTTGAAATTCACCTTGGCTCCTTTAATCAGCAAGAGAACTTTCAGGGGATCAGGGGCAAAAAATTCCCAGGAAACCCCTAGGAGAGACAGTTGGAAAGAACTGGATACTTTCTGGGACAGACTCTCAGAGAGTTGATGGTTGGTTTCTTACTCTGATCATCCTTGAGGAATTTGGTGGAAGATTATGGAAAAAAACATCTTGATAGCTAATAAAAATCGGAGAGTGATTTCAACTGACAGTGAGAGAAGCTCAGGCCGTTACTTGAATCACCACACGGGGGAAGTAGAGAGCAAGAGAGTTAGCAGCAATGTGAACCTGAGTCTGGAGAGAGACAGAAAGCTACATTGAATCTTTGAAGCTACAATATAAGGAAAGGAATTTAAGTATAAATATAATTTAGGATAGTTTAGTAAGATAGATTTATTTAGCCCTGATTTTTATCAGGGAAGAAGACTTCCCTTCTGGGATAGATTGGATTCTGGGTTTTAGATCGAAACCTTAGATTTAGGGTAAATAGATCAATAACCAATATCTATATTTCCTTTTCCTGTCCCTGCTCCTTCTGATAGTCTAAATAAATAGGTTTTTTAAATAATCTGTCTCCCATTAGTGTTATCAACTAAAGCTCTCAGTGAAAACTGTAACATCAAAATCAACTCATAATCAACTGCCATAAGCAAGATCAGGATCAATATTGATCATAACACCTCCATTCAGCTATCAAATTGATCTTTCTAAAGTGCAAGACTAACCACATCACTCCCTTACTCAGTAACACCAGTGGTTCTCCATCAGCTTACAGAACAAATATAAATTCCTTTTGGGTATTTAAAGCTTTTCACATCCCTATCACAGCCCTACCACCAAAACCTTTCCTATCTTCTTACACCTTATAAACTCTTTCTCCCTCTTTCTGTCTCTCCCTATTCTCCCTTTTTGTTGTTGTTCAGTCATTTCACTTATATCCTTCTCTTTGTGACCCACTTTGAGGTTTTCTTGGTAAAGATACTGGAATGGTTTACCATTTCCTTCTCCAACTCATTTTAAAGATATGGAAACTGAGGCAAACTGGGTTAAGTGACTTCCCCAGGGTCACATAACTAGTAAGTGTATGAGGTCAGATTTGAACTCAGGAAGATGAGTCTTTCTTACCCCAGGCATAGCACTCTATTCACAGTATCACCTAGCTGCCTCTTGACTAATCTGCAATCCAATGCAATGATACTCTATAATATCCCCCAACTATGAGCATTTTCATTGTCTGTCCCCCATACTCGGAATGCTATCCCTTCCTCATATCCACCTCCTGTCTTTCATAGCTTCCTTCAAGTAATCCTAATTCTGCAGGAAAACTTTCCATATCTTCCTTAATTCTAGTGCCTTCTTTCTATTGAGCTCCTTGAAAGAAGAGATTCTCTTTTACCTTTCTTTGTAGCACCCACCACATAGCTCAGTGGCTGACACATAGTAAGGGTTTAAAAATTTTTTGTTGACTGACTTGACTGACCCATCCATGCCATTTGCCTTTCATTGCTCTAGGAAACTCTTAAATTGCAAGATAAAAAAGGTGGAATCTGGAAACTCTAGGTCAGTCAACTTTATTCTCATTCCTTGCAAATTCTATGTCACATTGTAAGAGTGCTACATATTCAGAAAAAAGGGTTTTCTTTGTTTTTATTTTCTATAGTGGGAAGGGAAAAGAGAGAGAAAACAAATCCTTATTAATAAAAATATATAATTTTAAAACAAAATTATACTTTGTAGAGCAGATGCTTTCCTCTGCATTGATAAGGAAACTTTGATCATCTGGGAGTTGTTTTTATTAGTGAAATAACAAGTTGTATATTTTTAATGTTTACTATATTATGCATCTATAAAATCCTTAGGTAAAGAATTTTCTTATCTCCACTTTCTCCTTTCAGATTCTACGAGATTTAACTAGAAAAACTTATAGGAAGAACATGAGTTCCTCTACAGATTAAAACCAAATAAGATATCAAAGTATATCGGAGGGACTTGGATTAGTAGATAAGATGAGAGATTGGATTGGGAGGGGAGAAGAAATTTTGCAAAATTGTGAAGGAATTAAAGATCCATCTTTAGGACCCAAATACTGGTCCAGATTCTACTTCTAGGTTGAAAGGAAAGCAGGATAAGGACAAGGATATATAAAGGAATTCAGGAAGATTGGGGAGGATTAAGGATTCAAGAAAAGGCATACTCAAGGAGAAGAAAGAAGATTAGTAGTAAAAACAGGCAAGTAAAGTAGAACATTTATTACTAAGCAAATTAAACAAGTGGGTTGAATAGGCCAAAGATGAATTGGTGAAATAGACCAAATTCTGTGGTTTTGTGTTCTATATTTTTCTAAAGTTTATATCTCCCCTGGCAAGTAGGATAGGACTCTGCATATTGAAGGCCCTTACTACATTTTCATGTTTCTAAGTATCACACTACCATTTGGGGTTAGGTTAACAGAATCAGAACTTCCTGGGTGAGACCACAAAAAAGCTTCTATACAGAGAAAAGGGGCCAAGGCCTTTTACAAATATGATGGTAGCCCTTTGAAATATCTGAAAGAAAACTTTTCTCACCTTTTGTCCATATTCTGTATTTTTTCTCCATATGACTACTTTTTCATGAAGAAAATAAGACTTGATAACTATGAAATGAGAAGAGATGGTTTAGTCCCTAAACCAAACTAAAGAACTGATTACCATCACAGCTAATCAGCTAATCATTTATATCCTTATCTAAAGGTCTTGAAAAAAAAAGTTTTTTTGCATTTCCTATTGTTCTCAACTTTATAATTTCCAATGTGCTTAAGTGTATGTGTCCTAATCTTATGATCATCTTCCTCATGATTGGGATGCAGATAAAGGCAGTCTGGCCTTCATCTGATTTCCATCTCTCTCTCCTGTCTACTTTAAAGAAAGGATCAGATAAATTCATTTATGTAAATGATAAAATCTTACTAACAACAAAAGTATTATAATCAGGCATTCTAGAAATATTTTAAAGGTATAGAAGGCCTAAGCTAAATGAATGAACCTTTGTAAGAATGTCACTTTTTATCCAATAGGGTTAAAAGAAATATTTATTGGATAAGAATGGCCTAAATTAAACTAAATTACCTGAGACAAGATTTAACTAATATTTGTCTGATTTTTCAAAATAATTATTTGAAGGCCAGATCCACCCCATTCATCAAGACATGGTCTTTTATACATTTACATACTTTTTAAGTTAAAAAAATTTTTTAAGATTGCTTTGAAGATTCAGTGATAATACTGTAGACACAAAATAAAAATATTTTCTCATTTATCTTCATAATAATTTAAGAAGATACATGCTATTATTATCTCCATTTTCCAGATTAGGAATCTGAGGCTTAGAGAGGTCAAGTGATTTGCCCAGGGTACTATAGCTAATAAGCGTCTGTAGCTGAATTTGAACTCAGATCATCCTGAATCCAGGTCTACCATTCTATCCATTTCTCCATTTAGCAGCAATAAAATGAGATAATATTTGCAAAGTGCTTTACAAATTTTAAAGCTCTATTCAAATGCTATCTACCACTATTATGAAAACATTGTTATGGGGGGCAGCTGGGTAGCTCAGTGGATTGAGAGCCAGGCCTAGAGACAGGAGGTCCTAGGTTCAAATCTGGTCTCAGACACTTCCCAGCTATGTGACCCTGGGCAAGTCACTTGACCCCCATTGCCTACCCTTACCACTCTTCTGCCTTGGAGCCAATACACGGTATTGACTCCAAGACAGAAGGTAAGAGTTTTAAAAAATAAATTTAAAATAAAACAAAAAACATCGTTATGAAATTAGAATTTGGCATCACAAGTCTACCTCATGTAGACATTTTCTTAGCCTTTAAACAATATTATCAAAACTGTATTCCACCTACTGACCCAATTTTCTAAAGTCCCTCACCACTAGAAGCTTCAAACAAACAGGAAACAAAAACAAATATTCCCAAGATCAGGAATCTTGGCTACAGCAATTTTAATTTGCCATTAAAACAACCGCCAAGAAGATATTACAAAGATAATAATGATTTGCAAACTGAGAAAAATTCAGTGGAAAAAAAGGTTGGTTTTCTAAATTAATGTATTAAACCACAACCTTGTCTTCCCAAAAAGGGATCTAATGCAGGACAATTCAGTAATAGTACTATTTTACTAATTTTACTATTACTCACTATACAAGTAGCTACAATTTATAACTGTTTTTTTCTGTTGGTTTTCATCAACCAGCATGAATTTGCAAATGCAAGTAAATCTAGAATTTGTAAGTGAATTTTCTGGAGACTTTAGAAATTAGGTAAGGAAGAGGCAACATAATCACATCCCATTAAATTTTCTTGACATAAGTAATTTAAATCACAATCTAAAGAAATAAGGAATTCAGACTCCAAGAAAATAGTCTATCTGGAACAAAAAATATTATCTTTCTCTAATGTGTCTATTTGTATATCTCTGTACCTCTCCCTCTGTCTCAATCTCCACCACCCACCCCACCAATTCTCTTTCTCTGCCTGTTATTTATCTCTAGGTTTTTGTACTCAAGCAAATGCCACCTATGTGCCAATGATAAATTTAGACTGTTGGGTGAATTCTTTGCCAAATCAACCACCAAAACAAACACTGGCATATATTGCCTAAAGGGTTGGAAGAAAGCAAGAGAACAGACTCAGAGAAAAAAAGCCCAAGTTATAGAAAGAAAACACAAGCCCTCAAAGACATTTAACATATACTTTCTTGGTTTGTATTCTTTTAAGAAAACTTATTGAAGGCATGAATGAATTTCCCACAATTTATTTCTGAATTGTAAACAAGTAAATAAATAATTGCTAGGTGTTTTTTTCTTCTTCTCAGATATTGTTTCTCTTAATCAATTAATCTTCTAAATACAGTAGTTGGCATATAGTAGACATAGTTAATAAATGTTTGTTGATTCTTTATTTCCCCCACTGCTGAACTCATACTTCAAGAACTTTCCATCAGCCATTCTTAGTCCCAAAATAATTTCTAAAATACTTGTTTCCTGGGAGACATCTAAAAATACAGACCTCTCTCTTTCCTGCCTAGCCCTGGTTCTAATGGACTTCTCAACAGAAAGATTTTCAAGAAGAATCAGAAACAAGGTGGTCTAGATATTACACCAAGAGCAAGAATCTAGAACAGACCAATTCCAAGAGGCCTTGGTGACTACAAACTTTCTCAATAGGGGGAAAGAAAAATATTAATAAACATCCAATAGAAATAACTAAATGAGAAGGAAAAATAGCCAGTTTTCTAGGGGGGAAATGGCACTCTATTCTGAAAGAGCTATTGACTTAGATAAGGAGAAAAGTAGAAAATAATTCATCAGATATCTATAGTAGACTTAAGTCACCAATCATCTGTCCCCAACAAGGGACCTTTTCTTTTGATGTTGAGACAAGCTGACCATTGTCTAGAATAGTAGGCACCTTTGGAGATCTGTTAGTACAAGACTCAGTAACGACCCTGTTATAGGGTACATAGAACACGAATGGCTCTGCTCTACCTTGGAACTGTATGAAATTGAAATTAGGATAAAAAAATACTAGGTATTTTAGACTGAAGGATCAAATCTCTATTTGTTCATTTCTGTATAGTACAAGCCATTCACTAGTTTCTTTCTTTATAGACCCTCTCTATGCAATGAATAATAGACATGAATTACAAAAAAGTTCTCATTGGTTTTAACTTTATATAACTCAAGCAAGACTGAGCAAGCCCACTTTGCACAACATTTGGCACCCCTGAGAGGCTTCTTTTCCCCTTACCAAGTGAAAGGGAAAAGCCTCCTCCCCTTTTATTGGCTGCCCCAATCTTTAAAATTAGAAAGACTAAGATATTCATGGTCCTGGAAGTTAGAATATGGCAACCTTGAAGCCAAAATTGCTGGCAGGATGGTTCAGCAAGCCAGACTGCATGAAGCCCTGAGAAGTCAGAGTACCTAGAATCTGAGTCCAACGTGTGCTTCTGGACTTGGACCTAGGACAATGTTGTATAGCAGCTGAGTGAACTTGTAGCAAGTGCTATCCTCGATGTGTACCATGGAAGTGTCATTGTGTGACTCAGAGGGAAGCAGAAGAGACATATCTAGTCTCTTCTCTCCCTTCCCTTTTCCAAGAAAGACAATTCCCGCCAGGAGGAGAAAGCAAGAAGTTGGAACCTGAAGTTTAGCTACTCTGCTCTCCTCAGATTAGAATTATATTGATCTGCTTCTTTATTATTAGTCTAGGGGATATGTTTTTCAAGGTGCAATCTAACTTCCTGTCTCTGTTTCATTAATTGGAGGATCAGGACCCCAAGCTTTATTTAGAAGGTTTGACTCCCGTCTCACTTAATATGAATTCCACAACACACATATGAAGTTTCAAAGAAACCAAGTTAGTAGTAAAATAGAAATCAGAGAAAGTATACATAGAAAAATATACACCAGATAATATAGAGTTAAAGTAATTTTTCCCACTGGAAACAAAATAATTCAAATGAGAAAGAGAATCCTAGATTTCATCCAAGCCAAGGAGAAGCTCCCCAAAGTCTTTAGGGTAATAGCTAGAGATAAGGACATGAGGGAGATTTCTAGCTCCTCTAAGGAGTTTTTTCCTTTAGCAATCTGAAGTGGAGCTGAATTTGACTATCTTCTCTCATGAAGCTGGAGCCAGAAGTGCTGGAAGTGACTACAGAATTCAGAGACTAAAAAACAGAAAGAACCTGAAGTGCTTGAAGTGAAGTGAAAAGGTCTTCCTCTCTTCCACAATCGGTAACTCTTCTCTGTCCTTCATATAGGCAGAGGGCATTGTTCTCCACCAATGAGGAAAGTTCCTTACCAATGGGTTTAGGTTACAAAACTAATCCTCTTTACCTCTCTAATTCCTATATCCTGAGAGGTCTAAATTTGTATATTTGTGATATAACTTTCAGAAGTAAATATTACTGTGCCAAAAGATAATTTGATTGTTAATGGCCAGTGGAACTGATGTTTAGGGATTGACCACTACAAATGAGGGAACAGAATCAACAGGGTCTTAAAGACCTTTGAAGAGAACTTAAACACCTCTCAATCTCCTTTAGTGTATCAGAGAATCCTAGTAGGGAGGGTAAAATCTAACCAACCTGACCTGCAGGCAGTCATTGTTATATTTTGGACTTAGTCTGGAGTAAATTGGCCCTTCATTTTTGCAGAGACCTCTAGAGAGATTCTCTGTCTTGGATGTGATTCAACAGAATTTAATTGTTTAAACTAGTAGCTAAATCACCTAAATTGAAGTAAGACTACACAACTCTAGAAGTAAAAGTTTAGTTATTAATTGGTATTACTTAAGAAAAACAGAAAGAAAAATGGTTTTAGCAAGTAGAAATATAAGAATGGGTAGAACCTGAAAGAAAAGTTAAAGGGGAAGCTAGGTGGTTCAGTGGATTGAGAGCCAAGCTTAGAGTTGGGAGGTCATAGTTTCAAATATGACTTCAAATACTTTCTGAGCTGTGTGTCTCTGGTAAGTCACTTAATTCCTATTGCCTAGCCTTTACCACTCTTCTTCCTTGGAATCAATACATAGCATTAATTCTAAGACAGAAGGAAAGAATTTAAGTAAAAGAAAGGTGGAGTTTCTTTGCATTGACAGTGTGAATTGAGGGTAACTTAAGTGTTTGGAGTTTTAGAAAGAGAAGTTTGAAGTTTTTGAGATAAGTCTTTGAGAAACTTTTTGGAGAACTGCTTATTAGCAATTTCAGACATGATATTCTATCAAGTAATAACACTTGCCGATTGAAAACCATAGGAAAAAAATTTGTAGCATTAAATTATTTTACTATAGCATATAAAATTCTGACTTTGAAGAGCTATTAGAAGGGCAAATAAATCATTACAGCCTCATGGGCTCTGTAAGGGAAAAAATTGGAACAAAAGATTACCAAATTTTGAAAGTGAACTGACTAAAAGCAATAGTCTATATAATTTGAGGTGCTGGCAGCTAATAGCCCTAGTAAAAACTGAGATTTTGAATGCTACCATTTATGATTATAAATACATATATGTTTTGGTTGAAGTTTGTCCTGAAGCCAAGTTATAATAGTCCTATTTACAATGAATGTGTTTTTGATGGGGAGGGTCGGGGGGGTAAAGGGGAAAGTAAGAACATGAATCATGTAACCATGATAACCTTTCTAAAAAATAAAAATTATTACAATGAATGTGTTAGGATAATTATGATAAATCAGACAATAAAAATGCATTTGATATGTTTAAGGTGAAATGTTTGAAAAATTCATGGTGAATAGTGTCAGACTTGGAATTGGAAGGTGGCTCTCCATTCAAATATGGCCTCAGATACTTCCTATTTATGTGGTCCTAGACAAGTTACTTAATCCCAGTTTCCTAGCCTTGTGTAAATGGAATTAGCTCAAGCCCATTCATAGTTAAAACTCTAGCCACCAGGGATAATGTCATCTCCACCTCCCTTAGTGGGGAGGGGAGACACATGACAATAAGTAACAAATCAAGTACAAGGGACTGCCCTTTGGGCAGTCCAAAACAGTGTTGAGGCTGCCATTTGTCCACTTGAATTAGAGGTGGACCTCCAGGAAGTGACGAAAGCTGCTGTCCTTCAAATATGATGGTAACTTCCTGTTGAGCAGTTCGCACTTTGAACTTGGTGCTGGAGGATCTCTGCTGAGACCGCAGGCAGCTTCCCCTCTGAATTGCCATGTGGGTAAGTTAGGTTTTCTTTCGCCTACCTTGGCGTTTCTAGAGTCTCTACCTCAAGGAGGCTTCTTTGCCTCTCTAATTGTTAAGGCCTTGTAGCTAGTAGCCTAATTTAATTAATCTTTTAACTCTCACCCGGTCAGGACCTCTGCTGGTTTGGACCAGTTTTTCTCTCTCTCTTTCCTTACCTTCAACCTTCCTAATTGTAAATAAACTACCATAAAACCCATCCTGACTTGGGTCTATTTTAATTATGGAATCAATCTAGATGGATTGATTCCTGGCTACTATTGTTAGGTTCTAATTTTTTTCTTGTATTCTGATTTATTTTAGAAATTACTATATAAGTATATAAGAATTTTGGAGAAAAAACAATACCCAAATGGCATGCCATTTGTATCATTAGAAAAGTAATTTCTCTCTTAATCTGGATGCCATTAGATTATGAATTGAGTGGGTAAAGAATGTGGTTACAAAATTTAGGAACTGCAAAGTATTTAGAATATATTTTGCTATAAATGGGTAATAACAACAAATAACTATTGGGGAGTGGAAGTACCACAGACCTCTTGAGTGATCTTTCCCTGTGAAGTTTGGTGAGATGAGGCTTTCTATTTAGACCATCATAAAATTATATCAACCTTATGACAAAATAAGATGTTAAGTTGTGAAGTGCTAAAGAATTTATGTTTACTTAAAGAGTTAATTTTATCTGATAGAATACTTGGTTATCCTTTATGAAAATTATGAAATTGTACATGTTAATAAACAGTATTATTAAACATATCTCTGAACCAACTTAGTAACAATAGATCTTGGATTTAAGATTTTATTTTGCCTTAGGAATTAATAGGCACTAGGAATATTTGTTAGCCTGGAGCTTAAGGTAGCCAGCATTTTTCTGGGATTTTTGAATCAACTATCATGCATCCACTTTATGAGTGAAACTCTGGAATGGGTTTACTCTAAATTTCTGTATAATTGATTTCTTCTCCAAACTAGACAAGATATATGTTTATTAAATGTTATTGCAACAATATGAGAAAAATTACAATAACCTAGCCTAAGCTATAATCAGTGAAATTTTACTACATAAAATGAAGTCTCTTGGAACTAAATTTAATATTATGTTGAAGTTGGATTTCAAGTATGATAGTCTAAATTGCCATAAAACCAATAATCCAGCATTCAAGAGAAATGTTGCATGCTGCCAAAGGAGTTGAGTCTGAGAGCTACTGCAGTGGGGCGGAGCCAGATGGTGGAGTAGAAGCTAGGAAAGCTTGAACCACCAAGAGAATCCCCTCCCAGTACTCTTAAAACTTAACACTTCAAAATGAACACAGGAGTGAAAGTCCCAAAAATAGAGCAAAGCAATTTTCATGCAGAAAACAACTTGAAAGGTAGGCAGAGAGGGTCTGGTGCACTGGAGTAAAAGTGGAGCATAGACTCCAGGAGGCCACACCAAGGAATACTGTCAAGTCCCCCAAACCCACATCTACTGTTCCAGATTCTGAATCTGGGCCCAAGACAAACTCAAAACTCTGAGACCCTGCCTAAGCCAGTAGCAGCCCATGCACACCCAGTAAAGTTTCAAGCCCCAGTCCAAGCCTGCATCAAGGCCCCAAAGCCGTAATGCAGGGCAATCTGCAAGGTGCCTGGTCTGGTGCAAGCCAAAGGGGATGCCCAGAGCCCTTGCCCAAGCCTGCAATGAGATCCTAGCATAAGGCAGTCTACAAAGGCTCACCTTTGTAAGCTTAAAGCTAACTCCTATCACAGCTCAAGGCAAAGTGACAAGCCTCAGGGCAAGGTAGTCCATAGTGAACCTGACCTAAACAAGGTGAAAGCAAGACCAAAAGCATGTGCCCAAACCTGAGGCTAGACCTTGAGCCCCAGCACAGGGTAGTTCATAGTGCTCTGAGATCCGCAAGCCTTCAGCAGTCCCAAGGTGGGGATAGAATCAGCAGTGGGAAGTGGCCTTCAGAGCTCCAAGACCACAGAGCTTCCAAGACCTTGGAAGAACTGAAACTTAGAGAACCCCAGAAATAGAACTAAGGAGAGCATCAAGGAAAAATTGAAGTTTAAGAGAGTGCCTACTCTAAGAAAAGAGTCCACCTTTAAGATAAAAGTGAAAGTCAAGAAAGATTTTTGGCTGGGAAAATGAGCAAACATAAAAAAACCCTACATAGCCATAGACACAGAAGGGGACAGTGAACGCAAAGAAAATACATGCAAAACTTCAAAATAAAATATGAAGTGTTCTCAGGATCTTGAAGAGCTCAAAAAGGATTTCAAAATCAATTAAGAGAAGCAGAGGAAAAATGGGGAAGAGAAATGAAAGCTATGCAAAAAAGAAAACAATTATAAAAGCAGAATGGTCAAATAGAAAAAGAGATTCAAAAGCTCAAGGAAGAAAATCATTTCTTAAAAATTAGAAATGTGTAACAAGAAGCTAAAGACTTCACAAGATGTCAAAAAACAATAAAACAAAATCAAAAGAAGAAAAAAGAATATGAAACATCACACTGAAAAAAAAACAACTAAACTGAGAAAAGAGATCTAGAGAAAATAATTTAAGAATTACTGGGCTACCTGAAAGTCATGATCAAAAACTAATCTAGACATCATAATACTAGAAATTATCAAAGGAAAAACTGCCCTAATATTCTTGAACAAGAGGGTAAAATATAAATAGAAAGACTCCACAGATCACCTCTAGAAATAAATACCCAAATGACAATTTCCAGTAATATTATAGTTAAATTCAAGCACCCTCAAATCAAGGAGAAAATACCACAAGCAGCCAGAAAGAAACAATTCAGATGCCATGTAGCTACAATCAGAATTAGCAGCCTCCACATTAAAAGACCAGAAGGCTTGGAAAATGATATTCTAGAAGGCAAAATAGGTTTACAACCCAGAATCATGTACCCAGCAAAATTTCAGGGAGAAAAAATAGAATTTAATAAAATAGAAGTCCCCCAAGCATTCCTGCTGAAAGACCAGAAATAAACAGAAAAACTGATGTCTAAACCAAGACCCAAGGGAATCCTAAAAAGGTAAATAAAGAAGAGAAAATATGAGATTCAATAAGGTCAAACTGTTTATATTATATTATGTATTATACATGTTATTACACATGTAAGATATGTAATATGTATATATCTTCTATATGGAAAGATGATATTTGTTATTCTTAAAATCTTGATGAGTATTATAGGAATTAGAAGGAGTATACATAGACAGAGGATATGGGAGTAAAGTGATTAGGATGATATAACCAAAAAAATTCATGGGATATAAAAGGGGATTGCACTGAGGGAAAAGAAAAGTGCAAGGGTGGAATAGGGTAAGAGGTGTGAAAAATTATTACAAGGGAGAAAGAGGGTGGTGATGGACAATGCTTAAACTTTACTCTAATAGGAATTGTTTCAGAGAGAGAATAACAACCATATACATTCAGGTATAGAATCTTACTTGACTCTGTAGGGAAATGGGAAAGAAAAAAATGGGGTGGGGGTGGTAATTATGAGGAGGGACAGAGTGAAAGGAGAAAGAACAGGATCGAAAGGGGATTATAAGAAAGAACAAGATCATAAGATGGAGGGGAATACACAATTGGTAATTATAACTGTGAATGTGAACAAGTACAGAGGTGGATAGCAGAGTGGATTAAAAACCAGAATGCTACAATGTGTTATTTACAAGAAACACATTTGAGGAAGAGAGACACAAGCAGAGTAAAGGTAAGTGAATGGATCAGAATTTTTGTGCATCAGCTAAAGTAAAAAAAGTAGAAATAGCAGTCATGATCTCAGAAAAATCTAAAGCAAAAATAGATCTGATTAAAAGAAATAAAGAAGGAAATTACATCTTGCTAAAAGGTACTATATATAGACAATGAAGTAATATCAAGATTAAACATATATGCACCAATTGGTATAGGCTCAAGATTTTCAAAGGAGAAATTAAATGAGTTTCAGAGGAAATAGACAAATAAAATAAACTCTGCCAGAATCAGAATTAAAACTGATTGTGAAAAGTATTTGCACTTAATATCTCAAATAAACATCTGGCTTCCAAAATCTATAGAAAATTGCCTAAAAAAATCCAGCAAGGGAGGATATTATATGGTATTGATAGATTTGAGGGGGAAAGAGAATAAAGAAAACTTTTTTAAATGCACAGGAGGAAAAAAGACAAAAAGGATATACAAACAGGGTGATTCTACTACTACACTATTAAACTTTATAGATAAAAAATAGATAGTTCCATACATATAGAGTGACAAGAGAATTTCTCACTCAGCAAAAATGCTGCCACTGTGCTAAGAAAAATATTGACTCAATTTCTCTTGAACTTCCAGATATTTTTGCTGGAAGCTAGAAGAAAAACTACCTGCTCTGATATACAAAAATCAACTTTGAGACATAAACTTGAGCTCTACTCTCCCAAGCCAGTTCCCTGACCTTCATGATGCAAATATCCTTATCTTCTCCTTTTGTTACTTATTTCTAAACAAGATGCATATATCCTTATCTTCCCCTTCTGCTTTCTATTAAAATTACATTGTTCCCATGCTGCTTGGGTATTTACACTCCTGTGTAAAGTTGTTGAAATTGATGCTGTATACTCACTGACAAAGTTCAGTGAAGCCTATACTATGAGTGTAATAAAATTGCAATAGCTATCTCTGAATGGTGATTAGAAGTGGAGCTTTGGAAAATTTTTATCTAGCTAGATAGATTTTTTTTTAAGAAAACTGCAGAAATTCACAGTATCTTATAAAATCAACCTTGTCTGTTCTTTGTATCTTAAAATGCTAATGTAGGGGGCAGCTGGGTAGCTCAGTGGAGTCAGAGTCAGGCCTAGAGACAGGAGGTCCTAGGTTCAAATCTGGCCTCAGCCACTTCCCAGCTGTGTGACCCTGGGCAAGTCACTTGACCCTCATTGCCCACCCTTACCAATCTTCCACTTATGAGACAATACACCGAAGTACAAGGGTTAAAAAAAATGCTAATGTAGGTTCATGAATTTAAGTTCATTAAAAAAATGAAGCAAAAAAAATAAATAAACTTAAGCATTTTCTAGTATTTAAAATGCTAAATATTGATCTTATTTAGTTCAGGACATATCTCTAATATGAATTTCAATGAAGTGTAAAGAATATAGATATTTTGGTTGTTAGAAAGAAGACAAAAACTCACAGGATCATAAACTCCATTCTTCCCATTTCAACCTTGTTCTTTGATTTACATGGCAACTAGGAGGTTTATGAAGATGGGGAAAACTCTTCTGAATTCTCTACCAACTCTTTTGTAGCTTTGCTAGGTACAGTCTAGGGATGATTTCAAATTAGTCGAAGTGACTGGCATTGGAGAGGCAGGCCCATGGCTGAGAGAAGCGAGAAATAGTACTGGAAGTTCCCTAACAAGCAAAGTGGAGTCCAGATGTGGTAGTGATTGAAGAAAGAAGTAATTATGTGGTTTCCACAATCTGCCCTTAGAGCACTTCATAAAGAGCAAGCCAATGAATTCAGCAAGTGTTTTATTCAGTAAACATGCTGTCTGATGCCTCCAGGGCTTGTCTCCACATTACAGCTTCCTACAATCTTCTTGATCCTAAATATCTATTTCAGCAACAGATTTCTTGCTAAGACCTTTCTTCCTTAGCTATGCAAAATGTTTAAATCATTAGGAATTTACATAGAAAACCTTTCAGAGAAATAGTTATGATATTTTGTGGATCATCATTTGTGACTATAGGCAATGGAGGCAATGAGCGGATCCAATAGAGGAGATGGGTGACCATGTTATTCTGAAGGTTGACAAGAATGTCAGATTATTAATTACTTTCAGTCCTTTCGCTGTATTGGGAATTTTATGGAGAGCCTAGTGGAAGCGAAAACTTTTATGGATATTATGGAGATGATCTCTACATTAGAGTTCCTCTAGGCGGCACACTAGTTAAAGAGGAAAATAGAATTGTCGTTGATCTTGTTCAGCCAGATGAGGAATATATTGCAGCTTCTGCAAGGAGCTGGAGGAAAAGGCAATCACTGTTTTTTTGGTTAATGACAATCAAGCTCCAATAACTTGTTCCCCTAGGCAACAGAGTCAACAAAGAGTACTCTGTTTGGGACTGAAGATAGCTGAAGCAGAAATGGTAGGATTCCCCAGTGTTGGAAAATTATCACTTCTTCAAGTGATTTTCAATGCAAAATCCACAATGGCTTCTCCATTTACTATTTTGAATCCCTATGTAGGCATTGTTCACTATGAAGGCTACCTACAAGTAGCAATAGCTGAACATTCCTGATTTAGTAAGAGAAGCTCATAAAAACAGGCATAGTTTTGGTTTACTGAAACAGCCTGAACTTTCTGTTATTTGTGGTGGATCTCTCAAGAGCAGAACCATGGACTTAACGTGAAAATTTTAAATATTAACTAGAGAAATATGAAGACTTGTCAGAGTGACCACATGCAATTACTGAAAATAAGATTGACCTTCCTCAGTCTAAATTCAATTTTCCCCAACTTCAGGTTAAATTATAACAAATGTCAACATTGACTGAAGAGAATCTAGAGGAATTACTGTTGCATTTGAAAGAATTGTAAATGATTATGTAGAGACTGAGTGTAAATAGGAATGGGAGACACTGAGCTGGTAGTGTTAAAGCTAAATAAACATTTGTCCTTTAAAGAAAAAAATTCTAAAACTGTTGGAAAGTTGAAAGTAGGATTAAAAATGAGAGCATCAAGGTCAGTGAAAATGAGAACCACTGCATTAATAAAATGTAATTAATTTCTAAAAATAAACAAGGTGATTGACCAAAGGACATTATGAAAGGAATTGATAGAATTTTTTTTCACCATACAGCAAATAACTTTGTTGACTGAGAAAACTCAAGCAGAAACAGAAGAGAGTTGTTTTTTTTTTTATCTCTCTCTTTCCCTATGCTTTCAACTCACTTGGACTTTCAGATCTACATCTAACAAAAGGGAGAATGAGATTTCTCCTTTCCCCTGAGTGAAAAATGACATCTTATAGAGAAAATATGTGATTAACTCGCTGTTCTTACCCAGCAAGGACTGAGAAGTATTTTCTTAGGCTTCCCATCCTCTGCCTTTCTGCTTGCTTTTCTTAGCATTTGCTATTGTTGTTCATCAGTTGTTTCAGTCATATCCAATTTTTCAAGGCTGTGGAAATAAGCCCAGAACACCCTAGAATGCAAGGTCTCTGGGGAAGCCATTAACTTAGAAGCAGCAGACATGTAGTCTTTCTCCTTAGCTTGAACCCAAAGTATTCTTCTCTCTGAATTATCAGATGTTCCGCCAAAAAATAACTAGGGTAAGAATTTCATCAGGAGCCATCCTAGGGAGTCACCCACTGAAGTTCTGAGCCAGATTGCATATAGAAAACTTTTGTCTTTAATCACTATGTTAATTATCCTAACCTTGTGAATTACCTATCATTACCTATCATTGTTTCTGTATGAAAATCACCTAATTCTTTTATCTACATCATTTACCCTATAAATTGTAGACTCCAACCCAATAAACTTTACCTCTGCTCTAAGAAGCTCTCTGCGCAGTTCTTAGTCAGAATTGGTCCTCCTGTAACCCAAACACCCATGCTTCTTACCCCAGCTTGATAACCTGTAAGAATATTACCAACAAAGAGATCAATGAATTGGGCATGCAGCTAAAAAAAGTGTGAAAGAACAAATTAAAATTCCTCAGATAAAGACCAAATTGGAAATCCTAAAAAAACCAAGGAGAAATTAATAAAATAAAAAGTAAAAGAACTAGTAAAAATAAATAAGTCTAGGAGCCAGCATTTTGAAAAAACAAATAAAATAGATAAAGTAATCCAATTAAAAAAGAAAGAAGAATACAAATTAACAGTATCACAAATGAAAAGGGCAATCTCATCCTTAATGAAGAGGAATTAAGGCAACAATTAAGAGCTATTTTACCCAATTATATGATAATAAATATGACAATCTAGGGGAAATGGATGAATATTTACAAAAATGTAAATTGCCTAGATTAACAAAAGAGAAAACAGAATACTTAAATAATCCCATATCAGAAAAAGAAATTGAATAAGCCATCAAGAAACTCCCTAAGAAAAAAATCCCAAGGGCCAGATAAATTCACAAGTGAATTCTATCAAGCATTTAAAGAACAACTAATCCCAATTCTATACAAACTATTTGGCAAAATAAGCAAAGAAGGAATATTACCAAATTATTTTTATGACGCAAGTATGGTACTAATTCCCAAGCCAGGAATACCAAAAACAGAGAAAAAATACAGACCAATCTTAATGAACATAGATGGAAAAATCTTAAATAAAATACTAGCAAAAAGACTACAGCAAGTCATCACAAGGATTATTCATTATGACCAGGTGGAATTTATACCAGGAATGCCAGGCTGGTTCAATATTAGGAAAATGATCCACATAATTAATTTTATCAACAACCAAACTAACAGAAATCACATGATTATCTCAATAGATGCAGAAAAAGCCTCTGACAAACTATAACATCCATTCCTAATAAAAACACTAGAAAGTATAGGAATTAAAGGGCCTTTCCTCAAAATAATAAACAGTATTTATTTAAAAACATCAGCAAGAGGGCAACTGGGTGGCTCAGCGGATTAAGATCCAGACCCAGTGATGGGAGGTCCTGGTTCAAATCTGACCTCAGACACTTCCAAGCTGTGTGACCCTGGGCAAGTTACTTAACCCCCATTGCCTAGCCGTTACCACTCTTCTCCCTTAGAACCAATACCCGGTATTGATTCTAAGACGGAAGATAAGAGTTTAAAAAAATAAAATTAAAATAAAAACATTAGCAAGTATCATCTGTAATGGGGATAAGTTAGAAGCCTTCACAATACAATCAGGAGTGAAGCAAGGATGCCCATTATCACTACCAGTATCTAATATTGTACTTGTAATCTAGCAGTAGCAATTAGAGAAGAAAAAGAAATTGAAGGGATTAAAGTAAGCAATGAAGAAACTAAACTATCATTCTTTGAAGATGATATGATGGTATACTTAGAGAATCCAAGAAAATCAACTAAAAGCTAGTAGAAATAATAATGTTAGCAAAGTTGCAGTATACAAAATAAACCCACATAAACCATCAGCATTTCTATATATTTCCAATGAAAATCAGCAGCAAGAGTTAGAAAGAGTAACTGAATTTAGACAATATAAAATCACCTAGACAATATAAAATATTTGGGAATCTATTTGCCAAGACAAAAGCAAGAAATATATGAAAGCAACTATAAAACACTTTTCATACAAATAAAATCCATTCTGAACAATTGGAAAACATCAATTGCTCATGGGTAGGATGAGCTAATATAATAACAATGACAATCCTACCTAAATTAATTTATTCCATGTCATACCAATCAAACTACCAAAAACCTTTTTTATAGAATTAGAACAAATTATAACAAAGTTCATCTGGATGAACTAAAGGATGAAAAATATCAAGGGTACTAATGAAAAAAATGAAAGATGGTGGCCTAGCAGTACCAGATCTTAAACTGTACTATAAAATAGTGATCATCAGAACAATAGGGGCAGCTGGGTAGCTCAGTGGATTGAGAGTCAGGCCTAGATATGGGAAGTCCTAGGTTCAAATCTAGCCTCAGACATTTCCCAGCTGTGTGACCCTGGGCAAGTCACTTGACCCCCACTGCCCACCCTTACCCTCTTGAACCTAGGAGCCAATACACAGAAGTTAAGGGTTTAAAAAATAATAATAATAATAAAAACAATATGGTAGTGGGCTTAGAGACAGAAGGGTGGATCAGTGGAATAGACTTTGGGTAAATGGCCTCAGCAAGCTAGTGTTTGATAAACTCAAAGATCCCAACTTTTGGGACAAGAACTCACTATTTGACAAAAACTGCTGGGAAAATTAGAAAACAATATGGGAGAGATTAGGTTTAGATCAACATCTCACACCCTATACCAAGATAAATTCAGACTGGGCAAATGACTTAAATATAAAGAAAGTATAAGTAAATTAGGTGAACATAGAATAGTATACCTGTCAGATCTACTGGAAAGGAAAGAATTTAAGACCAAGTAAGAGATAGAGAATATTTTATAAGATATAAAATAAGAGATATTTTATAAGATATAAAATGAATAATTTTGATTACATTATATTAAAAAGGTTTTTTATAAACAAAACCAATGCAACCAAAATTAAAAGGGAAGCAACAAACTGGGGGAAAAATTGTAACAAAAATCTCTTATAAAAGTCAAATTTATAAGGGACTAAGTCAAATGCACAAGAAATCAAACCATTCCCCAATTAACAAATGGCCAAGGAATATGAATAGGCAATTTTCAGATGAATAAATCAAAACTATCAATAATCACATGAAAAAGTGTTCTAAATCCCTCCTGATTAGAGAAATGCAAATCAAAACAACTCTGAGGCACCACCTCACACCTAGCAGATGGCCAATAGGACAGTAAAAGGAAATAATGAATGTTGAAGGGGATGTGGCAAAATTGAAACACTAATGCATTGCTGGTGGAGTTGTGAATTGATCCAACCATTCTGTAAGGCAATTTGGAATTATGCCCAAAGGGCTTTAAAAGAATACATGCCCTTTGATCCAGCAATATTCCTACTAATTTTGTACCCAAAAGAGATAACTTTTTTTTTTTAATTTTTTTTTAAACCCTTGTACTTCAGTGTATTGTCTCATAGGTGGAAGATTGGTAAGGGTGGGCAATGGGGGTCAAGTGACCTGCCCAGGGTCACACAGCTGGGAAGTGGCTGAGGCCGGGTTTGAACCTAGGACCTCCTGTCTCTAGGCCTGAGATAACTTTTAAATGGTGGCAAAAACAATTGGAAAATGAGGTGTTCCTCAATTGGGGAATTGCTAAACAAATTATGGTATATGATGGTGATGGAATAATATTATGCTATAAGGAATTATAAACTGCTTGATTTCTATATGTACTGGAAAGAACTCTATGAACTGAGGTAAAGTAAAATGAGCAGAACCAGGAGAACATTGTACACAGTAACTGAAATATTATAGGACAATCAAATGTAATCCACTTTGCTACTAGTAGCAATGCAATGATCCAGGACAATCCTGAGAGACTGATGAGAAAGAACGCTATCCACATCAAGAGAAAGAACTGTGGGAGGAGAAACAGAAGAAAAACATGATTGATCACTTTTTGTATGGGTTTTGGTTTTAAGAGATTACTAGAGGTATCAAGTGATATTACATGTATAACCCAGTGGAATTGCTTGTCAGCTCCGGGATGAGGAGGAAAAAGGGGAGGGAGAGAACATGAATCATGTAACCATAAAACAATTTTTACATAAACAAATAAAAATTAAGATAAATATTTGTTGAATGAATATACTATAATAAGTCTGTAGAATTAGTTAGAAGGGATAAGTCCCATCTCTGTCATTTATATTTCATTTATTTAACCTTAAATTGAGCCTAAATTTGTCTCTTTGTAACTTTCTTCTTTCCCCTCGTTCTACCAAACTCATTTGATCTTTAACAAACGTTCCATCATTCTAGACCTCTTCCTTTAATACATCTAGGTTACAATCAGTCCAAATAATAATAAATTCTCCTAAAATGGTTGCATTATTTGAATTTGTACTGCATAGTTCCATTAGACTAGAACAAAGTATCATATTTTAGAGGTTTTTAACTTCAAATAGTGCAAATTTGAATATATGCAACTGCTTCATGGGATACATTATTTGTACCAATCAAGACCTAGTACTTTTATTTTCCAGCATACATAAAAGCCTGACTTTGCCCAGAAGGTACAAATCCCTGACCACCATCTCTCTATTAGATGAACCTTCTTTCATGCTAAGAAGAGGGCATTCTCCTTATTCCTCAATACTAATTCCATAGCTTCTCTGTTATTGCCACCGTTTAGCAACCTGTCTCTTTTCCTTTGAGGTTCATTCCATTTGCTTATTCCACCTGCTCTGAATTTGTGTTTCAAGATCATCAATGACCATCAAGGTCATTCTCCCTCCTTTTTCATTAAGTTTAGTACCTGGTTCACAATCTTCCTTTCTACTCAACTTTGCTGATAGATAGAGAAAGAGAGAGAGAAATGACAGACAGGTGGCTGGATGGCTGGATGGCTGGATGGCTGGATGGATAGATTGAGAGTGAGGGGGGAATATGAATATGGATGTATATTAGATATGATATAGGTTAGATATAAAAATATAAGTCGGGTTTTCAAAAGGAATAAAAGTAAAGCTCTAAATTATAAAACAGCATAAAAATTTTGAGACGTACTGAAGAAGAAATAGATACATAGTTAGATGATAGATAATCTCTCAAACACATGCTATCTTCCCTTTATCAATCTCAGCTCACATATCTGCACTTTTACCATACAACAGCCACACAGAAGAATGTTCATATCTTTGATCTTACCATCATCCACAAATATTTTGCTTCCATTAACTAATCTCCAATCATAACCTCCTACCTCCACTATATCTCATTCCTCCTAAACCTGGGTTTCAACCTTACCATAACATCTCCAGTTACTCTACACTACACTAAAATCTAAATCTGAAGGCTCATAATGACTTAGAGATAACCCTGGGTTCTTAAAAAAAAGGAAAAGGAGAAAGGAGAAAAAAGAAGAAAGGAAAAGGGAAAAAGGAAAAAGAAAAAAAATTAAGAAGGGTCCAAAGAACTAGTTTTGGACAGACATCTCCAGAAGCTTTTCCAAGATCTGATTTAATATTTATTCCTTCTAAGTGTTGTGAGGAAGATTAGATTAGGTATTGATTAGGAAGTACATAGCAGGAAGGAGCTGGAGCTGGGAATTCCAGGTTGGAATGAAGGAGCAGGAAGAGGTGACTTGGCTCTGTAGATCTTGTTCTTTTGCTAGATGCCACACCACACAGGATCCCAGGGAAAATCAGGATGCAAGATGTCCTTTTACTCTGCTTCCAGGGCTAAGCACAGTTTGTGTTAACCCCTAATGGAGTCCCACTCAGAGCCAAGTCACCTCTTCCTGCTCCTTCATTTGAACCTGGAATTCCCAGCTCTAGCTCCTTCCTGCTATGTACTTCCTAATCAATACCTAATCAATACCTAATCTAATCTTCCTCATAACATAAGTACATGGTTATAAACCTAAGGAGTGGGAGTATGCTGACTAAATTGAGGGAATATCCACTTCAACAAAGTCATAGATTTTGATAGTTGTGAAATATGAAAATATAGAGCTATGAAAATGATTTATTTTCAAGGTACTTGGGGTAGGGTAGTAGAAAATCAAGTCATATGGGAAAGGAGATAATTATTCACCTAATTGCTATAAAATGAATATTTGAAGGGTCATAGACTAGAGTTAGGGAGAGAAGTAAGAGAGGATACAAATTTCTCCCTGAATTTATATAAAGGTCTAGATATAATTCTATCATAAATAAAAGAGTAGTTATGCTTATTATAGCCCTGCCTAAAAACACTAATAAAAGATGCACAAAATCAGATACAATTTTCAAAGATAAAAAAGAGAAATGATAGTCATTTAATTGTTCTTTTTTCTTTTTTGAAATTTCTTAAAGAGTGTTTTGAAAATTTTCCCATGGACACTTTGTCCTTCTCCAGTGGTATTGCTATGCATGGGCCCATTCTTGTTTTGGGCCTTCATGCCTGGAGTTTATTTCCAAATATATTGTCAAGTTGGTGACCTTTGAAGGCAGCAAATGGCTAAATGGTGATGATGATGAATCACAGGGCTAGAACTGAAATATGTAAAGACTGGCAAATCATGAGAGGTCAAGCATACTATCTTCTGGATATGGGAGGCTTAAAATATTATATTCATTTTTCTGGGGCACTTGCAGGAAAATTTCCACATTTATCTCCATTGAAATGGAATCAGTTACTGCTTTGGCTAACATTTTTGCTAGACCAAGATATTTCATTTCATGAATATGAAGACAGCCATTTGGAATCCAGGAAGCGTAAATTAAACATACTGTATAACAACATGACAAGTACTGACCATTCCAATGAGAGGGAAATTCCTTCTTCTGACAATGCAAAATCTGCTTGTAGATGTCATCTTTTATTTTCTCTTGAGCGATGGATCCAGGGATGGCATTGAAAGTTTTAGTAGAGACAAAGCTTCTCTTAGTAATATAAGGTTTGATGTCATTTATATGCCACAAAGGTGGTATTGTTTGCTCAGTTTTGGTTTGATGTTGCTGATCAGACTTATCCTTGTTGTCAGAGCTTAGTCCTATTTTAGGTACTAAGTCAGAGCTTATTAGAGCTTTGACCTTGAAGCTACAACTTGATGGTAGTGTCACCATGTGTTCAGGGGTCCAAGGAAGAGATTTCCTACTGGTCCTGAATTGTTTTAGGTGTATACTAAGAGTCATAGGAATTTTTTCTTTAACCTCTAAACCTTGGTTCAGAGCCAAGTGGAATTCTGGACAAATCGTCAGGTCTTAGGGAAGTCATTCCTGAAGGCACTAGGACTTTTGGAAATTTATGTTCTGGTGATTTTGTCCTAGTGATATATTTTCCAAATGGGCTTTTTCTGTTGGGAGTGTGCTCTGTATATTAAAATCTAATTTGGGCAGCTGGGTAGCTCAGTGGAGTGAGAGTCAGGCCTAGAGACAGGAGGTCCTAGGTTCAAACCCGGCCTCAGCCACTTCCCAGCTGTGTGACCCTGGGCAAGTCACTTGACCCCCATTGCCCACCCTTACCAATCTTCCACCTATGAGACAATACACCGAAGTACAAGGGTTAAAAAAAAATTTAATTTATCTACTGATCAAGGTTGGAGTTCAGGGCAACCTTGACCTGATGGTTGGGATTTGGTGGTTAAAGTGACCTGGAAATTGAAATCTGGTATATCTTTTGCCTCATAGTCAGGACCCATATAGTAGTAGCATTATATCTCTCTGTGGCACTTATCTAATTATCCATATTCAATTGACTTGTGCCCTGGGTGTCAAGGTCAAGTGCAACAATGGCACAGTATCTCTGATCTGTTGGAATTGGGGCCCAGGAATCAGAGTCTAGTTGAACCTGAACTTGATTTTCAGGCCCTGGTGAAATTACAGCTTTGTGAGTTTGACCCAGTGGAAGTATAATTTGATGGTCCGAGTGTAATAATGAGTCCATGACCCTATAATCAGAGATGTGTGGATGTTCAGATATAGAATCAAAACACACAAAGGGCAAAGATATAGATTTACCCCAGCAATCTGGATATGATGAAGTGTGGCTGTAGACCAAAGTTATGGTAATGTTTCCAGTTTTTCTGATCCTATGATACTGTAGTGTAGCCCAGGAATTGAGACATCCCATTGAGGGGGATATAAATGTGTCTGGCTAATTTAGGATAGGGTATTGTAATGGTTCAGTTATTGTAATGGGAGAGATGGCAGAAAGCAAGGACTTAGATGTGATTTATGCCAAAAATTTCAGATCCAATATTATCCTAGATATGGCTCTGGACTATTTGGGGCATGACAAAGGAGAAAATACATCCCTCTGCTTATGGTTGGAGAGTTCTAACAGGCTAGTTATGGCAGTCTTGTACTTGGGATTTTGAAATTATCCATCTTCATGATTAGAGGATATTAATATTGGATCAGTCTTGGGATATGGGAATGCTGGACCTTTAGCCTGTTGATCAATAAGCTATAGAAGTATGAGCTGCTGAATGATATAATGTATGTCCTTGGTCCACTGATATGCCCTGTGGTGAAGTGGAGGTGTTGTTAATTGCTTAGTAGAGGCAGAGTAATCTTGGTATGCAGTCTTGGGAAATTATAGGCAAAGCCATGACCTTAGAATGGTGTTTTGGGGTGTATGGTATAACCATACCTAGATAGTACTTAAGATAGGGTAATGGCTTGGCTAATGCCTTTTGGTCAGTGTAGCAAAAGAGTATAGCTTTTGTCCATTATTTGAAACATGTTCATGACAAAAATCCTGGTCCTATGGTTAGGATGTGATATCTTGGTGCTTTCCTAATCATTCAGCACCTAATCCTATTGGATTGTTCTTGTAATGGTGCAATTTGATAAGGAGGGCAGAATAAGAGCACTGATGTGGTCAGGAAAGCAGTATTTTTGGCAGGAAATTAAAACAGACCTGGAGATAAAGAAACTGTAAATGGAGATGTAGAAATACTATGAATACAGCATAAATTGAAAAGCAATTCAGTGGAACAGATAACAATGGATGGAACAGTAGTAATATAGTAAGAGAACTACTTTATCCATTTCTATTGTACCTTACAGTTTTCAAATCATTTTCATTGTGTTTGGTCCACACAACAACCCTATGAGGTAGGCACGAGATATATATTTTCCTCCTATTTGATATGTCAGAAAACTGAGACACAAATTGACTTAAACGATTCAGAGTATATTGACAAGTGGTAAACTGTGGAACCCATAATCAAACTAATGAATAATTGCACAAATGAATTCACCTAGTATTATAGGGCAGTCAAAACTAGAACCTAGTCAAAACCAGGTCTTCTGATTTCTAGACAAGTGCTCTTTTACCTGAATTATGTTAGTTCTTAGTATCAATAAGATAGGTTCAGGAACAGATAGATGAGAAATATGAAAAGTGGTAAGACCCTGGATTCACAAGGGGAATTGTAACCAAAGCTAAGGAAAGATGTGACAGAAGCCAGATGGGAAAAAAGGAAAGTTATCAATTTAGAGACACATCTATCTTCTCTCCATCTCTCCTCTGAAAACTCTATTTAAAAAAATATTGACAAAGAAATATTGACTTTAACTTATTGACACGAAGTCAATGAGGGTCATTTGTTAGATTTTAGGAGATATAATAATAATGGTAATAACAACTGGCATTTACACAAAGTATTTATAGCACCTTACAAATATTTCCCTTTTTGCTCACAACACCTGTGCTATTATTATCTTCATTTTACAGCTGAGGAAATTGAGGTAGATAGAAGTTATGTAACTTTGCTCAGGGTCACATAGCTAGTAAGTGTCTGAGGTTAAATTTGGACTCACAACTTCCAGATTCCAGGGCCAGAACTAAGTCTGTGATATTGTGCTAAATATCATAGGCTCAGCCTCTTCACAACTGAAAATATCTGAAACCCTAAGACTAATTAATCACTGGCTTCAAGCACCAATACACTGCTCCTTATCACTCCTTACCTTTAGTATAATCTATTGCATAGAATAGAACTGATCAGTTCATTTACATGGAGGTACAAATGATTAAGAGAAGATTAGTGTTAACTTTCCTTTGGACATTTCGTTAGGAATTGATGCAATGAAGTAAAGAATAATCAAAAACAAAAAAGAAAAAGGAAGATCTAAGTGGAATTTCAAATATAATTTCAATAGGTACTTTTTAGACAATATTAACTTTTCTCAGCCCTTGGAAGCACAAATAAATGGCTTCTAAATAATTCTGGATCACATTAGTTTTGCAAAATCACTAATCTAAGGCTCAGCCCCAACCCTTAACTTTTATTTCCTAAAAAGGGTTTTCTGGTATTCTTAATATAAGTGCAATGAAATGAACTGTCTTTTGATATTGTAGACATTTTTGTGACACTCTCCTTAAGAAGTTGGCAATAAAATGGAGCTGAGAAATATACTAAATCCCCAAGATTTCTTCAAAGCTCACAACTAGCATAAGCAAAAAGTCATCTTGGTAACTAAGCCTGCATTTCCCTTGCAAATATCGCCATTCAAAAGTGCCTCTCACCCAAAGGAATTTCAAGAAGAGAAAGAAACAATTATATTTCAGATATCTTGGTGGTTTTTCGTAGATTTGGGCTAACCCACTTCCAGGTCAGGACAAGCTTCCTCTGTTGAGGAAGACTCAAAAATAAGTTTTAGAAAGAAAAAATGCCTATTCAAAATAATAAAACTGTATCCTTATGAAATGTTTCTGACTGGTAACACAGATAAAATTAGGATGCTTCCTCACATAGGACTGAATCCTATTATTCAGAGTCCATCCCAAAGAAAGGACACTTTACATCAGAGCCCTAATTACTCATTATCACTTATAATTAATACAGTCCCACTCATCTCTAATGGACATTTGATATTTTATGTAGGTCATCTCTTTCAGATTAGCCCCAAAACTTCAGACCAGGATAATTTTAAATTTTCTTCATATTTCTAAAATAAGGAAAGGTGTCCTTTAGTCTGTTTGACCATAGTTCTAATATCAATAAAGGTGGCCTTTCTCATATAGTTCTCCCTCTTGAATAAAGGAATAAATGAAATGTTTATTAAGCATACACTATATACAAAGAATTATGCTAAGCCTTGGGGGTGCAAATAGAAAAGACAGTCTTTATTCTTAAGAAACTCATATTCTAATGGGGAAGACAATAAAGAAGGTTTCAGCTGAAAGTTAGATGGAAAGTCTCATGGTCCTAGAAGTGTAGCATCAAAATAAATGTTAATATTTCTTCCTTAATGTTGCTATTTCCAGGGCTCTTTGGTTTTAAAGTCCTGAACCATCCCATCAAGGTCTGAAGGGATATGATAATCAAGGTGATGGTAATTTGACTTTGGCCTGGCACATATTGTCTCCTATCTCTTCCCCACAGTGACTTGTTGCTTTACCTAGACTGGCTTTCCTGCCCTGTGTTTAGCAGATGGTTGACGATTAAGAAGAGCTGGCCCTTTCTTCACAGGAGTTGATTTCCACAATGGCTATGAAGGCTAGGTTTGAAGCAAAAATGGGGGTAGAAGAAAGGGTGCATTGTAATTTCCAGAATTCTTGTGCCTATCTGCTGTTTGTTGCAGATGATCAACAGTAGTTCCAAGTTGTCATGAAAAAGATGGCCCCCTTTCCACATAATTTCTCCCCTCAATAATGGCTGTAGGACTTGGTCTGCAAGCAAGTCTGATGGTTTGGAGGAAACTGATATTAGTAAGGCTTGTAGGTTCAGGGTCTTGGGCTATTCCCAACAAGATCTAAAGGAAGATAGCAATTGTGGCGGTGATCTGACTTCTCTGGCACACACTGTACCCTGTCTCTTCCTCAGAGTGACTTGCTGCTTCAGCTAAGTTGGCTTGCCTTCCCTATGTATGGCCATTGGCTAGTAGTCAGTAGGGACGGATATCGTGAGACTCAATGAAATAATGGATTTAAAGCATTTTAGACTTTAAAATATTCTATAAATACCCGTGATCATTATCCTACAATCACCAGGCCTCCAGTTTGGTGAAAACTTCATTCATTGATCCTTCCACTGCACTTCTGCTGGGGTTCCACAATGTTTATAAAGCAGTAAAGGAGAGTGCTGTAAATTTTTTAAGTATGTACACAAACATTTAAGTATAATCTGTATCACTAATAATTAATTTTAGGCAATCAACAAAACAATAAATCAAATCTCAATTTGGAGACACTGCAGGTTTCTGAGGTATTAAATGCTCACGCTGAAAGTTTAACAATAGTCTGCTCACAAGCCAGTTGCCTCCAGCATACCCCTAATTACTAGCCTCTTCAGGAAATCTGAACTAGATCATAAGTTTTGTGGGAAGAGGGAACTTCTGCCCTTTGATCATTTTATCCTTCATATCTTCAAGCATCTTGTACATAGTCCACAATTGATCCAGTGGACTTTTAAAAAAATTGTTTTAATTGTTGTATTGCCTGAATGAATAAAACTGTGGACAGATTCCCTTTCTTGTTAGTGGAAAAATAATATATTGATCTTTAGGTTTGAGGATAGAGCTAAACCCAAAGTTTCTTAGGCAGCATTAGGAATTTAGGCACTCAAATGAGCCCCATCCAATAAATCTATATAGCCTCTGGGACATTTCTAATGTATGGGACTCCAGCTTGCCAAGGACCTCATCTACAAATGTACTTTATTGCCCAAGGACTTAGAAGATTTAGAGGGAGCATCCCATGGCAAATCCAGCAAGACTGAGGAAACCAGGCATAGCCACATAATATGTTTTGTGCTTTACAAATTATTACTAAATTATTATTGAATGCATGAATGAATGTCCCACAACTTATTCCTAAATTGAAACTGAAACATTGCTGATAGTTCTTTTTCCCTGATGTTATAATGTTTCATTTTGTGAATTTTGTGAAATTGAATAATATGATTCTCCAAAACCAGTTAGTTAAAGAACAAATCATAGAAACAATAATTTCATTGAGGAGAATGACAGTGATGAGACATCCTGCCAAACTCTGTGGGATGCAGCTAACGCAGTACTAAGGGGGAAATTTATATCCTTGAGTGCATGTATTAACAAATTAGAGAGGGCAAAGATCAATGAACTGGGCATGCAAATCAAAAAACTAGAAAGGGAACAAATTTAAAATTCCCAGTTAAAGACCAAATTAGAGATTACAAAAATTAAAGGAGAAATCAATAAAATTTAAAGTAAAAGAACTATTGAATTAATAAATAAGACTAGAAGCTGGTACTTTGAAAAAGAAACAAAATTGACACAGTACTGA
Source organism: Gracilinanus agilis (assembly GCF_016433145.1). NCBI lineage: Eukaryota > Metazoa > Chordata > Mammalia > Didelphimorphia > Didelphidae > Gracilinanus > Gracilinanus agilis. Next base: position 444,253,146 of record NC_058132.1, read on the forward strand.
TCAATCTAATTTTAAAAAAGGAAAGAAGAAAACCAAATCATCAGTATCAAAGATGAAAAGGGAGACCTCACCTCTAATGAAAAGGAAATAAAGGCAATCATTAAAAACTATTTTGCCCAGTTATATGGCAATAAATATAGCGATTTAGGTGAGATGGATGAATATTTACAAAAATATAAATTGCCTAGATTAACAGTAGAAGAAATAGAATACTTAAATAATCCCATATCAGAAAAAGAAATTGAACAAGCCATTCAAGAACTCTCTAAGAAAAAATCACCAGGGCCTGATGAATTCACAAGTGAATTCTATCAAGCATTCAAAGAACAACTAATCCCAATACTATACAAATTATTTGACATAATGAGCAAAGAAGGAGTTCTACCAAATTCCTTTTATGACACTAACATGGTACTAATTCCAAAGCCAGGTAGATCAAAAACAGAGAAAGAGAACTACAGACCAATCTCCCTAATGAACATAGATGCAAAAATCTTAAATAGAACACTAGCAAAAAAACTTCAGGAAGTGAGGGTTATCCATCATGATCAGGTGGGATTTATACCAGGAATGCAAGGATGGTTCAACATTAGGAAAACCATCCACATAATTGACCATATCAACAAGCAAACCAAAAAAAACCACATGATTATCTCAATAGATGCTGAAAAAACCTTTTGACAAAAAGTATTTGACAAAATACAACATCCATTCCTATTGAAAACACTAGAAAGTATAGGAACAAAAGGACCTTTCCTAAAAATAATTAACAGTATATATCTAAAACCATCAAAAAGCATCACATGCAATGGGGATGAATTAGAACCCTTCCAATAAGATCAGGAGTGAAACGAGGATGCCCATTATCACCTCTATTATTTAACATTGTGCTAGAAACACTAGCAGTAGCAATTGGAGAAGAAAAACAAATCGAAGGTATTAGAATAGGCAATGAAGAGACTAAGCTATCACTCTTTGCAGATGATATGATGGTCTACTTAAAAAAATCCTAGAGCATCAACTAAAAAAGCTAGTGGAAATAATCAACAACATCAGCAAAGTTGCAGAATACAAAATAAATGCATATAAATCATCAGCATTTCTATATATTTCCAACACATAACAACAGCAAGAGTTAAAAAAAGAAATATCCTTTAAAATCACCTTAGATAGGGGGCAGCTGGGTAGCTCAGTAGATAGAGAGCCAGGCCTAGAGACAGGAGGTCCTAGGTTCAAATCTGGCCGCAGACACTTCTCAGCTGTGTGACCCTGGGCGAGTCACTTGACCCCCATTGCCTAGCCCTCACCATTCTTCTGCTTTGGAGCCAATACACAATATTGTAAGTAAGGGTTTTAAAAAAATTTTTTTAAAAATCACCTTAGACAATATAAAATACTTAGGAATCTATCTACCAAAACAAACAAAGGAATTATATGAACACAACTACAAAACACTTTCCAAACAATTAAAACCATATCTAAACAATTGAAAAAACATTTATTGCTGATGGGTAGGGGGAGCTCACATAATAAAAATGACAATTCTACCCAAATTAATTTACTTATTTAGGGCAATAGCTATCAAACTACCAAGAAACTTTTTTACTGCATTAGAAAAAACTGTAACAAAGTTCATTTGGAAGAAGAAAAGATCAAGAATATCAAGGGAAATAATGAAAAAAAACATGAAGGAAGATGTCCTAGCAGTACCAGATATTAAACTATACTATAAAGCAGTGGTCATCAAAACCATATAGTACTGGCCAAGAGACAGAAGGGAGGATCAGTGGAATAGACTTGAGGTAAGTGATGTCAGCAAGACAGCGTATGATAAACCCAAAGAGCCCAACTTTTGGGACAAAAATCCACTATTTGACAAAAACTGTTGGGAAAATTGGAAAACGATATGAGAGAGATTAGGTTTAGATCAACATCTCTCACCCTACACCAAGATAAATTCAGAATGGGTGAAAGACTTGAATATAAAGAAGGAAACTATAAGTAAATTAGGTGAACACAGAATAGTATACTTGTCAGATCTCTGGGAAAGAAAAGATTTTAAAACTAAGCAAGAGTTAGAAAAAATTACAAAATGTAAAATAAATAATTTTGATTAAATTAAATTAAAAAGGTTTTGTACAAACAAATACAATGCAACCAAAATCAGAAGGTAAACAACAAACTGGGAAAAAATCTTTGTAACCAAAATACTCTGACAAAAGTCTAATTACTCAAATATACAAGGAGCTAAACCAATTGCACAAAAAAATCAAGTCATTCCCCAATCAATAAAAGGGCAAGGGAAATAAATATGCAATTCTCACATAAAGAAAATCAAAACTATCAATAAGCACATGAGAAAGCGTTCTAAATCTCTAATAATTAGAGAAATGCAAATCAAAACAACTCTGAGATATCACCTCACACCCAGCAAATTGGCTAAAATGACAGAAGGGGAGAATAATGAATGCTGGAGGGGATGTGGCAAAATTGGGACATTAATGCATTGCTCGTGGAGTTGTGAACTGATCCAACCATTCTGGCTGGCAATTTGGAACTATGCTCAAAGGGCTATAAAAGAATGCTTGTCCTTTGATCCAGCCATGTCATTGTTGGGTTTGTACCCCAAAGAGATCATAGATAAACAGACTTGTACAAAAATATTTATAGCGGTGTTTTTTGTGGTGGCAAAAAACTGGAAAATGAGGGGATGCCCTCCAATTGGGGAATGGCTGAACAAATTGTGGTATATGCTGGTGATGGAATACTATTGTGTTCAAAGGAATAATAAAGTGGAGGAATTCCATGTGAACTGGAAAGACCTCCAGGAATTGATGCAGAGTGAAAGGAGCAGAGCCAGAACACTGTACACAGAGACTGATATACTATGGTAAAATCGAATGTAATGGACTTCTCTACTGGCAGGAATGCAAAGACCCAGGAAAATTCTGAGGGATTTATGGAAAAGAACACTATCCACATTCAGAGGAAGAACTGCAGAAGTGGAAACACAGAAGAAAAGCAATTGTTTGAACACATGGGTTGAGGCAGACATGACTGGGGATGTAGACTCAAAGCTACCACACTGTGTTAGTTAAAATCACTTGGGGTTCTATTTAGAGGTATTTAGGGCTCATTTGAGCATTAAGGTATGTAGATTATATGACAAACTTCCTGTGGACATTTTAGGGAAAACTACATTTCCCATGATTCCTCATGGTAGGCAGGAGGCATGATGATGTAAGAGAGGGGATAAGACTTCTGGAGCTAGGAGGGGCAGTCTCTTTAGTTACCTGAGTGCGCGAAGATATGAAAAGGTAAAATGGCTGAGGCAATTTTTGAATAGGATTCTTACAGGCACGTGGTTGATTTATCTCTATCAGCATGGCTTTTATTAAAATACTATTCTCCCTTTTAATCTCGGCCTTCATCATTTTTACTAATAACAACACCAATGCAACTATCAACAATTTGGAAATAGGTCTTGATTGATAACACATGTTAAAATCAGTGGCTATGGTGGAGAGGGGAGGTTGTGGGGTGAAGGGGAAAGTAAGAGCATGAATCATGTAACCATGTTAACTTTTCTAAAAAAAAAAGAAGAAGGGGAGAGTAATGAATGTTGGAGGGGATGTGGCAAAATTGGGACATTAATGCATTTCTCGTGGAGTTGTGAACTGATCCAACCATTCTGGATGGCAATTTGGAACTATGCCCAAAGAGCTCTAAAAGAATGCCTGCCCTTTGATCCAGCCATACCATTGCTGGGTTTGTACCCCAAAGAGATCATAGGGGAAAAGACTTGTACAAAAACATTATAGCTGCGCTCTTTGTGGTGGCAAAAAAAAAACTGGAAAATGAGGGGATGCCCTTCAATTGGGGAATGGCTGAACAAATTGTGGTATATGCTGGTGATGGAGTACTATTGTGCTCAAAAGAATAATAAACTGGTGGAATTCCATGTGAACTGGAAAGACCTCTAGGAATTGATGCAGAGTGAAAGGAGCAGAAGAACCAGGAGAACATTATATACAGAGACTGATATACTATGGTAAAATCGAATGTAATGGACTTCTGTACTAGCAGCAATGCAATGACCCAGGACAATTCTGAGGGATTTATGGAAAACAACACTACCCACATTCAAAGGAAGAACTACAGGAGTGGAAACACAGAAGAAAAACAACTGCTTGAACACATGGGTTGATGCAGACATGATTTGCGATGTAGACTCTAAACAATCACCCTAGAACAATTATCAATAATATAGAAATAGGCCTTGATTGATGACACATAAAGAAACCAGTAGAAACATGTGGCAGTTGCAGGGGTGAAGGGGTGGAGAAAGCAATGTGGGGGAGGGGAGAGTAAGAATATGAATCATGGAACCATGGAAAAAATTATCTAAAAAATAAAATTTAAAAAAATAAAAAAATAAATGTTCACTATATTTATTTATTATTATAATTATTATTATTAACCTCTGTCTGTCTTAATTTCTTCATCTGTAAACAGGGATCATAATAGCACCTACATCGAAGGACTGTTGTGAGGGTTATATGAAATAAGATTTGTGAGGTGCTTAGTTCTATACCTGGCACAAATAATCACTTAATAAGTATTATTTATTATTATCATTATTATTATTATTAACTCCAGTGTGTCTGTTTCCTCAACAGTAAAATGGGGGAAATAATAGCATCTACATCCTAGGACTACTATGAAAATTAAATGAGATTTTAATTGTGAAGCACTTAAATGGTAACTATTATTTTTACATATCTCTTTTGATACAACTATGTGACATAGGTGCTATTATCATGCCTATTTTTTTGCATATGAGGAAACTGATGCAAATAGGAGATAACCAAAAGAGCTTCATCCTAGACTTTCTCTAATGGAGCATTATGTTGTAGTAAAACTTTGATAGACTGTCTATAGTGAATGAGGGCTTGCCTCAGAGTCAGGAAGACCTGGGTTCTGATATATATTGTATAACTGTAAGATAAGTCACTTTACCTCAAGGTGACTCTTAAAGTTACAGATTTGCAAATCTACATCTGTGGGCAGAATATCTACATGGGGAAGTTTCACATACTGATAAAGTCACATATATAGACCCAAAAAAAAGTACCTGCCTTAACAGGGTTGCTGTGAGAGGTCAAATGAGATCATATGTATAACTTTATACACATGATTCATAAACCTTAAAGTCTACAGAAATGTCATTAATCAATCATTAATATTGCTATTATTACCACAACTAAACCCAAGAGACTTATAATGAAAGAAGAGCCTAGAGATTGCTTGCTATGCTTTATCCAATTTGGTGGATTGCAGACAATGAAAATAGAAAAGTGAAATTTTTTTCTGAAAAAGATCAAGAAGAAAAAATGCATTTTCCTTTATCTTGTTCCATCAGTTAATAGCAGTTATTACCTTCCATATCCCAAAGGAAAAGATTAGATTCATACCCTTTATGGATGGAAAAGCTACATGCTTACAATGGAGTTGACTTTTTCATTTTCATTTGTCACATTTAGGACCAGAAAAGAATTTGTAATTTGTACTTTTCCATTGTGACCTGAATACAATGATCTCAGGAAGGGGTTGAAAAGGAGACTGGACCTAAAGGTTAAATCAATCAATAAACACTTATTAAGCCTCTACTTTTTGCCAGAAACTATTCTAAGTGCTGGGGATCCAAAAAGAGGCAAAAGATAGTCCCTGCCCTCAAGGAGATCCCAGTCTAATAGAGGACATAACAAACAGGGAGAGATGTTTATGTTCCTTGTCCTGGCAGAGCGCAGAGGACAGACTTACTTCTGATTGCATACTGTCCTGGCTGCTACCACTAGGGACCAAGGACAGTTGGGGCTCTATGATGTCAGTGATGACTTAAGGTCTCCTGTTAGAGAAAGAGGCCTAAAGGCCAGTCCTGTTATATAGAAGTGGTTTAGTAGACATCTAGATTTCTCTTCATGCAAGGGTACTTTCCTTTTGTAACAGATTCCTATTTTTCTAGACAAGTAATTTTTGTTTTCTCACTTGCTTTGTTTCTGTTGTTTACTCATTAGCTTTTTAATCTTCTTTTCAGAAGAGATTTTTAACTTCCCACGTCACTGGAAGTGGAGTGGTCCAAGTTCCTGGGTCTTTGATATACTTATTTCCTGCTCTTATTGACATTCCTATTGGTGAGAGGCTTTTCAAAACCAGGGTTAGGGAGGGGAGAAAGGGGTTGAGGGTCACCAGAGCTCCTGAGGGACAAATATTCTCATAGGAATAGAAATGGAAGAAAGAAAAAATTGGAGGTATGCACTCCAGAGAGTGCCCAAGATATCCTAGTAGTGACAGAGCTCAGAATACAATTCTTTGGAGCTAGAAAATAGAAATTTTATGGTGCTCCTACAGGTGTAAGAAAGGCATCTTTTGAACTGTTCCTGAAAAAGGGAGGTTTCTAGGATAGTTTGTGGAAGGATTTTTGTGGAGCCTAAAGTGATTTGGAAAAATAATTTCCAAAGGTAATTTTTGTGATAATCCAAAATACTCATTTAATTATAAGTGGTACTAAGAAATTATCAAAAGTTTAAAATAGTAGGGGGGAAACTGATGTAAATAAAGAGTTTCTTTTGGTCAAATAGAATCTTTAAAAGGTTAGAGTTTGCCATAAAGGTGCTGGGAAACAGGAAACAGGTGCTGTCATAAAATAAAAGAAACAATATTAAAGAACCCAATCTCAAAAAGCTGAATAGCATTTGTGCTAATTTCATCAGAAACAGGTTGCTGATTATTAAATTACATTGGCAAGCATTCATCAAGAGCCTACAAACAAGAAAAGCCTGTGTCAAATTTCTCTGAGGTTTTCTGCTTTTATTTTTACAATATAGACATTTCTGGATTTCAGAGAGGCTGCTCCTTTGAATTCCCTGGGGAATATAAGCAAAAAAGAGCATATTGTGATTGTTATATCTTACAGATGGGTCACTTTGCCATGCTGGATTTCTTGTTGTAAAGAACACTTTAAAAGAATTATTTAGGCTTAAGATGGTATTAACTCCAGCTCTTTTGACTGATTCTTGGCCCCAGAAGCTCATAAATGGGATGAATGAAGCATTGGTTTTACATGAGTGCTGTTGAATTCCCAGGTCTATTCAGCAGGTGATTTTGTGATTTAACTTCATTATGTTGCTGAGTGGATTTTAAACTGAGATGAAAATTATGTAGATAGAGATAGGGACTGGACTGGTGATTTCATTAGTATACAAAAGGCTCAGGTGAGGAAACTCTCTTTACCAATACAAATTAGTCAACTTCTCTGCAATATATGTGTGTATGTATGTGTAATGTATATACACACACACATATATATGTATAGATATACTTCAGATTCCTATAGTAAAATAAGGTTATGGTTTTCAAAGAGTCACATAGTCAATATGTGTCAGAAATAGTACTTGAACCCACATCTGAAATAAAGATGTGTTTTTTCCTCAACCAAGTAGAGTCCCCTGATTCTGTTCATGGACCTCGTCTTGGATCAGTTTCAGAACTCCTGATTCAAGAGAGATCCTATTTCCTAGTTTTATGATAATTAAGTTTCTAATTGACTAAATCAACATCACAACTTTTTTTATAATCTAAAATGAAATTAAATCTATAAAGTACATGCCAAACATCTCCTTGAGGAAGGGATAGTAGGCTAAAGTCTAATGTCTAATTTCCCTTTTCTAAATGTGAAGAGGCTAAGGCAAAATAATCATAAAAGCCAAATATTGGCAACTAAAATGAAGGTCTAAAAGAATACTATGGTCAAATTAAGACTAGCTATAAAGATAGTCATTTGATTGATCACCTTCATGAGTCAACTTTAACTCTGTCCTTTGTCTCTCAGGGAAATTCTACAGAATGAAGAGAACACCATGGATGTTTCCAATAAAAGGTGAGAAATTTGGCTTTACACTTTCCCAAATGACTCAATCACCTCTTTCCTTAGGTATGGTGACTACTATTCTTAGGAATCTATGAACAGTCTTTTTTTAGTGACTGTCATTCATCTGATCCTGAGCCTGTTCCCTTAGTATCAACTTGATTGGTAGAAAAGGTACACTGTCAATCAGTGAATAAGCATTTATTATAGTTCTTCCACTGTACTGGTGTTCTAGGCATCGTGTCAAGCATTAGAGACACAAAGAAAGGGAACACACTCTAATTTTACAAGAAGCTCACAATCTAATGGCTGAGACTGTGTGTGTGTGTGTGTGTGTGTGTGTGTGTGTGTGTGTGTGTGTGTGTGTGAAATAAACAACATAGGCGAGAATGTTGTCAGTCAAAAAGCATTAAGGAAAGAAGTATTTATTAAAGGCTACGTAGGTACTAGACTATTTACAAATATATTATCTCATTAGAATCTTGTGAGATCAGTGCTTTATTTTTATCATCATTTTATGGTTCAGGAAATTGAGACTGGCATGGTTAAGGGGTTCCATAGCTAATAAATGACTGAGGTTGGATTTGAACTCAGGTTTTCCCTGTCTCTAGATACAGTGCCCAATCCTCTATGCCACCTAGCTGTTTTTAACATTTATGTGCCAGACACATAGAAAAAAAAGACAAAAAAAGTCCCTGGTCAAAAAGAGCTTACATTCTGAGAGGGGAGAGAGCACCCAGGTATATTTTGAGTAAATGGAAGGTAATCTCAGATAGAAGGCATTAGCAGTAGGGAGCCAGGGAGGGGAAGAGGAAAAGGCCTCCAGCAGAAAGTGAGCTTAGTCTTGAAGAAAGTAAAGAAAACTAAGTGGTGGAGACAAAGATTCAGAATACCACAGGGACAGGGCCCAAGTGGAAAATGGAGTGTCTTCTTGTTCAAGAAACAGCAAGTAGGCCAATGAAGAAGGATTATGTAGCGCATGGAAAGGAGTAAAATGAAGTCAAATGTAAATAAGGAGTCAAATGTAAGACTGGAGAGGTAGAAAATAATTGGCTGGTGAAGGACTTTAAATTCCAAATAGAAATCATTTTTTGTAATCCAGTAGGTAATAGGGAATGACTGGAGCTTATTGAGTTTGTGGTGAATGTTGGAGGGATGGGGGAGAAGGACAACAAAGTCAGACCTAAGTTATTCACAGATGAGTGGAAGATAGATTGGAGTGGCAGAGAGATCTGGGGCAAGGGAGACCAACTAGAAGGATATTGAAATAATACTGTCATGAAGCAATGATTGATTATTCTAAGATAGTGACTGTGTGAGCAAAATGAAAAGGAGGAGACATTTACAAGAGAAGTCCTGTGAATTCTAGTGTTAGTTCAATCACATGGCCCAAAAGAAAGACATAGAACATGCTGGCCAAATTTTCTTCCATATTCTAGACTTGACTTCATAGTTTACTAGTGTGAGAGCTTTGAAAATTTATTTAATCTCCCTGTGCCTCAGTTTCAACATATATTAAATGTGAGTTAATGAGCCCTAAATACCTCATGGTATTGTATATGGATTTAAAAAAGGGAATAATGTTTAGGAGAATGCTTAGAAATTATAAGTTGCTACATGAAATTAATATTGTTAGATGTTTGCCATCTTCTCTACTGATTACTATTTTCCAGTTTCCTCTTCTATATATTCTGTATGTGTAGGTTTTTTTTCTTTCTTTTACTCCTAATTTCTTCCTCATCAGCAAATCTGGTACACTTCCCTCCAAAAGGCCATCAGGAAAAGTCATGGTTAGTAGCATGTCCCTCTCTCCGGGTTGCACCACCATGTGAAGGAGACCTACAGCATAAGCCTAATCATATAACCTATATCAAATATAAACAATTAAGACCCAAGTTGTCAGGCCTTCCTAATCAAAGAGTCACACCTGTTCAAATATCACATGCTTCCAAGACAGAGGCTGAAAAATTATCATATCTTTCCAATCAAAGCATGGCAAAACTCTCCCTGGGTCATAAACGCCATGCTGGGACCCCTGTCTTGCCTTTACTTTATCCGGAATACAGAGCCAAGACATCGATAGATTTGTTACAACCAGAGCAATTCAAAGCACCTCTATGTAGCTCCCTGAACTTGTATGAAGCTCCACCGGACCCCTCCCAACGAGTGGAGATACCATCAGGTCCTGAACACCTTCCTAAGATTTTACAGGCCTATGATTATCAGAATGAGGAGTTACTACACTTGAACCAGCAGTCTACATCAATACCACACCCTGACCACCAAGATGGGGTTCTACCTTGCCCTTACTTCCAGACCAAGGTCATAGCCACACCATTAGCTAGACCCAATTATGAAACAAAGGCTTTGACAAATTCCAAATACCAAGCCAGAGCCACAACTCTCATGTCAGAAGAAAACAACTACCAACATAGAGCCAATGTGACACCATTATTACCATGTCTTGATCACTGGTCCAAGGCCGCATCTGTAACAGTTTCAAATTTGAACCCCTGGATCAAAACTTCAGCTCCAAGGTCATCTATTTATACCTCCAAGTTAATAGCTTCATTAAAAAACCCTTTACACAACACTAGGGCCAGCAGCACCACCTCTTCAATACAATGCAGCTACTGTTCCAAGGTCATAAATTCAGGTTCACCATGTTCCAAACCCTATGTTGCATCCACACCTGACCTAATCATAATGGGGAAAGCTATCACTAGGCGATCATCAAACGCCACACTTCAAGGTAAGGCAAAACCGTCAGCATCAGAACCTGAATATAATTGGCATACTTCTCCGTCCCACACATGCCCTGACCATCAAGCCAGCACACCATCAGATCCACACTCTACCCTGCAAGCTACGTCTCCATCCTGCTCTGAAAACCAGGCTAAGATGTCATTCAGGTTGAAAAATAAAGTTACGTCATCAGCAACTTCCAACTGGGTAAAGGCCCTGCCACAGAATAATTACTGGGCCATACCTCGACCAGATTCCAACAGTGAGTATGAGACTTCATCAAGCTCAAATGAAGATGAGGAGAGTGTCCTGGATGATAATTGGAAAGCAGCATTTAGACAAAGCTTTGACAGAGCCTCTACAGTTCCATCAGGTCTAGACTATGATGAACTTTCATTGTATCTAACCCAGCATAACCCACCTACATTGTCTCTAAACAATTGTAATAATGCCCTGAATTACATTTGCCAACCAACATCTAAACTAAGCTCTGACAGAGTTTCCACAATTCCATCAGTCCTAGACCGTGACGAATTTCCATTGTGTCTGACCCGGCAAAACAAATATGCATTGTCTCTAAACAATTGTAATAATGCCACACATATTTACCAAGCAACGGCTAAACAAAGCTCTGAAAGAGTTTCTACAATTCCATCAGGCCCAGACCACCTTGACAAACTTCCACCAAATTGGACCCAACAGAGTATATCTGCACTGTCTCAAAACAATTGTAATAATGCTCCACTGAACTTGACTCATCAATCTCCAGTTCCATGGGTCATGGATCGCTGGGCTGAAATTCAATTGACCTCTAATTCCTGGGATACACCACTCCAAATTCCTGATAAACAAGTCAAGGTCATACCAAACACCAATGCAAAGGAAATTCCTCCAATGAGCCTACATCCTCTGGATATACAGTCAGTAGGCCTGAATCATCAGAAAACAACACCAGCCATAGGCCGTCAAACTCCACCTCTACCTGTTCCCAACTCCAAGATCCCACTTTCACCTCACCATCCATTTACAACTCCTGGCTCTGAGTTCCATACCAAAGATGCACAAGATGCTCGACTCCAGGGCTCAAGTAAGTCATTACTTGAACATTGGGAAAAACGGTTTTCACAACTCAAGCAGGTCACACCTCCAAGATACCAGCATAAAAGGGCTCAATCAAGCCCAGCTCATTCTAGAATCAGCTACCAAGTTTCCTCTTCACAAAGCTTTGATCAACAAGCCAAGACTACAGAAGAACCCAACAACACCCAAGGCAGAGATAGCACAGTCCTAAAATACAAGTCAGCATTTACAGAGGACAACAAGCAGTGGTCTGAATCTCTACCAGATCATAGGCTCAAGCCCAGAATTCCAAAAAGCTCTGATTGCCATAATGAGGTTCAAACTAAACTCCAATACCAGATCCCAAATGTACAAAATACCAAAGCCACATGGTCTTTAAAATACATCAAACCATACACCATTGAGGGTGGACTTGTCCCTACTAATACTATTAATGATATCATCAATTCCATCCCTCAGGAAAAGATGAAAAATGACATCCGTAAGCAGATTCTCCTGAGGCGGATGAGAGGGCCCATGCATCGATCTTCTCGACATTTATTATGTGGTTATAAAGTCTGTTTAGTTTGTGCCTCTTGGGCCCCAAATGGTTGTTTCCATGGTCATGGATCAAAATATTCTTGTCAAGCACGTTTGCTGGCCATACCAATGCCTGTGCCTGGCTCTGCAGAAGAGATGGGGGTGAAATTTATTCTTCAAATTCCCCAGTCAAAGACATGCTACACTTCTGATTTTGACCAACCCTACAGTCCTTCATCTACATATTCTTCACCTCAATCAGAAGCCACCCCCTCACACCATACTCATCATCTCAATAAGAAGCCATATCCAACATCTCAATCAGAAGAATCACTTACTTTCCAACAGGTACCTCTAAGGGTCCCCTCTTCCAACATTATGTTTGACACTGATAATAAGCAATGGGAAAGAAATACATCTAGCAATTCAGAGGCATTTAGAAGATATCCATACATGAAGAACTATAGCATCAGGGAAGAGCCAATGAGACATGAAAGAAATGTAAAATCTCTCTTAGAGAGATTGCAAAGAGGGAAAAATTAAATGGATAGTTTAATTTTTTGAAGTGTGTGTCTCCATCATTCTTTTTACTCAGGCAGAGAAACATTTGAAGCTTTATAAGAATGCTAATTAGATGCCTTTATGGATATATGCAATGAGAAAAGTTTTTATATTCATCTCACTCTTTCCTCACTTCCTAGATTCACTGTCTCTTAACATCTGAATTTGAAGCATTGGGTGAACATCTCCTTTCCAATATGACTTGGTAAAAGCCAAGTGATATTGATAAACAAATCTATTCTACAATGATGTTCATGATCCTATGCTTTGGTGGGCAGAGCCAATATAATTAAAATGACAACCTTATCTAAATGAATTACTTATTCGGCGCCATATTCAAAACCATGCTTTGGCTTTGGTATTTCAAATAATTTATGATTTTAGTGTGTACATTCTCTCCACATATCCTTCTATGATCATATCCTCAAAGATTCCATATCTTAACAGATTATCTTGATCTAGGAAAATTACATAGAATGTTGGCCAATATATGTGTGTGTGTGTGTGTGTGTGTGTGTGTGTGTGTATGTGTGTATGTGTGTGTGTGTGTGTGTGTGTGTGTGTAGGTTTATAGTAAGTGTTTAATAAATGTTATTGACTGACCTACTGATTTAAATCAATACGCCCCTTCATATTTGTTTTGTCACCTAGTCCTCGGTGTGTGGGTGTGTTGTTTTAAATATTATTTGAGATAAGTTCATAGTTTTTCTGTTATGTTCTTCAAAAATATTCACTCAATAAAACATTAAGGTTGAATATTTTAACTAGAAACCAAGAAGATAGTGCCATTATTTTTTATGTATTTATTTTTAATGTTTTAGGGGTGAGTTTTTTTAAACACCAGAATCTTACTCTAATGACACATTGTCCAGAACTCTTCCTCATAACAAAGCAAAACAAGCCCATACAGTGACTANTACACACACACACACATATATATATATATATATATATATATATATATATATATCACATTTACTTTTGACAGTCTCAGATCCAGGAGGGAAAGATGGAACTACTTTTGTGTAAGGACCTGATCTTTATTTGTTATCAATAACTACCATGTTGATCTGTTGGCAAAAATCGTAGGAATATAAATTTAAGTACATCATCACAGATAAATTCTTTTACCCACTAAATGTCAATACCTTGTATCACAAGTCACAGAGCTACATCTATTAAAGAAAAAGTACAGCAAGGACTGTTTTTAAAAATAGCTTTTTATTGATATCTTTCTGTTTCTTACATCACCACATTTCCCTATATGGCCATCTCCTTCTCTATCCCCCTCCACAAGAATCATCTCAGATGATACATAGTACATTTTAGAGAGAAAAAAAATCAGTACAATTTATTGGTACACTGAAAAAGTCGGAAAACACATGCAAAGTATAATACCTGTGGGCTTCCTATCTCCATGAAGGGGTAAGTCAACTGTATCTTCTCATACCTCTCAATGATGTTTATAATTTTATTGCATTTAATTTGAGGTTGATTTGGGGTGGGGGTAGTGGTCCTTTCCACTTCTATTGTTATAGCTACTGGGTATATTATTTTCTTTTTTTTTTAAACCCTTGTACTTTTCGGTGTATTGTCTCATAGGTGGAAGATTGGTAAGGGTGGGCAATGGGGGTCAAGGGACCTGCCCAGGGTCACACAGCTGGGAAGTGGCTGAGGCCGGGTTTGAACCTAGGACCTCCTGTCTCTAGGCCTGACTCTCACTCCACTGAGCTACCCAGCTGCCCCCTTATTTTCTTGACTCTTGTTTACTTCATTTCATATCAATCTATAAATATTTCCATGCTCCTCTGTATTTATCACACATTGTCTCAATAGTATTCTATTATATTCCTATACCACAATTTGTTTAGACATTCCCCAATTTATGGGTATCTATTTTGTTTTCAATTCCTGTTCCCAATTCAATTTCTCAAAAAGTGAAGTTATAAATATTTTGGAATGTATAGGGATTTTTTTTCTCTTATTGGTTGCTTCCTTGGAATATAAACTCAATAATGGAGTCTCTGATTCAAAGAAGATGGATATTTTAGTCACTTTATCTGCATAATTCCTAATTGCTTTCCTAAACTGTTATACTACTTCATAGCTCCACCAACAATGAATTAATCTGCCTGTGTTTCCACAACATTATTGCCATTTTTGCCAATTTACAGGTGAAATTTCAGTACTGATTTGTATTCATATTATTAATGATTTAGAACTTTTTTTTTGATGTGGTTGTGGATATTTTGCAGTTCTTTTGAGAACTGCTTGGTCATATTCTTTGACTATCTATTGGGAAATGGCTATTAGATTGATATATATGTATATGTTTATATGTGTGAATATATATGTATATACATATAATTTGTATATCTTGGTTAAATATACCCTTATCAGAGAAATTTGGTGCAAAGATTTTTCCTATGCATCACTAGCTTCTTATCCTAGATGCATTAATGTTTTCTCTACAGGTTTTCAGTTTCAAATAAATAAAATTATCTATTTTATCTTTGGTAATTAACTCTATCTCTTGTTTGGTTAAGAATACATCCTTTATGTGTAGCTATGAGTTGTATCTGATCTGTTTCTCTTTTAATTTTATAATAGCATGATCCTTAATATTAAGGCCAAATTTAGAATATATTGTGGTAATAAAGCTATCTCTTTTTTGAGATATCGTATATAGAAAATCCTAGAAATTCAACAAAAAATTACTTGTAATTATCAATAATTTCAGCAAAGTAGCAGGATATAAAATAAACTCACATAAATCAACAGCATTTCTATGTATCTCCAACAATGTCCTACAAGAAAAGATAGTAGGAGAAAACTCATTCCAATTAACCATAAATAGAATAAAACACCTAGTATTATGTCTTCCAAACCAAATCCAGAAACTATGAGCATAATTACAAATAAAGTCATATTTAAATAACTGAAGAAATATTAACTGTTTGTGGGTGGGCAGAGCCAATATAATTAAAATGACAACATTATCTAAATGAATTACTTATTCAGTGTCATCCCAATTGAATTACCAAAAAATTACTTTATTGAGCTAGGAAAAATTATAACAAAATTTATTTGGAAAAAAAAGGCTCAAGAATATCAAAGGAAATAATGAAAAATGTTTAGGGGGGAGATCTAGCAGTAGGAGATCTATATTATAAAGCACTAATTATCAAAACTGATACTGGATAAGAAATAGAAAAGTGGATCAGTCGAACAGAATAGACATACAACAAACAGTCATAAAAGACTATAGTAACCTTGTGTTTGATATAGGTAAAATTCCAAAGTTTTGTAACAAGAATTCACTATTTGGTGAAAATTGCTGAGAAAACTGTAGGAAAGTAGTTTAGCAGAAACTAGTTACTGACTAATATCTTAAAACATTTACCAAGATAAGATCAAAATGGATATGTGACCTAGGTGTAAAGGTAGATATTATAAACAAATTGTATGAACAAGAAAAAAATATTACCTATCAGATCTATGGATAGAAGAAGAATTTATGAGTGAACAAAAGATAGAAGGCATTTTGATGGATAATATTGAATAAATTAAATTTAAAAGCTTTGTACAAATAAAACTATAGCCAAGATTAGAAGAAAGGCAAAGGGCAGCTAGGTGGCTCAATGGATAGAAAGTCGGGCTTGGAGATAGGAAAGTCTAGATTCAAAGCTGACCTCATATGTTTCCTAGTTATGTGACCTGGGGCAAATTACTTAACCCAGATTGTTCAGTCCTTACTACTCTTCTTGCATTGGAACCAATACTTAGTAATGATTCTAAGATGGAAGGTAAAGTATGTTTGTTTGTTTGTTTAATAAAAATTAAAGTAAAAAATGAAGGAAAGCAATAATTTGGGAAATTTTTTATAGACAGCTTCTTAGGTAGAGGTCCCATATCTAAAAAATATAGATAACCTTGTTAAATATATAAGAATATCAGCCATTCCCCAATTGATAAACAACCAAAAGATATGACTAAGTTTTTCGATAAGGAAATTAAAACTATGAAAAATTACTCTAAATATTATTGGTTAGAGAAATGCAAATCAAAACAACTTTTGAGATATCATCTCATACCTATCAGTTTGGCTTTGATAAAGGGGAAAAATTACAAATGTTGAAGGGGATGTGGGGAAAATAGGGCCACTAATCCACTGTTGGTGGAACTGAAAATTGATCCAACCACTTTGGAGAGCAATCTGGAATTATATTTTAAGAGATATAAAACCATGTATATCTTTTGACCTAGCAATACTATTATTAGATTTATTTCCGAAGGAGATCTAGGTAAGAGGAAAAGAAACTCTATGTTCTATAATATTTATAGCAGTTCTTTCTGTGATCCAAAGAATTGGAAACTGAAGGGAATTTAGGGAATTCTTTTATCATCATTTAGGGAATGGCTGAACAAGTTGTGGTATATGATTGTAATTGAATACTATTGTGCCATAAGAAATGACAAACAAGATGATCACAAAAAACACCTGGAAAGACTTGTATGTAGTGATGCAAAATGAAGTCAGTAGAATCAGGAGAATTTTATACACAGTAACAACAATAATGTATGATGATCAACTGTGAAAGACTTAAGTATTATCACTAAAAGAAGGATCCAGGACAATTTCAAGGGACATATGAGAATAGTTAAGTCATTAACAGTTGATCATAGTGAGAAAGTTGGGGGTAAATTATTTCACATAAGATGGCATAATTGATAACAGTGAAAGGGGAGATGAAAGGGTGGCAGGCAATGCTTGACCTTTACTTTCATTGGATTTGGCACAAAGTGGGAATAACATTAACACTCAGGTATAGAAATCAATCTTCCCAAGTAGAGAAATAAGAAGAGAAGGGGGAACAAAAAAAGAGGCGAGACAGACAAAAGAGAAGGGAGAGCTAGTGAGGCAAACAGAAACAAAAACATTTGTGAACAAGGAAAGGCTGAAAGAAGATGAAGAGAAACATAAACAGCAGAAAAATAAGATGTAGGAAAACAGAGTTAATAATCGTAACTCTGAATGGGAATGGAATAAACACATCCACAAATTGGAAGAGAATAGTGCCAGCAACATAATGTCTACAAGAAACTCATTTAAAGCAAGGAGACACATACAGAGTAAAGATAAAGGACGGGAGCAAAATCTACTATAATTCTGATCTCAGAGAAGGCAAAAGTGAAAATTAACCTAATTAAAAGAGATAAGGAAGGAAACTGCATATTGATAAAAGGAACCATAGATGATGAAGTAATAGCAACATTAACATATTTGTGCCAAATGGCATAGCATGCAAATTCATAAAGCAGAAACTACACGAGTTACAAGAGAAAACAGATAATAAAACCATCTTATATTAACCTTCCCCTCTTGGAATGAGATAATTTCAAACCAAAAACCAAACAAGAAAGAAATTAGGGAGTTGAATAGAATTTTAGAAAAGTGAGGCTTGATAGAATATTATCAATATTAGATAATAGAGTAATAGATATTGATAGAAGATAGAAAATAATAGATATTGATAGAAGATAGAAAACTGAATGGAAATAGAAAGGAATATATCTTTTTCTCAGCAGTACATAGCACCTTCACAAAAATTGGTCATAAAAGCCTCACGACCAAATATAATTGTAATTATATAGTTCCTGGGTATGTATTGATGGATAGATTCCCAAGTACTTTATACTGGCTGTAATTTTTTAATGGAATTTATCTTTCTCCTCCTGCTGGACTTTTTTTGGTAATTCAGAAATAATTATGATTTATATAGTTTTTTAGTCACAAGGTCAGCTTTAGCTGCATCTCAGAAAAGGATTTAAAAGTATATCATGATATCATTGTATTTGCTCTTGTGCTCTTTAACTAATTTACATTAGTTTACATGTTTAGAGATATAAATTTTTCTCTAAGCACTGTTTCGTCTGCAGCCCACACATTTTGGCATGTAATCTCATTCTTCTCATTCTCTTTAATTAAATTATTTTTGCATCTGTGATTTGTTCTTTGACCTACTCATTCTTTAAGATTGAATTTTTTAGTTTAAAAATAATTCTGACCTATATGTTTATAACCCTTTATTGAATGTATTTTTTTCTTTTCTTATTATGACCTGAAAATATGGCATTTAATAATTCTACTAGAAAGCATTTGGTTGTGAGGTTTTTATGCCCTAATATATGGCCAATTTTTGTGTATGTACCATGTACACCTGTAAAAAAAGGTTATATTCCTTTCTTTTCCCATGAATTTTCCTTAGAGTTCTATCACATCTAACTTTTCTAAAATTCTATTCACTTTCTTAATTTCTTTCTTATCTTTTTTGTTAGATTTATCTAGTTCTAAGAGGGGAAAGTTGAGGTTCCCCACTATTATAATTTAACTATTTCCTCTTGTAACTCATTTAACTTTTCTCTTAGGAATTTGGATCTATACAACTTTGGTGAATACGTTCAGTACTAATATTACTTCATTATACATGTGGTACCTTTCAACAAAATGTAGTTTCCCTGTATATACTTTAGTTTTGTCTTAGATCATGATTGCTACTCTTGCTTTTTTAACTTCAGTTGAAGCATAATAGATTCTTCTCTTGTCCCTTATTTTTACTCTGTGTGTCTCTTTGTTTCAGTTGTGTTTTCTTGTAAACAACATATTGTTGGATTCTGCTTTTTAATCCATTCTGCTATCCACATCCATTTATGGGTGAGTTTATCCTATTCATATTCCATAGTTATGATTACTATCCCCCCTATTTATCCTGCTCTCTTTCTCTCTCTTTTTAACCTACCCCTCTTCAAAAATCTATTTTGCTTTTGCCAGTTGACTCCTTTAATCCACCTTCCCTTTCATCAGCGTTCTCCTACACATCTCCTATTTCCCTGTAGGGCAAGATAGGTTTCTATAATTCCAGTGAGAGTAAGGTTCTGGTGTTACCTGCTTTTCTCCATCTTTCCTTCCACTGTAAAAGTTCTTCCTTTTATACCTCTTTTATGTGAGATAATATTTCCCATTCTACCTCTCCTTTGTTATAAAAAAAAAAGAAGTGGGCAAAGATTTGAGCAAAACTGGATTTAATATAAGACCTGCAGGTTACAAAAGCCAAGGTCTACAAATTCCCAGTATGGTTGGAGCCTCTGACTCTTCCTACAGATTTTATATCTTAGGCGGTGATTCAAAACTGTTTAATCTGATGATGAAGGGTTATGGACAAGTCAAGGTTTTCAGGTTCTGAACAGGAATGATGAACAAAGAATCCTTCCCCTTTTCTTTCCCACCTCCCTTTCTCAGGTAACCCAGTCATTGAATAGTTGGGGTAAAAGCTCAGTTTCCCCATTTTACAACCTCCAGGGTATGTGGCAAGGTAAGGGAAAGTGTATAGCAGACACATTCATCATTGTAGGGGTTTTTAATACTATTCCTATTGTTATTATTCTTACTATTATTATTATTGTATCTTATTTAAATCACATATATGCAACTTATCAAACTATTATAGAGGAATCTTTATAAGTGACTAAAAGATACTTCATTAAATTTCTTATACCCTCTCCCTGCCTCCAAGGGAAACACTTTCAACCCTTTATTTTATTTTCTTGAAATCGTTCCATCATAGTTAATTGACACCCATACCTTCTGTCTAACTCTCCTAATAATGACAAAACTCTTAAGAGTTATAAGTATCATCCTCCTTTATAGGAAGGAAAACAGTTTAACCTCATTGAATCACTGATGGTTTCTTTTTTATGTTTACTCTTTTATGCTTCTCTTTAGTCTTGTATTTGAAAATCAAATGTTCCATTCAGTTCTGGTCTTCATCAGGAATATTTGAAAATCTTCTATTTCATTAAATATACATTTCCCCCCCGAAAGGTTATACTCAGATTTACCAGGTAAGTTATTTTTGGTTATAATCTTAGCTCATTTGGCCAACCCCCTTATTCTCTGTGAGCTGAGAGTTTCCTGTGTGATCCTGACTGATGCTCCTTGATATCTTAATTGTCTCTTTCTGGTTTCTTGCAATATTTTCTCCTTGGTGTAGAAGCTCTTGAATTTGGCATTTATATTCCTGTTGAGGATTTAATGTAGAGGGGGATCTATGATCTCTTTCAATGATCTATTTGCCCTCTAGTTCAAGACTACCAGGGCAGTTTTCTTGGATAATTTCTTTTAGTATGATGTCAAGACCTTTATTTTTTTCCGGATTTTCCAGGAGATCAATGATTCTCAAGAAGTCTCTCCTAGATTTGTTCTGTAGGGCAGTTGTTTTTTCAGTGAGATATTTCATGTTCCTTCTATTTTGTCATTCTTTTGACTTTGCTTTATTAATTCTTGTTGTCTTGTAAGATCATTAGCTTCTACTTGCCCAATTATAGTCTTTAAAGACTGGTTTTCAGCTATGATCTTTTGATTTTCCTTTTTGGTTTGGTCTATTCTGCTTTTCATGGCTTCCAGCAAGTCAATTCTGGCCTCCAATTTGCTTATTTTTTCATGTGATTTCTGTGCCTCTTTTTCCAAGTGAGAGATTCTGCCTTTTAAACTGTTATTTCCTTTTGAATTACTTTCATTTCTTTCTCCCACTTTTCTTCTCATTGTTCCTCCATCTTTCTTACTTGGTTCTTGAATTCCTTTAGTTCCTTGAGAGCTTGTGACCAATTTCTACTCTTTTTGGAAAGTTTAGATGTGTTTGCTTATTTGTTGCTTTCTGTTGTACTCTGCTGTTTTTCTCCATAGAAGTTCTCCAGAGTCAGAGGCTTTTTTTCTTGTATCTTATTATTTTTTTTGGTACTTGTGGATTGTAGTTCTTGGGTGTTGGTGGCCATTGCTGTATTAGTTTTCTCTTCCCTTCCCAGCCAGAAGTTTGAGTGAGTATCAAGCAGTTTTTGCTCTGAGGCTATTTTTTC
Organism: Gracilinanus agilis; assembly: GCF_016433145.1. Classification (NCBI taxonomy): domain Eukaryota; kingdom Metazoa; phylum Chordata; class Mammalia; order Didelphimorphia; family Didelphidae; genus Gracilinanus; species Gracilinanus agilis. Next base: position 444,274,891 of record NC_058132.1, read on the forward strand.
AGTCTCTGCCACATCTGCTGTGGGTAGCCCGTCTCTGCCCTATCTTTGTATCCCTGCTCCAAGCTCCTCAGTCTCAGGTCCCAAGTCTGGCTGCCAAGGCCTTGCACTGCCCTCAGGGGGTAAGTCTGTGGTGCCCTTAACCAGCCCCTGAGAACCTAGAGATTTCCCTTGCTTGCCTTCTGACTCTGGCTTGGTAGGTGGTGTGGGGGAGGAGTGATCAGCTCATGCTTTGGTAGCATGGAAATGCCCAAACCCTTCCTACCTTCAAGGCTGTGCCCCATGGCAGAGCCCCTTCACTTGTCTGATTTTGATTTTTGTTCTTTTGAGATGCTTTGTATTGTTTGGTTGGGAGGAAAAGTCCCTTCTGTGAAAGAGAATTCTTTATTGTCTATCCCCAGTTAATACTAACTTAAGTACTTCACTAGATTGTGAAGACAGGATTAACTCTCCTTTGTCCACATTTTGACTGAATCAACTCACTTAATGAATTCACACCCTCAGAAACTCAATCAGTCAGGATGAGTATTCACCTCTCCAGAAGATGAATTTTAGAAAATTCACACCCTTAGATGAGAACTTAACCTTAAGGTGAGAAGTCAATTCCACAGACACTGACCCCCACCCCCCATCCCCCAGCAGTGCTAGACACTTTGGAAACTGTGATTGGCCTCTGTGAAGAGGGGAAGGGACAAGAAGCCACTATAAAAGCCACAAAATCCTTCAGCTTGAGGGAGATTGTCTTTGAGAAGATAATCTGAAGAGAGTGTCTTCTGGAGATAATCTTTGAAGGAGCTTTGCTGGAGCTCAGATGCAACTTAGACTCTGACTCCTGGACTACTTCATTGGATGAGTGAAAGGCTGACTCCCTTCCTAGTTTCCTAAGAGACTAGCTTCCATCTTGGAGAAGGCCACATGGTTACTCACTACTGACCCTCCTGGCTGAGGACTAGTATAAGTATTTTCTCTAATTTCTTTCACATTTCTCTACTTTATTGTTTCCCCTCTATTTTATTAAATAAATTTCTGACTCAAGATATAATAAATATTGGTGTCCACATAATTTCATAAAATTACTGTCCAACCATTAATTTTCACCTTTACACTTCCTTTTACTCTTCAGCCATCTTAGCCCAGAAGTATCCAGCTGTGAGTTTCTAAAGTTGCTGCTGCTGACACATTTGCCTCTAATGTCTACTGCTTGCTTGCTGGTGCCTGACCTACACTGTATTATGCTCTAAGCCTGACCACCACCAGAGATAGACCTTTCCTACCAAACTCACAAGTTATTTTAGGCTGAACATTTGTTTTACTCCAACCTTCTGCTGGTTCTGCCACACTATAATCCAATTTGAGGCATTATTTTTAAAATTGTTTGGAGGGGAATTTGGTAGATTTCAAGTGAGTTCTTGCCTTTATTCTGCCATCTTGGCTCCACTTCATATTCCATATTTTTGATAATATCCTTTTGTGTTCTCAATTTTGTGAACCTATAATTGTGCATAATAGGTTCTGACATTTTTATCCTTTTGTTGTATTTCATTTTATTCATTAACTATTTAATTTATTTGATTTCTTCTCTCTTTTTAAAAAAATAATTATCTAAGCATTTATTAACTTTATTAGTCTTTTCAAAGTATAAAATTTTAGCTTTATCATATCTGTTTTTTTGTTTCTAGTTTATCTACTTCTCTAATTTTTAAGATATTTGTTGTTCTTGTCCTAGGTTTATTTGTTAACTTTAAATTATTAATGATTATTCAGTCTGATAATATTTTCTTTTTCTATTTTGTTAATACATGATTGAAAGGATATGATTCTCCCTCATGGTCTGCTTTAGCTATATCTCATAAATTTTGGTATATTGTTTCATCACTATCATTTTCTTCTATGTAGTCACTGTTTCTGTAATTTGTCCTTTGAACCCTTGTTATTTAAAATTTTATTGTTAAGTCTCCATTTGTGGTCCCTGAATGAATTCCTAATTGCACTGTGGCCTATAAGGTTAAAATTATTATTCATGCCTTTAAAAATTTATTTGCAATATTTCTGTACTATAGAACATACTCAAATTTTGTAAAAGCTTTATTGGAAACAGACACATATGCATATTATGCTGTCCTACTTTGAAGTTATGAAAATATTCTAACTAATTTCTCTAGAAATTTGTTCAATGGCATATTTTTATTTTTGTTGAAATCTTTCTTAGACTTCTCAAAACAGAGAGAGGGATATTTATGTGTCCTGTCACTGTTTTGTTATTGGCTATGTCTTCTTGAAAATCAAATAATGTTTCCTTTATGAATTTGGATGGTAAACATTTGGAGTGCATGGTTTTTTAAAACTAACATTGGTTTATTATCTATGGTCCTCTTCAGAATAATAAAATTTATTTGTTTATCCATTTTTATTTTTTATATTTTGTTATCATTTTATCTGATATCTTAGTGACTAATCCCACTTTTTGCATTCACTTGATGTATGGTAAAAATGTGTCTGTTTTTCAAATGTATTTCTTGTAAAGAAAAGACTTTAGGGTTTTGTTTTCTTACCCAAGATGTCACTCTTTCGTGTCTGTTTATTTGTTTGTTTGTTTGTTTGTTTGTTTTTTGATTATTTAGTCCAGTCACATTTAAAGTTATAAGTTGGGTTTATATTTTCCTCTGTCTCTATGGGTTTTTTTACCTTCTATTGGAAACACAATATTATGTTCCTTTTGTACTTTAATCTTTTTTTAAGCTGGTCCTATCCCCACTGGCTCTCTTTCCCTCACCTTTGATTCCTTCTTCTAATTAGTAACCCTTAAGGATTTGTTCTTTTGCTCCTGTCCTCTGTTTTTATCTATCTATCTATCTATCTATCTATCTATCTATCTATCTATCTATCTATCTATCTATCTATCTATTTATCTATCTCTGTGTTCTCCATCTTTTTCCTCTGAGTCAGGTGCATTCATCTCCTTCATCTCTTCCATTTCAGCTAGTACTATTCATTAGGTATTTTTTTTTAGTTTCATTTTTTTGTTTCCCTTTCCAAAAAGAATTTCTTTCACTTTCTTCATTAACCATCTTCTCTTTCTATTTACTCTTGTTGTGAGGAAGATTAATAATAGTATTTAGGAGGCTTAGCAAGCAGGGCTGAAGGATTCTAAATGGAATGGGGAAGCAGGAAGTGTTGCTTCTCTCTCTGAGAGGGACTCCATGTTGTCTGGGGACAAGTTGTAACTGACCCCCTGGGAGACCTCAGAGGAAGTGGAGTTTGTACCCTGATATCCTGGGATCCAGAAGGAAGACAGTCATCTGCTTGTGGGAGATTTTGGTTGAGACTATAAAACCCAACCTGAGTTGCTGGTTAACTTGGGCTGGTTTAGCTCCCAGATCTACTCACCTGAAGGAGTACAGACCGTGGACCTGGAAGAGCTGCAACATCACTGGAGTGTGATAGGACTCAACAGTGAAGATTCCCACTTCATTCCTACTATTCTTTGTGTCCTGTCTTGCTTTAGTTCTTAGTTCAGTGTAGATAAGTCCATTTCCTGACTCTGTGGTTTGCCCTTAGTCTGGAGGTATAGAAAACCCTATTCCCATCCTTTAAACTAGAGTTTTCTTTAATTAAACCTGTGTTTATAAACCCTCTTGTCCATATCATTCACTTGCTAGTTTCTCAGACTCCCTGGCTAGGTGGACCTGCATTGGCAGTTAGGCCTTCTAACTGACAAAACCCCTTCTAACTGTATACACACACACACACACACACACACACACACACGTGTGTCCTTCCTGCCTCTAACACATCCTTCTATAGGACCCAGTTAAATAGTTATTTTAATTAAGTTTAATTAGTAAAACCCCTATTTTCCCCTTCTTCACTCTAGACCATCATTTTCTTATTAATGATCTCTTTAATTATCTAGTATCTCTCTCTTTTCTTCTCTGTATTCTTCATGAAATCAATGTTTCTGAGGTATCCATTGTGGTCTCTTTCCTCTAGATGCATTCCACCCGTATCTTACAGGATTTATCCCATGTCGTTGTAGATTCAATTTTTTATATTCTGATTGTTACTTTTGCTATGCGAGATAAAATTCTGCTCTCATAGTCTTCATTCTGTTTTAAACTACTCAGGTTCCATGTTCTCCTAAAATTCTGCAGAGGATCCTCTGTCTCAAGTGTTGGATCATTTTCTTTCATTTTACAGGACTTTTTAGATGCCTGAATTTATTTACTAGATCTGGAGGCTATATTTTCTTCTTCTGTTATTGTTTTTCCTTCTGATATATCTATTTATGTTCAAGGTCTTTAAGATTTCTTCTTCTTGAATTTTTTTTCATACTTTTGAGTCTTGTTCTCCAATCCAATCCACTCATATTTTTCTCAACTAGTCCTGACTCTCCCCACTCTGAACATCTACATAACTTTATACATGTCTTATCACAAATATCTTATTCTTATCTGCAGGAAGCATTATACTTAATTGTGTACATTTCTTATTTTACTTTGGTCTTGCTTCAGGAGTTATGAAAAAAGAAGAGCTAGATCAAATTTGGATCTTAGCTAGGTGGGTAAGTAGGACCTCCTTCATATCATCCTTGCCTGAAACTGTTAATGACGGTTTTCAGGAGGAACATAGGAGCTAAAAGTGCTTTCATCCATATGACTTAAGAGAAAAATTCCTGAACACCTAAATTCCTGGTATAACCTCTCTGCCTGAGAAATGACAGTTTTTGTAAAGGGTATCCATGTGGTCAAGGAAAAAGAATTTTTGATGTTTGCCTTTCAAGAGAAGAGTCTGAGAATCCCTGAAACTCATCCTCATAAATGAAAGAGAGCTTTTCATTGCTATCCTTTCAGTAAAGGAGATTTCCTAGGCAATGTAAACTTGAGAGGATGTCTTTAAATTCAAGAGTTTGGGGCTATGAGTTTTCTCTCAAGAACAGTGAGGATTCCTTGGGCTACATTGTTCTTGTGAGAGGAGGAGATTACATATATATTCTGTCTCCAGGTCCAGGAGAAAAAAGGGCTTCAGACATGATATAGCTTCACAAAATTGCCTTAAATTATTCCAACCTCTGTTATATAGTGTATGAAGGTAAAAAGATTACAAATATAGGAAGAGGGCAGTTATGAAAGACTTTAAATGTTAAAGAAAGGACTTTTTATTTGATCCTTCAGGTAATAGGGTGACACTCTTAAGTTTACTGAGTAAAGAAATGACTTGATCAAACCTATACTTTAGAAAAATCAATTTGACAAATGAATAGAAGGGCTGGAATGGGGAGAGATAGGAAGCAGAGAGACCAACTAGATTATTGCACTAGAACAGGTGAGAGATAAGGAAGTGATGCATGAGAGATATCATTAAAGTAAAAATGAAAAGAATTGCTAGTAAATAGATATGTGGGATAAGTAAAAAGTGAAGTGTAATGAAGAAACTGAAGTTGTGAGCCTGGATGCCAGAGGCTAGTGGTACGGCCCATAGTAAAAAGGATTTTTGGAAAAAGGGAAAGCTAGGAATGGAAAGAAAAACCAAAACACTTGGGACACATTGATGTTTAGTAGGTATGGAATGGGAAAAGACCTCACAAAAGAAACTGAGAAACAGAGAGGAAGAGAGTCAGAGAAAGTGGTGTGATAAAAATTCAATGAGAATATGTTCACTCTCTTCTGATGAGGATAAGAAGACACCACTATCAACTGCTGCATAGAGGTCAAAAAAAATAAGGACAATAGAGAGGGCAACTGATTATTAAGTAATCACTGATAACTTTGTAGAGAGCAGGATCAGTCAGATTATGAAATTAGAAACTTGATTGCAGAGCATTCAGAAGTTAGTAAGCATAAACACCAACTGTAGAAGTATAGAAAATTTTATCATGAAGTTTAGCTAAAAAGGTAAGGAAAGCTCTTACTGAATTAACTGAGCCATTTCCTATTAGGGAAATTGTGAATTGCTCAAAATCACAAACAAGAGAAGAAAAGCAAAATTAAAAATTGGCAAAGATTAAACAGCATAAGGTCTATTTTGTAAGGGCTATAGGTAGTTGGTAACATCGATACGCTGTTTCTTAAGTCTAGAAGAGCAAAGCCTTGGGGCACATTCAGGTTTATTTAGGCATAGTTTAGATAAAGAATTAGTGAAAGACTGAGAAAGAGGGTACAAGGTATTAGTAAAATTTTAAAAAAAACTTGTTTTTCACAACTTTTTTAATGGTAGATAAAAAGATCTATCATTCACTACTTCAGACTATTGCATCTAATTCCAAAAAGAACAACAGAATATAAAAATAATACAAAGGAAATGGGGTGGAGAGAGAGTGAAGCCAAGATGTAGAGTAGAAGCAATAACCCTGACAAAATTCACTGTGTTACCCTCCAAACAACTTTAAAATCATGAGTAAATTGAATTCCAGAGTAGCATAGCCAACAATAGGTTGGAATGAGAAGTCTATGAAACGTAGATTGGAGCCAGTCCAGAGTACATGCAACAGCAACCACAAGTGGTGGGCCTTGGAGGCTATAGGAGTGAAAGCTTCAATAGCAGCAGCAGTGTCTAGAGCTCTCAGCTCAGAGTCAGAAAGGAAATTAGACATCTGGTCCAGAAAAGATTATAGTGGACCCCTGAGCTGGCATTAGATGTAGGATTGGGCATTTTTTAGCAATTCCATTATCCATACCCACTTCTGGATCACAGTTCTATGGCAGAGAGAAATATTAACACTTGTGGCTACAGGGAAGCTTGGGTCCTTCCTGGCTAAAGACCGGGGTATGGATTTGGGGAACAGTGACTATACCTTTCTCTAGATGAGACTATCTTAAAATCAATGAATACTTAAAAATCCCCAAAACTAGCTGTGAAAACAGCAGTGCAAAAAAGACTGCAGTTTGGCTCAGTGTCCTCTACCTCCATAAAAGCAGAGCATAACTTTAACATACAGTTTAAAAGTCATGGAATAGATTGGAAAAATAAGCAACAACCAAATAACCTGAACATAGAAATCTATTATGATGACAGGGAAAAATCAAAACACAAACTCAGAAGACAATAATTTGAAAACATCTATAAGTAGAGTCTCAAAACTCGACATTGGAAACAAGCCCAAAAAGTATTCCTGAAAGAGCTAGAAAATAAATGAGGAGTATAAGAAAAGTTGGGAGAAGAAATGAGAGTGATATAAGAAAATTATAAAATGAAAATAAACAGTTTGGAAAAAGAGGCACAAATTAATATTTTAAAAAACAGAATTGGTGTAATAATAAGAGGCACAAAAATTTAATAAAGAAAAGAAATTTTAAAAAGCAGAAACAGCCAAATGGAAAAAGTACAAAAACTCACTGAGAAAATAATGCCTTAAAAATAAGAATTGGCCAAGTAGAAGCTAATAACTCCATGATATATGCAAAAATAAAACAAAGTCAAAAGAAAATATAGAAATATCACATGGAAAAAAACACTGACCTGAAAAACAGAAAAAAAAAACAAAACAAGGAGGGAAAACTGAAGAATTTTTGGCCTACCCAAAAACTATGATGAAAAAAACATCCTCAGACATTATATTTCAGGAAATTATCAAGGAAAACTGTTCCAACATCTTTGATCCAGAGGGTAAAATAGAAATCAAAAGAATTTACCAATCATCTTCTGAAAGAGATCTAAAAAACTCCAAAAAACAGAATATTATAGCCAAATTCCAGAAAGGGAATTCTTTGTTCTCTCTGAGTTTACACTTGTGAAAGGGAGTTCCTTATTCTCTTTGACTAGTTGGAACTAACACTTTGATTAACAATAACTAAAGTACCCCTACTTAGTACCTCACTAGATTGTGAAGAGAGAATTAACTCTCCTTTTTCTACCTTTTAATTGAATCACAAGCTTGAACTAGGTGGAGGAGCTGCAGACCACTTAGAGAATTCACACTCTCAGAAATGCCAGAAATCAGCCAGGAATCTGTGAACCCTATTGATGAGTATTCACCCCTCCAGAAGGTGAGAACTAGTTCCCGTAGACAATGACCCCTGGGCAGTGCTAGACAATTTAGAAGCTGTGATTGGCCCCTGTGGAAAGGAGAAGAGACAAGAACCCACTATAAAAGGCTTTTTCTGGGACTAGAAAAAAGGAATTCGACTCTAAGAAGGAAGTCAGGTTCAAGAAGGAGTTGGACTTCAAGAGGGAAGTCAGATCAAGGAAGAAAGTTGGCTTCAAGAATCACCTTCAGCTCCAGTCATTGTCTTGACTTGCCTCTTGGAGGGAACTTGGGTGAGTGGATAGCTGGCTTTCCCTTCCTGACTTCTGGAGAGAGTTTAATTCCTGTTGAAGGTCAATAAATCCTGGCTGAGTCGTGCACCAGAGCAATATTTAGTTAGATAGGCTGTCTTCTCTACCCTTTTGTATTTCTCTGCTTTCACTCTTTCAACCTCTTTTGTAAATAAAAGCTATTAAAGTCAATTTGGCTTTGAGCAATAATACTTTGAATTGGCAACCACAACTATTATTTATAATTTTCATATATTTTTGCCAAACCATTAAAATTTAATTTAATTCTTACACAGTTCAAGGAGAAAACACTGAAGGCAGCCAAAGAGAAGCTTCATATACCAAAGAGCCACAGTCAGGATCACACAAGATTTAACAGATTCCACATTAAAGTATCAGAGGGCTTGGAATATGATTTCCCAGAAAGCAAATTAGGTATTATAAGCAAGAATAATTTACTGATCAAAACTAAGTATAATTCTGGGGGGAAAAGATAAGGATATTTAATAACAGAGGAATTTCAAACATTCCTGAAAAAAGACTAAAGATGAATAGAAATTTTGACATTTAAACACAAGACTCAAAAGAAGCATAAAAACGTAAACATGAAAACAAAATCATAAGGGACTTAATAAGGTTACATTTCTAAGGGAAGATATATATATGCAAATCCCAAGAAGTTTATAATTATTGTGACAATCAACAGGAGTCTACATGGAAGGCACAGGTGTAAGTCAATTATTTGGGGAATAGCTCAAAAAAAATGAAGGGCTGAGAAATGTGCACTGTGAAAAGAGGACAGAGGAAGAATGGGGACAATTTTCTCACATAAAAGAGATATGCAAAATAAAGCTTTTACAGTAAAAGGGAAAAGTGGGGGAAGGTGGCCAACACTGTGGCCAACACTCAAACCTCCTCTCATCAGAATTGGATCAAAGATGAAAAAATATATATACACACACAGACCCTTGGGAATAGAAATCTACCTTATCAACCAAAGAATTAGGAGGGACAAATATAAAAGAAAGGAAGAAGATAAAAAAGGGAAGGTGGGTTAAGGAAGGTAGTATATTTTCTTTCAAAAAGAAAATATACTTTTATGGAGGGGCAGGATAAAAAGAGGGAGAAAAGAATGAACAGAAGAAAATAGAATGAAAGGAATTACGCAGTAATTACAAGGGTGCATGTGAATTGGGTTAACTCACCCATAAAATAGAAGCAGAAGCACAATGAATTAGAATCTAATCCTATAAATATGTTGTTTACAAGAACCATATCTGAAACAGAAAGACACACACAGAGTAAAAATAAAGGGCTGGAGCAGAAGCTATTATGCTTCAGCTAAATTTAAAAAAAAAGATAGGAGTAACAGTCAGGGGTATCTAGGTGGCACAGTGGATAGATCTGAATTTAAATCAGGCCTCAGATACTTACTAGTTATGTGACCCTGGACAAATCACCTAACCTTGTTTGCCTCAGTTTCCTCATCTGTAAAATGAACTGAAAAAGAAAATGGTAAATCACTGTCATAGTTTTGCTAAGAAAATCCCAAACAGGGTCACGGAAAGCTAGACATGATTTAAACCACTACACAGCATCATCAACAAGCAGCAATCATGATCTCAGACAAACCAAAAGCAAAAATAGATCTAAATAAAAGAGATAAGCAAGATGCATTGCAAGAAGATGGCACAGTAGGGCAGGAAGCTTCTTTTGTGCTCCTAATATCCCCCAAAAAGAACCAAAAAAAAAGAAAAAACCTCTACAGGATCAATGCTAAAAATGGCAAAAAACAGACTCAAGTCAGTAATGAAGCCAAAAAGCCAGGGACAAGTTGATTTCAGGATGGGGGATATGGAGGAAGGGGGAGATTTCTGACTTCCTTAGCCTTAGTTCCACCACGTCAGGCTCTAATGGCAGAAACAGAACAGAGTGGAATCAACAGCCTTCTAACCTCACATTGTTTCCTGAGCCTTAGTACTTGCATCCCCAAACATACCACTGGAATCTGTAGACAGAGGACCCTGGGAGCTACAGTCTCAACTCTGAAGACTTCCACTTGTCCACATTTTAGGTACTGAAGGAATGGACACCACAAAGGGCAGGACCTCCAGCTTTGCTGCAAACAAGGAACTTTGGAGACCCAAGAAACCCAAACTAGACAATATCTCTATCTTGGGCTGTAGCAGTAAAAGATGAAGATTAAGGAAGAAGTACACTTGTGGTGTGGTTGCTGAGGGATGGGGGCCCCATCATGTGGTCACTCCCAGGAAAATGGAGTTGCTGCCACAGGGAGAAGAGGACTGGTGGCTTGTAGTTGTGTTGGGCAAAATACCTATGTGCTCAGATTGGAATACCCGAGGTCAATCACATGGTGTGTGAGCAGATGACCCAGGATTACATCAGGTCCTAGACCTTAAAAAATAACTAAATAGGACCCAGGAAAAAACAAACACAAAAAATACTGAAACCTGAGCATTCTAGGAATCCTGGGACTCCAATAGAAAGCCAATTAAATCTACTGGCCTGATGACTAAAAATACATTTTAAATAATGTTTTTAATTAACAAGCAAAAAATAAAATAAAATTTTAAAATAAAAAAAAGTAAGCAAAGGAGAAAGAATTCAACTATTGATAGCTATTATGGAGACAGAGATGACTTTTGCTCAAACTCAGAGGAGAATGAAGTAAAAATGACTACTTCAAAAAACTACAAAGAAATACAATAAATGGCCACAAGCTCAAAAAAAATCTTTTGAAAGAGTTTTAAAAGACCTAAAAACCAAATTTTAGAGATTGAGGAAAAATCGGGGGGAGGGAAGGGGGAAGGAGCAATGCAAGAAAATCAAGAATGAAAGAAAGATCACCTAAATGTAAAAAGAGATCCAGAAACTCCTGGAAGAAACGATTTCATTAAGAACTAGAACTGGAGGAGTAGCTAATGACTTCCTAAAACAAAAAATGAGAAATCAAAATCAAAAGAATGAAATAACAGAAGACAATATGAAACATCTTATCACAAAAACAACTGACCTGAAAAACAAATCAAAGAGAGACAATATAAGGATAAAAAAAGAATTTATACACAAAACTCTAAGAAATCATTAAGGAAAACTGCTCAGAAATTCTGGAATCAGAGAGTAAAGTAGAAATTTAAAGAATCTACCAATTACTACCTCAAAGAGACCCTAAGATAAAAATACACATGAATATCATTGCTAAGTTATGTGGTTCCCAGGTTAAGGAGAAACTACTACAAGCCACAAGAGAAAAAAATTCAATTCTGTGGAGCTACAGTCCTAACAACACAAGATATAGCAGCTTCAACATTAAGGGAACACAAAATATGGAATACATAATTTTGGAAAGCAAAAGAACTGGGCTTACAACCCAGAATAACATATCCAGCAAAATTGAGCATAATTATAAAAAGGTACAAAATTGATATTTAATTAACTAAAGGAGTTTCAGTTATTCCTGGGGGTTAATCCAGAAATCAGCAGAAAATTTGATTTATAAGAAAAATACAAAAGTAATTATGTAAAAATGTCGACAGCCCCTAGAAATGATAGTTTTTACCTTGGTATTTTCAAAGGGCATGTTTGGATGAAAGACTTGAGGTTGAGTTGAATGTTACAGAATGAGCCAAATGACAGTGGAGTAGACCAGGAGGAGGAAGTGGAATGGCTATCTCATAAGGAAAAGGAACAAGTGCAGGAACTTCCACAGAGAAGGGGAAGTATGGGTGGAAGACTAGTAGGACTGGAATAGTACCCCCATCAGACCTGGAATAAAGAGAGAACAAAATACACAAATACAAAGATAAAAATTTTAATGTACAGAGAGACAGGAGAGAAGAAAGATAAGATAAAGGTAGGTTAAGAGAAAGGAAGACAAGGGGAATAAGAAAAAGGAGAAAGAGGATTACCTAGAGGGGAGTACATATCAACAGGTAAAGAAGGAATGAGGAAGAGACACTTAGAACAAGATAAGAGAGGGATTTTTAGAATTGAATTCATATCAAAAAGTAGGAGGATAAGTAAGGGATTTTTGGAAAGGTGTATAAGAATAAGAATTAAAAGGTAAGGGGCAAGGGAGCGGCCTTCTGATAAGTGGGCCAATTTGGAACTAGGAGGCCAAGGGAAGAGAATAAGGTGGGATTTTTAGGAAGGGGTGTGAATTAAAGAGGTACTGGTCAAAAGAAATTGGATATCTGAGAAGGAATATGGTGAAAATAAAAGAAGATTGATATAGACAGTGAGGAGGAAAGGAGTAAATGGAAATGCATACCTAGTACTTATGACGTTGAGTGTAAATGGGATTAATTCACCAACTGGAAGAAAACAGCAGAAAGGATTAAAATCCAGGACCTGACAATGTGTTGTTTACAAGAAACATACTGAAAATGAGAGACATAGAGTGAAGGTGAGGGGCTACAGCAGAATATACTGTCCCTCGACTGATCTAGAGAAGCCAGGAGTAGCAGTCAAGATATCTGACAAAGTTGAGGCTAAAATGAATATAATTGGAAGGGATGAACAGGGTAACTATATTATGTTAATAAGAATAATCAAGCATTATCAATATAGGACCTGTATGAACCAAGTGTTATAGCATCCAGATTTTTAGAGGAAAAACTAAATGAGATACAGATGGAACTAGATAGCAATATAATAACAGCAGAGGACTTTAATTGTCCCCTCTTACAATTAGATAAGAAAGAAAGAAAGAAAAGAAAGAAAGAAAGAAAGAAAGAAAGAAAGAAAGAAAGAAAGAAAGAAAGAAAGAAAGAAAGAAAGAAAGAAAGAAAGAAAGAAAGAAGTTGAGATGAATACAATCTTACATAAGGTAAGTATGATAGATATCTGGAGAGAGCTCCACATATCTGCATGAGTGTAACAGTAGATCTAATCCTGAACATACATAGTCAAAACTTAGTTTTTAGTGGGACAACAAAGAGAGCATAAATATTCTGCAAAAGACATACTTTATAACACATCATACTATGGTGATAATCCTGCATTTCCTGAGGGGTTGTGGCATTTGAACAAAAGTTCCACTGGATATGACCAAGCCAGAATGACTTGGTTTTGGAAAGAGTATGGTCCTGGCCACAGATTATGTCTGCTGCCAAAGGACAAGTCTAGCTAAATATGGTCCTGGTAATGTATGTTAACTCAAGCCGCCAGGAACACAGTGAAGCAGGCCTAATATTATAATGCTAAAGCAACTGTGAGGACTTCCAGGCTAAGATGGCTGCAGAATAGAAGCAAGGTTTTTCTTCTCCTCCCTCCAACCAACATAAAGTGTCTCAAAATGACAAAAATCAAAATGAGATGAGTGAAGGGGCTCTACCACAGGGCACAGCCTTGAAGATAGGCAGAGTTTGGGCATTTCCACACTATAAGAGGGTAAATTACCAAAGCACAAGCTGATCATCCCTCCCCAACACCACCACCTACCACGCCAGAGCAAGAGAAATGGTGGGGCAATATTTAGGTTCTCAAGGGGCTGGCTGCCTGAGAGCAGTGAGACTTGGGACCCCAGGAGGCTGAGAAATGTGGAGCTTGGGTGCAGAAATAGGGCAGAGAGGGGCTGCCTACAGCAGATGTGGCAGAGACTAAAAAATAGCCTCAGGGTAAAAACCACTCTGTAGCTCAATACAAAGAGACCAGCCTACACTCCTCACTCAGACCTCTGGCTGGGAAGGGAAGAAAAATGGCCACCAACACCCAAGAGCTACAATCTACAACTACAAAAAAAAATAATAAGAAAAAGACTTTGACTCTGGATAACTTCTATGAAGAAAAACAGATTCCAGAGGAGACCTCAGAGGACGAAAAATAAGCAAACACATCCAAATTTCCGAAAAAAGTGGAAATTGGTCACAAGCTCTTGAGGAACTCAAATTGGAGTTTAAGAACCAAGTAAGAAAGATGGAGGGAAAATGGGAAGAAAAATGGAAATAGTTCAAAAAGAAAATAACAGTTTTAGAAGTCAGAATCACCCACTTGGAAAAAAGAAGGCCAGAAATTAAATTAAATGATAAATTGGAGACCAGAATTGACCTACTGGAATCCATGAAAAGCAGAATAGACCAAACCAAAAAGGAAAATCAAAAGATCATAGCTGAAAACCAGTCTTTAAAGACTATAATTGAGCAAGTAGAAGCTAATGATCTTACAAGACAACAAGAATTAATAAAGCAAAGTCAAAAGGATGAAAAAATAGAAGGAAATAGGAAATATCTCATTGAAAAAAAAAACTGCCCTAAAGAACAGATCTAGGAGAGACAACTTGAGAATCATTGGTCTACTGGAAATCCTAGAAAAAAAATAAAGGTCTTGACATCATACTAAAAGAAATTATCCAAGAAAACTGCCCTGGTATTCTTGAACAAGAGGGCAAAATAGATCATTGAAAGAGTCCATAGATCCCCCTCTACATTAAATCTTCAACAGGTATATAAATGCCAAATTCAAGAGCTTATACACCAAGGAGAAAATGTTGCAAGAAGCCAGAAAGAGGCAATTCAGATATCAAAGAGCACCAATCAGGATTACACAGTATCTGGAAGCCTCCACACTAAAGGACAGCAAGGTTTGTAATATGATATTCAGAAAGGCAACAGAATTGGGTCTACAACCAGGGATCGTCTACCCATCAAAACTGACTATATACTTCCAGGGTAAAGTATGGATATTGTATATTTTAAAAATCTAAATATATAGTTTACAATCAATGACACACAATGTCATACAAGGAGAGGTAGAATACAAAGGTTTCTCACCCAAAAAATGAGATCCATTTCCTTTTTAACTTCACTAAGATCCATAGAGTGAGTGCAAATGATTTTTAACAATAAAACAGTAATACAGTAGATAATGCACATTCAAAGAAAGTACCAAAATTTCCAAAATTCACAACAGCCTAGTTAATGACAATAGCAAACAAACCCATTATTATATAGGATTTACATGAGTTTCTGTGTGACATTTAAAAAACTTATGAACTGATAGATTCTTGCCACAATTTTTACAGATATAACAATTCTTTCAACCTTGGCAAAGATATTTTTAACGAAGTCTATTACTGCCATTATTTCAAAATTTGGCAGAAGAGCCTAGAAAAAACACAAACCTCTGTACTGCTGAAGAAAACCTTTTGAGGTCCATAACATCACCAAGAAATCCATATTGTTCTGCTGGAAGTAGATTTTAAAAAGAGTTAAAATATCATGCAAGAACCTATATTTGGCTTCATGCTTTATACATAAAAGTTTTTGGCAGGAACGCCTATTTTGTTCTCTACCTTTAATAAAACATTCCGTATTTTATACATATATAATTACAGAAGCTACTAGATATCTAAAATAATTTCTAAAGACCCCTTAAAAGCAACTTAAATTCTTAAGTCATTATATTCTTCAAAGGTTGTATACAATTGTAACCAGTTTTGATGGAGTCCATCCATCATATATGTGACAATTAATAAAGACAAAAAGGCACAAAAGGCCTCAATGGATCTGGTGGCAAAGCTAGCATACATAAGGAGTTATGGATTTTTTTCACTTAAAATGGCTTATGCAAGGTGTTCATGGGCTTGTACAATGATATTTTGTATAGTACAGTCAAAGAGGAAGGTACAAATAAAAAAATCAATATAACAGAATATATCTAATAGCAAAACTAGTAGCTTAAAATGATTCAGTATAACAGAAAGATATTGATCAGATTGATATTCAAACTTTAAGAAAATTAAACCTTAAAGAAATCAGCATATATAATAATGACAGGGTACAGGCAGTGCAGTCAAAAATCCTTTTTTCCAATTCCAATAGACTTGTTCACTATCATGGAGGGGAAACGAAACTCAAAAAGGTTAACATCATTAAATTTCCAAACCTCTTTTAAGGTTCCTTTCCCTCCCCCATATTTATCATCCATTTGCATTTCATTTGTCACAGATCTGAAGTTCCTCATATGCAGGACTGGGCAGAATCTTCATTCTACATGTTGAGAGTATTTAAGATTTTCAAAACTTTGTCAAAATATTTCAGTTTGTTCTATAATTTAAGCAGCATAGCTTGTTGTATGTTCTTTAGGAGAAGTAAACAAAATGGGACATATACAATGTATATACAAGCTGCCAGTAAAAAAAATTAAGCAGAGTCAATATGTACTAGTTAGGTCAAGCAATTCAAACTGTTCTTTGAAAGTCTGAAGTATGGTTTGTAACAGCATTTTTCCTCAAAAAAAAAATTAATGGATTTTATTTACAGGGCAAACAGGTAACCCTGACTAGAAGGTAAAGAGACCTTTTTCATATTTTTTCTAAAAGGACTTCTAAGAGGTATTCTTCTGTGCTCTCTTCCCTAAGGAAAAAACTGCAAGGGAAAACAATAGCGTATTTGCATATAAAAGACTTGCTATGGCAGGTCAGGAGGAAAAAGGAAAAAATATCAATCAGGCTTATCCCCAAAATCTCTGACTTCAAATCTATTGATTTGGTCTCTCTGCACTCCCTGTGAAAAACTGTTTAGGAGCAGACTTCAGTAGGAGCCCAAAGTTAGCTTTTTTTAAAATCTGTTTGAAAACTAGAAGGGGATGGAGCTAAATAGTGTAGGTTTGCTGTTCCACACTGTGTTTCCCTTCTGAAAATGGCTAGGACAGGGTAGAAAAACCCACATGGGGTGGAGAGGGGCGGTGGAAAAAATTTTTATAGTTACCCTCTATGGAAAAAAAAGCAGCTCAGAATGACAGGTTCTCATGATGGGTCTAGACACAGCAAGCGAAGGCTGCAGGCTGAGTAAGTACCAGGAGGCAGTTGGATTGAGGGAACGTAGGAACAGCAGTAGCAGAGGTAGTAACAGCAGGGCTGGGAGATGACAGGGGGCACAGAGAGAAGAGGCAACCCTAGCTCATGGCTCTCATGCTGGGTGGGTGGAGTCCACATGACTAGCAAACTTAACTATCTTTACTATCTTAAAAAATATTTGAGAATTCTATCCCTTTGTGGTCAGCAAAATGTAGATTTTAAAATTAATATCCAATACTCCAAGTATTATATTTAATAAGATGTTATTAAATTTAACTTGAAGCAAAAGGAAAAACTAAAAAGGCTGGAGTCCAGAGAGAGCTCACCCAAGCCACTCATAAGGAAGAGAGAGAGAAAAAGGGGGAAGAGACACAGAAACTATATACAAACAACACAACAATGCATGTACACAAAAGGGAAAAGGAACTTTGGGAGATGGAGTCCAAGGGTTCAATATTCTAATTAACACAGCATTTAACAAAATAGAAGATTCCCAATTATTTGTTTAAAAAAAAAAAGACCAGAACCAAACGGAAAAATTGATGTCCAAATACAAAATTAAAGAGAAACATGAAAAGGTAAATAAGAAAGAGAGAGAGAAAAAACACAAGCTTTTAAGGGCTTCAGTAAGGTCAAATTGTTTATATTTGTGAGGTGGGTGATAGGAGAAAGGTAGGATAGCAGAAGGAAGGGAAAAGAAGGGAAAGCCAGAGGAAAGGAAGGAAGGTAGCCCAGTCAGTAGCCCCCAGCCCCAGTAGGGGAAATTGACCCAAGCTCTTCAGAGCTCAATAAATATCAGGTAGCACTTATTGTAGAATAGCTAGGTTTTTATTTAGTTAGGAAAGGGAAAGTTAGGTATGGAAAAAAGGTCTCCTCTGGTAAGCACTTCTCAAGAGTCAAGAGCCTCCAGGTGGAGACAGCCTCCCGGGTAGAGAGCAAAAAGGTGCCAAAACTCTCTTTTATACTTTCCAACACCTCCCACAAAGGAAGTGGAAGGTGTCAGGGGAAGTTTTATCAGGGAGTCCTGGGAGACTTAGTCTCCCAGGGCTTAGAATAATTTTAAATGACACATATTCCTATATGGGAAAATTATATTTGTAACTCTCAAAAACTGTATTCACTATCATAATAGAAGAATTATTCACTGGCAGAGCTTGGGGGGGTTCTAAGTGGTTTAAGATGATATGTAAAAAAAGAAAAGGGGGGGGGAGAAGAAGATGGCACCAAGAGAAACTTGAAGGAATAAGAAAAATAGGATAAATTATACCACATAAAGAGGTGCATGGGAGGGGGAGGGGAAGAATGCTATTATAAGAAGGAGAGAAAAAGAGTGCTAATAGGTAATAAAATCTTACTCTTAATGGAATCAGTTCTGAAAGAGAAAAGCACTTAGATTCAATGGGGTATCAAATTCTATCTTACCCTACTGAGAAATTGAGAGGGAAAAACCAAAGCAGGGAGTGGGATGGGGAGAACTTAAAGGGAGGGAAAGAGAAGGGGGAGGGAATTCAATAGACCCTAAAGAAAAATTAGAGGGGAGTAAGAAGGGAGGGGGTGGGAAGTGAAGTAAAATAAGGGTGGTACTTTAGGGGGACTGATTAAAAAGCAAAACACTGGTGTAGAAGGAAATAGTGAAAGAAGAAAGGGCAGGACAAAATCAAAATGATGGGGAATATACAAGTGGCATCATAATAGAAGCAAAAAGCAGAGTGGATTAGAAACCAAAATCCTACCCTATGTTGTCTACAAGAAACACATATGAGGCAGGTAGACACACACAGAGTAAAAGTAAAAGGCTAGAGCAAAATCTATTGGGCATCAACTGAGAAAAAGAAGGCAGGATTCACAATGACAATATCTGACAAAGTCAAAGTAAAACTAGATCTGATTAAAAGAGATAGGGAAGGTAAATACATCCTGATAAAAGGTAGTATAGACAAGGAGGAAATATCAGTACTCAACATGAATGCACCAAATGGTATAGCATTCAAATTTTTAAAAGAGCAACTATTGGAACTTAAGGAGGAAATAGATAGTAAAACTAGGTAAACTATGTGAATGAAATCTTAGAAAAATTAGTTAATAGATATATGGAGAAAAATAAATAAGGACAAAAAGGAATACACCTTTTCAGCAGCACATGGTATATTCACAAAGACTGACCATGTACTAGGGCATAAAAACAATGTAAACAAATGCAAAACAGCAGAAATGCAACCTTTTCAGATCATAATGCAATAAAAATAATAATTAGTAAAGCAGCTGTGAATTGTTTTTTAGAAAACAAGGTTCATTAAGAGCTGTGAAACCGTTCATATTCATTATCCTAGGGATCCCATTACTAAGACTAGGCCCTCAGGGCATTATTAAGAGGGTAAAAAGTTGATTGTGTATGATTGTAATGACAAAATAATTGGAAATAATATTAAAGAAATGATTGGAGGAAATGGCTGAATAGATTGTGATATTTGAATATAATGACTTATATTATTAGAAATTATAAATATTGGAAATATAAAGAAATTTAAGTGAAATATATGAAGAGGTGAAAATAAAAAAGAATATGAATAATATTGCATTAAAGAAATAATAGCTCAAAATCAAGAGAAAAAAGAGAAAAAAGTAAAACAAATCCAAAGGGAACTCAAAAGCCAAGGATGGATATTAGCATATGTATATAATTTAAATATTTTAAACAAAGTGTAAACAATTTAGAGTTTATAATTTTATACATACTTTTTTGCATTTGTTTATATAAATGTTTTTTGTTGATGGTGGTAGTGATTACTAAGCATACAATAAAAAATTAGAAAAAAAGAAATAAACAGGGAAACTACATTTTCTAAAAGATACTGAAGTAATAACAATACTAAACATATATGCTAAATAGTAGAGTATAGATAGCCAGCTCTATATACTGACAGGCTTTTGAATGGCCTAAGATGTGTAATGCAAAAGTTGCAAGAGGTGTTTTTGCTCTTGCAGGGGGCCAACTAAAAACTTCTTGCAGTTGAGCCTTAGAATTCTGAGAGAAAGTGCAGTTGGTCCCTGATGCTTGAACAGAGCAGAAGGATCAACCAGAGCTCTATTTTGGCTTTTGGTTTGCTTTGGCCTGTGCCTTGTCTTTGGATAATTTGTACCTAGCTAATTTCTCTGGACCTCTCCCTGACCTCCATATTAGTTCCCTGTTTTCCCTGCCTGTTTCCCGGGGCTCTGGGAGGCAGGGTGGTTTTTGGGTTTTTAGGGAAAAGATTTTGTGGGTTTAGTTTTCCCCAATAGGCAAATAGGACATCCTCAAATTCAAACTATCCCTTTCCTCTACCTTAAAAGCAGCCAAATCTTCCCAGGCTGAGAGAGCAAGTTCTCTCTCAGTCTAACCCATTACTGAGACCCTCCCCCATGTTGAGTTTCTCCCTAGCAGTTATCAGAAACCCCAATCCCCTCTCTCCTTTCAGACCACCCTGAAACATTAATAAACCCTTGGTTACCTAATCAAACCCTCTGGAGAATCTTTGTGTTGAAGATTAGGCAAGGGTGAAGGGGGAGGAATAATTCTCTTAATTTCCTGAGGGAAACTGGAGGCATCCATCTTGGGAGGAAGTAGTTGCCCAACACTTCCTCCTGAATCCCTTCAATTTCACTGACAGGGAGGAGCCTTGTGATTCCTCTCTTGAGGACTTGAGAAACTAACAAGAAAGCCCTCAAGTCAGATTCAAACCACTTCTGACTGGCCTTATTCCTTGTGTCTGTAAAAGTACCTTTCCTGCCTGGAAGGGTTCAGCTTGTTTCCCCTCAGTACCCTCTGTCTCTAGCCTGAGTGTCTGGTCTGTGTTAGCTGCCTCTCCTGAACACCTCTCCTGTTCCCTTACCAGCCAAACACTGCCTTGTCCATTCCTCCCTAAACCCAGTCATCTCCTTCATTCCTCTCTTATCACCACAATCACCTTTACCCCTCCGTCACTCAGTGAGGGAAGGAGATCACCCCCCAAACGTTAGTGACCCCCCTATTTTATCCACAACAGATGTCTTTGGATGTTAAGGTGAAAAAGAATGGGAGCAAAGGCCAAAGGTTAGCTCTAAGTTACACCAAATTGCCATGGAGTCACAAGTTTAATATATACAGAATTCAAGACTCACACAAAGAACACAAAGAAGCTTCGCAGTTGCACAAAAATTACAAATTAGGTCATGTCAAAAAACAAAAGAGCCTCAGTGGCTTCAAGGTAAAGATAAGCCCAGAATAGAACTAGATCCAAGGCTGAATTTTAGCTGCCTTGTTATCAGAAAGCTAATTCTGGGAATAGTTAAAGATATCCTTATAAATTGAATCTTATACTTTCTTGGGAGGAAAGCACCTGCTGGATGAGGTCTTGTCTAACTTTGTCTAGTTCTGACCTTGACTGTCTAGAAACAGTTTCAGAGGCTAGACAGCTTAATTTTCTGCATTTCTGGCTTGGAGAGAAATTGTTAACCTTTTAACTGCTGGTTTACTCAGAGGCATTTTATAATACTTAAGGTTGTCCTCAAAACTAATTTAATATGTTTTCAATAAAGAAGAGCCATGGAGAGGGGTTCAGCTTTTTTATCTCAGATACCCCATCCATCACCTGACCTTTCAGGTCGAAGGGAGTCAATGTATGATCCTGTCAACTACATCAACTTTGATGGGATCCTGATAAAAAGATCTATTATACACCCTATTTCTCTCAATGGCCTTCCACAGTAGAGTATCCAAATTCTTAATATAAAAAAATAAAGAGGAGGAAATAGATAATAAAATTACCTGAGGGACCTTAGCTTTCCCCTTTCAGAACTAGACTAAACCAAAATTTTTATTGTGCAAATTGGTTAATTTATTACAAATTATCAACTCACAGAAAATCAGAAGAAAACTTCGGTGTTTCAGATAGAAAATCATTTATACATAATTCCAACAATTTTATTTTTATAGAAATAGTTCATTATTACAACAGTTGTACAATATACTATGTTTTATAATTACATAAAATCTTTTCTTTAGAAATATCTCAACATAACAAAACATACAAAAAATCAAAATACATTTTTAAAGGATAACATAAAAAAGAAGACTAAGATGAATAGAATTTTATAAAAGTTATATTTGTTTGACCTCTGAAAAAATTGAATGGGGATAGAAGAATATACTTTTTTAGTAGTTGTGCATGACACTTCACAAAAACTAAGTATATAATTAACAAAGGGTATAAAAACCTCACAAATTCAGAAAAGCAGAAATATTAAATACACCCTTTTCAGATAGATATGGTTATGGTGACTGGGTCTTGTCCAAGAAAATGACTGATGACACAAACTGACTCCTTTTCAAAGAAACAAACTTTATTATAAGAAAATATAGAAACAGTAGCTAATTTAGTAAGTAATTAAGGTAAGGTAAAAAGTATGTGGTAAGTAAAGGCAAGAGTAAAACTATGGGAGTGAGAGGGAGGAGGGAGGGAGGAGGGGGAGGGAAGGAGTGTGTGAGAGAACTAATAACATGCTATTTTTGTGCGAAACAAGGTCATGTAGCTATGGATCATAGAAAGAGGAACCAAGAAAAAACATAGAAACAGAAGCTGGAGAAATAATAATAATAATAATAGCTAACAGGATCAGTGATTGTAATGGGGTAAATTATAACTCAGACCATAACACCTCTTAAGGAATATGAAATCACTGTGGGGTAGCACAAAGAAATAGTCAGAATGACTAGAAGGATGGCTAGAGGTACAGCCAGAGGAGTGGCCAAGGATATGGCCAAACAAATCAAGATTTATGAAGGCACACAGGAGGGGAAGGGACCTCAAAGAGTCTGGAGGTGAATTGTAAGCCTTTTCAGACCCCACTGTCTTGCTGATGCTGATTCAGCCTGTTCCCCTCCCCCTGGTGAAGAAGTCTATGTAATGCAATCTTAAATACAGATCTACACCTAGGAGACAAGATGTATACAAAGAATTTCCAGAGAACTACTCCAACAGCTATCAAAGTTGGAGAAAAGGACTCTTGGATTCACTGCTCACATGTAAAATGGGTACTTTATACTGACACTGAGTGACTGTATCTTGTCACATATATCTCATTTGCTGTTTGTTTGTTTCTAAATTTGATTTTGCTTTAAGTTTACATATTAATCTAATCTAATCTGAGATGTTCTGTTACTTTATACTGACACTGAGTGACTGTATCTTGTCACATATATCTTATTTGCTGTTTGTTTGTTTCTAAATTTGATTTTGCTTTAAGTTTACATATTAATCTAATCTAATCTGAGATGTTCTGTTACATGGTAGAACCTCTCATGGCTGTTTGTTTGCTACTATAACCAAATGGGCTCTTTTAATTTTGGGAATTGTGTTACTCTTTAGAATTTGTATTAGTAGTTGTACTACAGTTTATAATAAGTTTTCACCAGGTGAAAAAAATATGTACTTTTGCACTGTGGATCATGATGTATAGCTAGAAATATCTTGAATTCCTAAAACTACATTGCCCAAACTTCCTTTTTGTATTACCCAGAATGATTTTCCCTTTGTCCATGTTTGCATTGTTACATTTCTATATAGTTTGCTGTAACTCTTCCCTCTCTTTTGCTCTCGCAAGCAGGCTGAATAGCTAAGTCTCTTACTTTAATTATTATTGATAAACTTTTAAAATGTAATACTTGGAATATTGTATATTAATTTTAAAATCCATATCATGGGCACCTGAAGGGATAGAATTAAAAAAAAAAAATCCTTTTAAGTCTTTGAGAAAAGACTAGATAGCATGGATAAGTTTTGCGAACTGCCTGCTTCTGTCATGGGCTGGCTCCCACCCCACCCTGCCCCCCCAATGCCTGTCTCTGGCTGCCACTTCTCCTGTCTACCTGCTTGAGCTGCTGCTGTTACTCTTCCTCCTGCCCAGCTTGCAGCTCCTGCTTCCCACTACTGAATCCAATGCCAAGAGTCTACTAATCTGAGCTGGTATTTTTTTTCCAAGAGGGTGACATATAAAAAATTTTCCACCCCACTATGCTCAAAGGGCTATAAAAGAATGCTTGCCCTTTGATCCAACCATACCATTGTTGGGTTTGTACCCCAAAGAGATCATAGATAAACAGACTTGTAGAAAAATATTTATAGCTGTGCTTTTTGTGGTGGCAAAGAACTGGAAAAGGAGGGTATGTCCTTCAATTGGGGAATGGCTGAACAAACTGTGGTATATGCTGGTGATGGAATACTATTGTGCTAAAAGAAATAATAAACTGGAGGAGTTCCAGGTGAACTGGAAAGACCTCCAGGAACTGATGCAGAGGGAAAGGAGCAGAGCCAGAAGAACATTGTACACAGAGACTGATATAATATGGTAAAATCGAATGCAATGGACTTCTGTACCAGCAGCAATGCAATGACCCAGGAGAATTCTGTGGGATTTATGGTAAAGAACGCTACCCACATTCATAGGAAGAACTATAGGAGAGGAAACATATAAGAAAAACAACTGCTTGAACGCATGGAATGAGGTGGACATGATTGGGGATTTTGATTCAAAACTACCACACCAATGCAACTAACAACAATTTGGAAATAGGCCCTGAACAAGGACACATGTCACAACCAGTGGAAATGTGTGTCGGCCATGGGTAGGGGGACAGCGGGGGGTGAAAGGGAAAGTAGGAGCATAAATCATGTAACCATGTTAAAAATGAATATTAATAAATGTTTAAAAAAATTTCCACCCCAATCCCTTCCCTCACCCGTCTTAGATTCTCCAGCCTGTATTAGCCATTTTTTAAGTCAAAGTCTTAAACTGACCCTGAACTCGTAGCTGAGAGAGACTTGCAACTCAGGAATTTTTTTCCACAAGAAGGGGACTCCTCTACCATTTCTTTTGAGGGCAAATAGACCAAAAAACAGTAAATTTGAAGTAGAAGTTTTTTGGATTTGTGTCTACCTATTGGCCAGTTCTTCAAATGCAAATACCCTATTGTCCTCCCTAGTAATTTGGCTCTTCTTTCTGTTTCCTCTGTAAACAAACCCCATTCAGCTCTTTTTTCAGGAAAAATGTTATTAGGAAGCATGCCTGAAACTCTGAAACAACAGTTAGAGTTGGTAGAGCTAAAAAGTGAAGTTTAGATCTGCTTAATTCTTTTCCTGGGGGTTTTGGTTTCGATTGAATACCTTGCAGTTGATAGCTTGACTAATCTTAAGACTAATCAGGAGAGAAATTCATGTCTCCACATGTCTCCCTTTGCCACTTGGCCAGCCTCTACAATATATCCAAATTGAGATTCCTCCATACTATGTTTAGGGCAGAATTCTCCCTCACTATGATGAAATTCAGAGCTCTGAAAAATGAAATGCAAATATGGATGATAAATTTCAGGGGGAGGGGAAAGAACCTTAGAAGAGATATAGAAGTTTATTGCTTGCTAATCATTTTCAGCTTCTCCCCTCCTTAACACTGAACAAATCTATTGGGATTGGTAAAAAGGTTTTTGACTGCAGTGCCTATACCTTGTCATTTGCTTAATTTATTGTATATTGCTGATTGCTTTAATGTTTATATTTTTTAAGTTTATCTGTATTAATCTAATTAATATCTTTCTGTTATATGATTCTTTATTTTATACCCTATGACTATATTGAAGAATATATCATGTAAAAGCTCATAAATTTTATGTATTCTGGATTTGTCATCTCAACTATTGAGGTCATATGTTGCCTATACAGCCTTTTAAAAATTATTTTGCCTTTGTTAATTGTCACATAGGATGATGGAAGGATTCCATCAAAACTGGTTACAACCTGTCAACAACCTTTGGAAAATTTAATGAGCCAAATATCTCAATTGTTTTTAAAGGGTCCATTTAGTAGCTGAAGTGATTATTATATATCCCCACCTCCACATCTGTAAAAATGTAATGGATGAGACATATAGCAGTCTCATACCAGAGGAACTTTGAAGGTGTTCCTAAGGCATGGTACCCCTAGAAGTATCCCAAGAGGGAGCATTTCCCAGGTAGCAAGTTGCTTCTGAATGATTTAATAGTTTTAACTCTTCAACTTATTCTACTCTTCCACCAGAAAAATCAAGATTTCATACTAAGGTTGAAAGATTTCCTATATCTGTAAAATTTGTGACAAGTATCCATCAGTTTATACAGTTTAAATGTCACACAGAATCTCATGTGAATCCTATTTCAAACTGGTTTTGTTTGCTATTGTTATTAACTGGGCTATTGTGAATTCTGGGAATTTGGTACTTTATTTGAATGTGCATTATCTATCCTATTGCTGTTTTGTTTTTATAAAGCTGCTATTTTGTAAGTCATTTGCACTCACACAGTGGTTCATGGCCAAGTTAAAAAAGGAAATGGATCTCATTTTTTGGTGAGAAACTTTTGTGTTCTACATCTCCTTGGTTGAGACAGTGTGTCACTGATTCTAAGATATATATTTTTATTTTTAAAATATTTTTATTATTGTTTTCCCCTTGTATTTTCAATATAGTATTTGAGTATTTAAAAGTATATATAATTAATCTTTTTTTTATTTTGCAGTAATATAAGTTCTAATTTGTTCTAATTAAACTTATATTACTACATACCCAAAATCTTTATAGTATAGAAATAATGCCACTATTTGGAACTATGCTCAAAGGGCTATAAAAGAATGCCTGCCCTTTGATCCAGCCATACCATTGTTGGGTTTGTACCCCAAAGAGATCATAGATAAACAGACTTGTACAAAAAATATTTATAGCTGCGCTTTTTGTGGTGGCAAAGAACTGGAAAAGGAGGGTATGTCCTTCAATTGGGGAATGGCTGAACAAACTGTGGTATATGCTGGTGATGGAATACTATTGTGCTAAAAGAAATAATAAACTGGAGGAGCTCCAAGTGAACTGGAAAGACCTCCAGGAACTGATGCAGAGGGAAAGGAGCAGAGCCAGAAGAATACTGTACACAGAGACTGATATACTATGGTAAAATTCGAATACAATGGACTTCTGTATCAGCAGAAAGCAATGATACAGGACAGCTCTGAGGAATTTATGATAAAGAACGCTACCCATATTCAGAGGAAGAACTACAGGAGAGGAAACATATAAGAAAAACAAATGCTTGAAAGCATGGGCTGAGGAGGACATGATTGGGGATGTGGAATCAAAACTACCAGACCAATGCAAATATCAACAATTTGGAAATAGGTCTTGAACAAGGACACATCTTAAAACCAGTGGAAATGTGCATCAGCTATGGGTGGGGGGACAGCGGGGGGTGAAGGGGAAAGTAGGAGCTTGAATCATGTAACCATGTTAAAAATGAATATCAATAAATGATTTTAAAAAAAAGAAAGAATGCCACTGATTGTTTAAAAATTATGGGACTTTACTTAATGATTCTGTCTGATTCCAGGTGAATGGAATACAAAAAGAGCCACTGCACAGTGCCAAAGAAGCATAAAGCTACTTGCATAGTGCCAATCAAGCACAAAGGTCAAAGAGACAAAATCCCAGTGAGATTTATGTAATTTTGAGCCAAGAAAAGAGGATTTGAACTTGTTTGGGGTTCAAGGTTGCAGCTGTTTTGACATATGTCAGAGGCTAGACTTCCCTGAGCACCATTAAGCATCTCACTTTGGCTGCCATCATGGCTCATAGTGTGGCAAACTTTCTATAGTCCTGGCTACTGATTGGGTAAGTGCATAATTACATAAACCACTTTAATTTGGGCCCTGATTCAAGGACCTATTATAAGTTTTTTTTCCTTAGATTTTTTAGATATAAGACTTTGACATTTTTTATTTCATCCACAAGTTATTTTTTCTCTTTTGTTTGGATTTTTTTGATGTTTTTAATTTCTTTTGTAAATTGATTCATATACTTCATAACTCAGCCATGTATCCCTGAGTGATCCCTGTGTTATTATCCACCTCAGGGGGAACTATGTTATTGTTGGGAATTTTGATTTGAATTTGAGCCTAATTTAGAACAAAGATTACCTCCCAGAATCCAGAAGATGAAGCAGTTTGGAGAAGGTGCCATGAAAATGCCTGAAGATACCACAACCTGCACCAGAAGATCCAGAGAGAACTTTGGGATGTACTAAATTGAACTATGCGGGGTTGAATGCAATTATTTTGAATGTATACTTTTTATGCCAAAGGGGACTACATCCAAATTGGCTTTTTGTCAATGTAGCAATCATTGGTTTTGTTCTCTTTTTATCCACAAATTATTGCAATTTATAAGTTGGTTATGTTTCCACAATAATTTTGGAGAGACTGATCTCCCAATAGGATCACAGGGGATCCAAGAAATATCTTGAATCCCTAAAACTACATTACCCAAACTTCCTTTCTGTATTACCCAGAATGCTTTTCCCTTTGCCCACATTTTCATCATTATGTTTGTATAGTTTGCTGTAACTCCTCCCTCTCTCCCTTTTGCTCTCGTGAGCAGGTTGAATAGTCTAAATTCTCTAAAAGAGAATAAAGTCTCTTACTTTAATTATTATTAATAAAATTTTAAAATATAATACTTGGAATATTGGATATTAATTTTTAAATCCACAATGACAAAGTTAGATAGGAAACAGATCTCATTTTTGAGTGAGAAATCTTTTTGTTATCTCTCTGTTTGGCTGATCCATTGTCTAGTGGGATGTCCAATATGAATTTCTGGGTTTTTTCTCTCTTTTTTTTTTGGTATTATTTTTTCTATTTTTCTAATTGGAATTTGATTTTTTTTCTTCTTTCTCTTTTTTACTTGAGTACATAGAATCAGTATTAATGTTTTGGTTTTGAACGATAAGTTTATAATGCCTATTAATCCTAATACCATTTCATACCCCAAAGTTTTAGACTACGGAAACCTGTCATTGATTGTTAAGTATTATGAGATTCTAACTAATATTTTTGTCTGATTTCAGAAGAGATTACTAATGAGCCACTGCACAGTGCAAAGAAGCACAAGATCAAGGAGACCAATGATCCTTGTAGGGTTGATAAGGATCTATGACAAGACAGAGGACTTGTTTTGGGGTTGGAGGAAGCAACTCTTTGGCAAATCCAGAGGATGGACTTTCCCGTGCCTAGTTTTAAGGTAAAGTACTTTTGTTTGGCTTTTATTTTTGGCTTCCCTCTTCCTATGACTGAAGGAAAAATCAGACCAGGGAATCATACTTCCCTTTTACCTCAGACCTTTGTTCCCTTTTCTCTGACAATTTTCTGTAGTCCTGGTTGCTGATGGGTAAAGTACAATATTGCTGCAATTGGCCTACATGCTTATAGGATATAAGGTACTTCAATTGGATCTTGCTGGTGATTCAAGGACCTGTTATGATTTTATTTTTTCTCGTAATCTTAAACACATGGAATTTTTATTTTTTTAAACCTAGAATATTTTTTCTCATCTCTTTGGTTTTGGGGTTTTGGGGTTGTTGTTTTTGGCGGGGGTTTGAGATTGATTCATATACCTCATAGCTCAGCCATGTATTCCAGGGAGATTCTAGTCTTGGTCAACACTTTCCTGATGCAAGAATTCTATAATTATCCTAAAATCCAAGGTTTAAGATCTTTTAAAGCAATTTTAGGAAAAGAAAATCACTAACACCCCAAACGAATAAAGTGAATCTTCCAGAGAAGATGCCATAAGGATGCCTATAGAAATCATACACTACATCAAGTGATCCAGAGTGAACTTTGGGATAAAATGAACTGAACTGAAGGAGGTTGAATCTATCATTCATTCTGATTGTAAGCTCTTATGCCAATGGGGAGTGTCCCCTAATTGATTTTTTGTCAATGCATCTCTCAATCGTTTTAAAAATTCTTTCCCTCATATCCCTCAATTTGTTGTAATTCCCTCTGTGTAAGATGCAATATTTTATACCCCCTAGTGAGAGAATCTTAAGTATATAGACTCCATATGTCGAATGATTCATTGAGGACACCTGACATGTTAATCTCCTAGAAAACCTGAGCGAAGCGATTTAACATGGTGATCTCCAAAAGAATCAGAAAGGGAATTGGAAATTTACCCTCTCCCCTTCCCCTTTTTGGAATCATACAGCTGATATTGACCTGAGTACACTGTCAACTACCTGTATGTGTGAGCCTAAACTTGAGCCAGATGTGAGGATAAGACAAAGGGGAGCCCAAGGAGGTTATAAAAAAAGGTTAAACAGGAAGTTCTTGCACTCTCTGTCTCTGGCATTCTGCAAAGGAATTTCTATGCTAGAGTCTATTAGAGCATCCATGTGGAAAGTTAGATTAGGGCCCTATCCAAGTAATTCTAATAAATTTTACTAAAATCTAAGGACCAGAGTCCTAATTTTATTAAAACAGGGGAGAGAGGGAGGTAAGGAGAGTGGAGAGAGAGAAGGAAGGAGGGAGGGGTATAGAAGAGAAATGGAGGGATAGGGGAGGGAAGGAAGAAGAGGGGGAGGGAAAAAAGGAGGGAGGAGAGAGGGAAGGAAAGGGGAAGGAGGGGGAGAGGGAGGTGGGAGGGAGAGGTGGGACGGAGGAGAGACAGAGTGAGAGAGGGAGGGGAGGGAGAGATAGATAGACAGAGACAGGAAGAGAGAGACATAGAGGGAGAGAGAGAAAAAGTGGGTGGTAGAGGTTTTCAGGAAAAATTTTTACCTTGATTAGTTAATAAGGAAAAGGTCATTTGTTTGAGCAGTTGTTGCCTTGTTTCTTCAGGGAACTGATATCAGGGCAAACCTTTTAGAGACCCCAATCAATGACCTAGGTCTGTGGTAGTGAACCTATGGCACATGTGACAGAGGCAGTACTCAGAGCACTCTCTGTGGGCACACTCACCATTGCTTCAGCAGAGTTTGCCAGAGTGTGTCACTAGAACGCCACAGGGAGGAGGGGCTGGACTGCCCCCTCTCCCCCTCTCATGCATGCCTGAGGACATCTCCCACCACTCTACCCAGCAGCCCCATGGGATTGCTTCTTCTCTGGGCACAGGCACTTGATTTGGACACTTAGTCTCTAAAAGGTTTGCCATTACTGACTAGGTTATATCTAAAGATTGATGTGAGGAATTTTCTCATAATTGTGAATCTAAGCAATTTGTTTGTCTTATATGAAAGGTTGGTCTGATTCTAAATCAACTAGTTATTGTTTCCATGTTCTTTTGATTGTGTAGAGATATGTGGCAAAGAAGCCTGATGTTAGTTAATGTTGTTAATAGACATTGTATCATCTTTGCTTTCTGTATTACTGTATCTGTACACTCATTTCTTCTTCATTAGGACAGGACTTAAGATCAGGAGGGTGATACCTTAAGCCAAAAAAATCTACCTCAGCTGGCCTGATATTTCACCTCTACCTCTCTCCTCAAAAAGGGAGTTCAGAGGTTCACTAATTTGTTTATCAGGAAGGGTAGGACAAATCTAATTCATACTGAAAGAGTTTCCTGCAGACTCTCCCTGATATTTGCATCATCTTGTAAGCACCCAAAGTGACAAAGGAATGGATACCTGCAAATTTGAGATCCTCATGGAGCTCCTGTTTATTTTTCATCTTGGACCTCCTCCTGATTCCTTAATTGATAAAATTCTTCCACCTGATTTTTGGTTGTTGTCTCCTAAAGGTTCTCATTAATTTTGTTACTTCTCAGGTATACTCTATTAGATTTCAGTCGGTATCATCTATTGCCAGCCCCTCTGCAACCACTCTCCATCCCCTGGATCAAACCCATCAATCCTTCCCAAAGACACCACCAGGGCCAGGACAATGCCCCAACTCAGCCTAAAAAATTATAGAAGTTGAGACCTTCATCCATTTCCTCCAGATTCCTTGATTTCTGGGCATTTAAGATAGGGGAATGATGGGGACAGACAGCTATTCCAATACCTTAAAACTCGTTAATATTATAACATAGTCATGGATCAAAATGATTAGCTTCTCTTGGATGGCATGGACTCAGGCAGTCTGAAGGAATAACAAGGAGAAAAACCTAAATTGAGGAGTCTAAGGCAAGGTCTGGAACCTGTAACTGGGACTTGTAAATATTAAAAATGATAAATAAACTCCTCAACCCGATGCTGACTTGGGTCTGATTTAATTACGGAATCAACCTGAATTGTTGATTCCTGGCGGCCACATAATTTTAATATATAAATATAATAACTAAATTTTAATTCTTACAGACTTGAGAGGATTCTTGATTACAACATGTAAAGGAAGCCCAGAAGACAGCAGAAAGTAACATAAGAAAATTATTCTAGAGTGTTTAAAACAGATGCCCAAGTCTAAGTGATGAAATTCACAAATTGCTGATAAAGAAAAACCCCAGGCTTAAAACTCCAAAGTGGTTAAATGTCAGATTTTCAATGCCAGGCAATGCCAATTTCACATCCAGTAGAAAGCCTTTAGCTATGAAAGGAATTCAGCTCAGGATTCTTAGCATCTAGGAGAAAGCAGGAAAAAATTAGAATATGCATATTTTATTAAAGGTAAAGGAAGTTGAAACATATTCACAAAATACATCCCACAATGCTTGAATCTACTGATCAATGAAAACAAGGTATTTCAAAAGAAGAGTAAAGCTAGGGCCACAGTGGGTAGAGTATTGGGCCTAGAGTCAGAAAGGCCAGAGTTCAAATCCAGCCATAGACACTTACTAGCTGTGGAATACTGGGCAAGTTATTTAACCTCTGTCTTGCCTCAGTTTTTTCAACTGAAAAACAGGGATAATGATAGTCCCTACCTCCCAAGGCTATTGTGAGGATTAAATGAGATAATATTTGTAAAGCACTTAGCACAGAAACTTATACACATAGTAGAAACCACAGAAAGAAAATAAGAAATGCTTATTCTCTTTCCCCTTCCCCTAATTATTACCACAGAAAAAATACATAGGTGAACAAAGCACAAATAAAAAAACATAGGAAGGTAAAGAAGGATAATCACCATGAAAAAAACTAAATTAAACTGATTGTTTCAGGTGTCTAGGTCAGGGATTCTTAACTTTGGGTCAGTATTTTTTTATTCTGATATTTTAAGAACTGCTTTTCAACCAGCTTGCCAAAGGAGATTTTGACACAAAACTAATGAAAAACACCTGTTGCGAGGATTTCTATGTGAACTGGAAAGACTTCCAGGAATTGATGCAGAGTGAAAGGAGCAGAACCAGGAGAATATTGTATACAGAGACTGAGACATTCTGGCACAATCGAGCGTAATAACTTCTCTACAGCTAACAATGAAATGATCTAGGACAGTCCAGAGGAACTTACGAGAAAGAATGCAATCCACATCCAGAGAAAGAACTGTGGGAGTAGAAATGCAGAAGAAAAACATATGATCGATCACGTGGTTCAGTGGGGATATGATTAGGGTTTTGGTGTTAAAAGATCCCTCTATTGCAAATAGGAACAATATGGAAATAGGTTTTGAACAATGTTACATGTATAACCCAGTGTAACTGCTTGTCATCTCCAGGACGAGGGGAAGGAAAAGGAGGGGGTGGGCATCATGAATCATGTAACCATTGTCAAAAAATTCTAAATAAATAAATAATTTTTTAAAATTTCAAGAAAGAAAGATGCCTATTGTTCTAGAGTGAGAGAGAGCTTCTGGGAATGAGAGACAAAGAAGATTCATTAAAGGCCAAAAGGACCAAAGAAATTTAAGGAAAGCGTAGTTAGGAGAAGAAAATGATAATAGCTCCAACAAGAGAATTAATGGTTTTGGTCATTTAAGTGGGGAGAAGGCAAAGAGCTAAAGGGCACTGGAGGTCATTCCCAATTGGCCTAGATATGAGCTAAAAGGAGACTAAATTCCTTTAGTCTCTTGGCAAGCATGGAAGACTGTAGAAAGGATAAGAGCGATGAAACAGAATAGGATAAGGAATAATGAGAAGTTGGACACATTCTCAAAGGAGTACCATGAAAACACATTTCCATGATGAGGCAGGAGTTTTTTGATGTGTTTCATTTGGGAGGAAGACACTATAGGAGCTCACTTTATCTGGACAAAGATATTTTATTCATTCATTAAATAAGTATTCATTAAGCACTTGCAAGCCAGGCAGGATGCTCTGTGCTGGGAATACCAAGATAAAAATGAAACATCCTCTACTTGCAAGGCATTTAATTACTATTGAAAATATCACATTCAACCACAGTAGAATGGGTCTATGAAAGCTGCAGATAGTCAGCAACCAGAGGGACAGGAGATATATAGAATCAGAGGTAGGTGACCTATTTTTCACTCATCCTCTCTAGCATTTTCCTTTTCAGCTAGGGATAAGGTGGTACCTCAGAGTTGTTTTAATTTGCCTTTCTCTAATTAATAGTGATTTAGAACAGTTTTACATATAATTATAGATAACTTTGATTTCATCTTTTGAAAACTATTTATATTCTTTGATCACTTATCAGTTGGGAAATGGCTCTTATTCTTATAAATTTCATTTTGTAATCTACTCAGTATATATTTGAGAAATAAAATCTTAATTAGAGAAGTTGCTATAAAAATTTGATATTACTTCAATTTTAAAATTATATCAAAAAATTTAATGTATTTTTTGTTACATTAAAATTCCCAAGTATTTTCTTCTCTCCTTCTCCTCCCCACACTAGAGAAGGCATCATCTGACAAAAAGATCTATGTATATATAAAAAAACTATGTCTTGTTTGTTTCTATTAATCAATTCTTTCTTTGGAGAAAGACATGTACATTCTTCAAACACTAATTCTGTTGCTGTATTTAATGGTCTCTTGGTTCTGCTCATTTTATTTCTCAAAATTTCATTAGGTCTTTCCATGTAGTTTTTTAAATCAACCTGCTTGTCACTTTTTAAAACATCACAATCACATATGTTATAACTTATTTAGCCATTCCCCAATTGATGAGTATCCTCTCAATTTCCAGTTTTTTGCCACCACAAAAGAGAGCTGCTATAAATACTTTAGACACATAGGAAGGAGAGAGAGAACATGAATTGCAAAATATCAGAAAATGGATATTAAGAAATTGAATTGATCTGTAATCTGGAAAATAATAAGATGTATTTAAAAAAGAAAAAAAAGAAAGAAAGCAGACATGAGACATGGCAGTTATAGACATTATTAACTTCTACAATTCACTGTAGGCTTATTAAAGTTGGAATAACAGGAAGTAGATATTTAAAAGTAATACCTTTAAACCAGGGGTCGGCAACGTATGACTCTCGAGCCATATGTGGCTCTTTTGAGGGCCAGATATGGCTCTTTCTGCAGGAGCCATAAAGTCATTTTTTTTCAGGCGCTATTATAGGAGCGCGCACTGTTACAGGAGCACACACTGTGAGCACTGTATGGCTCTCACAAAATTACAATTAAAAAAATGTGGCATTTATGGCTCTCACGGCCAAAAAGGTTGCCAACCCCTGCTTTAAACCATGGTTATGAAGGGGAACAATGTGTGTCATCATCAAAACAATAAACAAACTAGAGAATTAGAGATTAAAAAGAAATAACATTTTAAAATGAAAATAACAGGGGTGGCTAGGTAGCCCATTGGATAGAGTGCCACGTCTGGAGTCAGGAGGGCCTGGATTCCAATCTGGATTCAAACACTTTCTAGCTGTGTGACCCTGGGCAAGTCACTTAACTCCAATTGTCTAGTCCTTTATTGCTCTTATGCTTTAGAACTGATACTTAATATTGATTTAAAAACAAAAAGTAATGGTTTTTAAAATAAATAAAATGGAATCACTTTTTCATTCAAGATATACTAAAATCATATTCACAAGAAGTCACACTGAACTTGTAACCAGAAAATTCAGTTAAGAAAATTAATGAGACTGAAAAATATTCACCCTATAATATTTCAGGTGATTTCCTACTTCTAGTCAGCCTTAAAGTATTTTATCTCTATTTAGAGAATAATTAATTATTCTATATATTTTGATGTATTGTTTCCACATTCCCTCCAAAATTTGTCATTTTGACATTTTATCTTTTTTAGCCAATTTAATTGGTATGAGTTGTTTTGGTTTGTATTTCTCTAACCAATAATGAATTAGAGCATTTTTTAAAATATGGTTCTATATAGCTTTGATTTCTTTATCCAAAAATGATCTCTTCATATCTTTTGACCATTTATCAATTGGGGAATGTCTCATATTCTTAGTAATTTGATAAAGTTCTCTATATATTTGATATATAAAACCTCTATGGGAAAGTGTTTTTGCAATATTTTTCCAATTTTCTGCTTTCCATTTAATCTTGGCTACATAGTTTTATTCATACAAATACAAACCCTTTTTAATTTAACGTAACAAAAAGTATCTACTTCACATCTCAAAATGCTTTCTTTCTCATTTATTCATTAATTCTTTTCTTATTCATGAATCTGGATAGTGTTCTCTGTTCTAATTTGTTTCTATCTCCCTTTATTAGTAAGTCATGTTTCCATTTTGATCTTATCTTTGTAAATGGTGTAAATATTGGTCTATATCTAGTTTCTGCCAGACTGCTTTCTAATTTCCCCAACAATTTTTTTTCCAACTAGTGACTTCTTATCCCAAAAGCTTGGATATTTATTTTCTTGTCAAACACAAGGTATACACACACACACACACACACACACACACACACACACACACACACAAATTACTGTTTGTTGTTGTTTTATGTCTGTTCTGCTCTATTGGTATACTTTTGTGTTTCTTAGTCAGTATCAGATACTTTTGATAATTATTGCTTTTTAACAAGCTTTAAAATCTGGTAGCAACTTCCGGGTTAAGATGGTGGCAGAGTAGAGGCAGGGCAACTTGCTCTCCTTACCAATGGATATAGAGTACATCCAAAAGACAAGAAAACAAAATCCAGATAAAAGAAGTGACCCCACAATAGGGCACAGTATCAAAGGTACTTGGGATTTGGTCACTTCCACACTATAAGGGGGGAAATAGCTCCCATCAAAATGCGAGCGGATCACACCTCCTCCACCCCACCCACAGTACCAGAGTCAGAAGCTGCTCTCCAGAGTTAGAGGGAGCAGGGGCACAAAATCTAGCCCCTAGACAGCTAGCTGGTACTATCAGGAGCTTGCCCCTGAGAGCAGCAAGAACTGAAATCCCAGGTGGCTGAAAAACTCAGACCTTGGACATGGGAGTGGGGTTGAGAGAGGCAGCAGCAGTGCCCAACACTCAGACTCAGGGGAAAATCTCAGGTGGAGGAGCAAGCGTGGGCCAAGTCCCAAGCTCCTGGCAGCTGGCTAGGAACACGGGGGCTCGACCCTGAAAACAGATAGACCAGAGACCCCAGGAGGGTCCCCAGAGAAGCCAAGAGACTCACAAAGTAGCCTCAGGCAAAAACACTGCTCCCTAACTCCATACAAAGAGAATCAGATTGCCTTTCTCAGCCTTCTGGCAGACGAAACATAATGATGCCAATCAAGGCCAATCAAGAAATATACAAGAAGACCAAGAAAAAAGCTCAAACACTAGATAACTTCTGCACAGAAAAAAAACAGAAAACAGAGGAGGACAAACAATTAAAGACATCCAAACCTTCCCAAAAAAATTAAAATGGGTCACAAAATCTTGAAGAATTCAAATTTGAGATTATGATAAAGATGGAAGAGATCTGGCAAGAAAATAACAGTTTAAAAGGCAGAATTTCGTTATTGGAAAGTGAGGCTCAGAAATCAAATGAATTAATAAGCAAACTGAAGACCAGAAATGACCAGCAGGAAGCCTTGAAGAACCAGATAGACCAGATTGAAAAGGAAAACCAAAAGATTTTAGCGGAAAACCAGTCTCTAAAGGCTAGAATTGGGCAATTAGAAGCCAATGATCTTTCAAGACAGCAAGAACAAATAAAGCAAAGTCAAAAGACTGATAAAATAGAAGGAAACATGTAATACATCACTGAGAAATTGACAGATCAAGAAAACAAGTCTAGAAGAGACAATTTGAGAATCATTGGTCTTCCTGAAAATCCAGAAATTAATAGAAATTTGGACTCCATACTAAAAGAAATTATTCAGCAAAACTGCCCTGAACTTCTACAACAAGAGGGCAAAATAGACATTTATTTTTTTTATTTTTTTTATTTTAAACCCTTGTACTTCGGTGTATTGTCTCATAGGTGGAAGATTGGTAAGGGTGGGCAATGGGGGTCAAGTGACTTGCCCAGGGTCACACAGCTGGGAAGTGGCTGAGGCCGGGTTTGAACCTAGGACCTCCTGTCTCTAGGCCTGACTCTCACTCCACTGAGCTACCCAGCTGCCCCCCAAAATAGACATTTAAAGGATCCATAGATCACCCTCTACACTAGACCCTGAAAAGACAACCCCCAGGAATATAATAGTCAAATTCAAAGGCTTCCAAGTAAAAGAAAAAATATTACTAGAAGCTAGAAAGAGACAATTCAGATATCAAGGGGTACCAATCAGGATCACACAGGACCTGGCAGCCTCTGCACTAAAAGACAGCAAGGCTTGGAATATGATACTCAGAAAGGCAAGAGAATTGGGTCTATAACCAAGGATCACCTACCCATCAAAACTGACTATATACTTCCAGGGGAAAGTATGAGCATTCAACAAGTTAGAAGATTTCCAAGTATTTGCACATCTGGTCTGAAAAGACCAGAACTAAATGGAAAGTTCAATATCCAACTACAAAGACCAAGAGAAACATGAAGAGGTAAATAAGAAACAGAAGGGAAAGAAAGAAAAGTCTTATTCTTAAATTTACCCCTTTAAGGGCCTTAATAAGATCAAATTATTTGTATTCCTATATGGAGAAATGCTATATGTAATTTTCAAAAACTGTATTCACTATTATAGTAATTAGAAAAATTATTCATAGGGAGAGGTTAGAGCACTAAATGGTCTAAGAAAAGACAGGGCAGGAAAAAAAGAGGGATGGTGAATAGTAGATGGAATCAAGAGAAACTTGAATGAATACGAAAAATTCTATACTACACATAGAGAGCATGGGAAGGGGAGGGGATCAATACTATTATAAAAGGGAGAGGAAGAGAGCATTAAGAGGTAATATTTAAACCTTACTCTCAGTGGAATTTACCCTGAGAGGGAAGAGTAGCTATATCCAATGGGATATAGAATTCTATCTAACCCTACTGAGAAAGTCAGAAGGGATAAAACAAGGGGAGCAGGGGAATGGGGAGGTCAAAAAAGGGAGGGGAGGAGAAGAGGGAGGGAATTCATTAGGCCTTAAAACATAAAAAGAGGGGAATAATAAGGAAGGCAGTGGAAAGGGAAGTAAATCAAGGGAGGAGACTGGTCTAAAACAAACCACTGGTTTAAAAGGAAATAGCATGGTGGCAAAAAACCTGGAAAATGAGGGTAAGCCCTTCCATTGTGGAATGGCTGAACAAATTGTGGTATATGTTGGTGATGAAATACTATTGTGCTCAAAGGAATGACAAACTGGAGGAATTCCATGTGAACTGGAAAGACCTCCAGGAATTGATGCAGAGTGAAAGGAGCAGAGCCAGAAGAACATTGTACACAGAGACCAATCCACTGTGGTAAAATAGAATGTAATGGACTTCTGTACTAGCAGCAATGCAATGACCCAGGACAATTCTGAGGGACTTATGGTAAAGAACGCTACCCACATTCAGAGGAAGAACTGCAGGAGTGGAAACAGAGAAGAAAAACAACTGCTTGAACACATGGGTTGACGTGGACATGATTGAGGATGTAGACCCGAAACTACCACACCAATGTAACTATCAATAATATGGAAATAGGTCTTGATCAATGACACATGTTAAAATCAGTGGAAATGCGCATTAGCTATGGAGGAGAGGTGGGGAGTAAAGGG
Source organism: Gracilinanus agilis (assembly GCF_016433145.1). Taxonomy (NCBI): domain Eukaryota; kingdom Metazoa; phylum Chordata; class Mammalia; order Didelphimorphia; family Didelphidae; genus Gracilinanus; species Gracilinanus agilis. The sequence goes on from NC_058132.1 coordinate 444,314,766, forward strand.
GAAAGTAAGACCATAACCATGTTAACTTTTCTAAAAAATAAATATTATTTTTTTTAAAAATTAATTAATTAATTGATTGATTGATTAAAAAAACTAAATCTAGCCTTAGACACTTAAAAAAATAAAAAATTAAAGGAAATAGCATAAGAAGGAGGAGTAGAACTAGGAGAGGATACCAAAATGTTGGAGAATACACAACTGATGATTATAACTCTGAATGTGAATGGGATGAACTCACCCATAAAATGGAAGCAAATAGCAGAGTAGATTAGAAACCAAAAGCCTACCATATGTTGTCTACAAGAAACACATATGAGGTGGGTAAACAAACCCAGGTTTAAGGTGAAGGGCTGTAGCAAAATCTTTTGGGCTTCAAACGAGAAAAAGAAGGCAGGAGTGGCGATCATGATTTCTGACAAAGCCAAAGTAAAAATAGATATGATTAAAAGAGACAGGGAAGGTAATTACATCCTGATAAAACGCAGTATAGACAATAAGAAAATAACAGTACTCAACGTGTATGCAACAAATGGTATAGCATCCAAATTCCTAAAGGAGAAACTGGCAGAGCCCAAGAAGGAAATAGATAGTAAAACCATACTAGTGGGAGATCTAAAAATTCCTCTTTCAGGTTTAGATAAATTAAACCAAAATAAATAAGAAAGAGATAAGAGAGGTAAATGAAATCCTAAAAAATTTAGATTTAATAGATATGTGGAGAAAAATAAATAGGGACAAAAAGGAATACACCTTCTTTTCAGCTGCACATGGTACATTCACAAAGATTGACCATGTAATAGGGCCTAGAAACATTGCAAACAAATGCAAAAGAGCAGAAATAATAAGTGTAACATTCTCAGATCATAATGCAATAAAAATAATAGGTAGTAAGGGCACATGGACAGGAAAACCAAAAACTAACTGGAAATTAAATAATATGATTCTCTAAAACCAGTTAGTTGAAGAAGAAATCATAGAAACTATCAATAATTTCATTGAAGAGAATGACAATGATGACATCCTACCAAACTCTGTGGGATGCAGATAAGGCAGTACTCAGGGGGAAATTTATATCCTTGAATGCATATGTTAACAAATTAGAGAAGGCAAAGATTAATGAACTGGGCATGCAAATTAAAAAACTAGAAAGGGAACAAATTAAAAATCCCCAGCTAAACACCAAATTGGAGATTGTAAAAATTAAAGGAGAAATCAATAAAATTGATAGTAAAAGACCTATTAAATTAATAAATAAGACTAGAAGCTGGTACTTTGAAAAACAGATAAAACAGACAAAGTACTGGTAAATCTAATTTAAAAAAAGGAAAGAAGAAAAAATCATCAGTATTAAAGATGAAAAGGGAGACCTCACCTCTAACGAAGAGGAAATCAAGGCAATCATTAAAAACTATTTTGTGTAATTATATTAAATATAGCAACCTAGGTGAGATGGATGAATATTTACAAAAATATAAATTACCTAGATTAACAGTAGAAGAAATAGAATACTTAAATAATCCCATATCAGAAAAAAAAATTGAACAAGCCATCAAAGAACTCCCTGAGAAAAAATCCCCAGGAACAGATGGATTCACAAGTGGATTCCATCAAACCTTTAAAGAACAACTAATTCCAATACTATACAAACTATTTGACATAATAAGTAAAGAAGGAGTTGTACCAAACTCCTTTTATGATACAAATATGGTACTCATCCCAAAGCCAGGTAGATCAAAAACAGAGAAAGAAAAGTACAGACCAATTTCCTTAATGAACAGAGATGCAAAAATCTTAAACAGAATACTAGCAAAGAGACTCCATCAAGTGACCATGAGGGTTATTCATTATGATCAGGTGGGATTTATACCAGAAATGCAAGGATGGTTCAACATCAGGAAAACCATTCACATAATTGACCATATCAACAAGCAAACCAACAAAAACCACATGATTATCTCAATAGATGCTGAAAAAGCCTTGACAAAATACAATATCCATTCCTATTGAAAACACTAGACAGTATAGGAATAGAAGGACCTTTCCTAAAAATAATAAACAGTATATATCAAAAACCATCAACAAGCACCATATGCAATGGGGATAAATTAGAAGCCTTCCCAATAAGATCAGACATGAAACAAGGATGCCCATTATGACCTCTATTATTTCACATTGTACTAGAAACACTAAGCAGTAGCAATTAGAGAAGAAAAAGAAATTGAAGGTAATAAAATAGGCAATGAGGAGACTAAGCTATCACTCTTTGCAGATAATATCATGGTCTACTTAAAAAATCCTATAGAATCAACTAAAAAGTTAGTGGAAATAATCAACAACTTTAGCAAAGTTGCAGGATAAAAAATAAATCCACATAAATCATCAGCATTTCTATATATCTCCAACACATCACAGCAGCAAGAGGTAAAAAGAGAAACACCATTTGAAATCACCCTAGAGGGCAGCTGGGTAATTCAATGGATCGAGAGTCAGGCCTAAAGACGGGAGGTCCTAGGTTCAAAGCCGGCCTCAGACACTTCCCAGCTATGTGACCCTGGGCAAGTCACTTGACCCCCCCCCAATTGCCCACCTTTACCACTCTTCCACCTATGAACCAATATACAGAAGTTAAGGGCTTAAAAATAAATAAACAAACAAATAAATAAATAAAATCACCCTATACAATGTAAAATTAGGAATCTATCTACCAAAACAAATACAGGAATTATACCAACACAACTATAAAACACTTTCCAAACAATTAAAACTAGATCTAAATAATTGAAAAAAATTGATTGCTTATGTGTAGGACGAGCTAACATAATAAAAATGACCATTCTACCCAAATTAATTTATTTATATAGTGCCATACCTATCAAACTACCAAAAATCTTTTTTACTTAATTAGAAAAAACTATAACAAAGTTCATTCGGAAGAACAAAAGATCAAGAATATCAAGGGAAATAATGGAAAAAAAAAACGTGAAGAAAGGTGGCCTAGCAGTACCAGATATTAAAGTATACTATAAAGCCATGGTCATCAAAACAATATGGTACTGGCTAAGAGACAGAAGGGAGGATCAGTGGAATAGACTTGGGGTAAGTGACGTCAGTAAGACTTTCTATGATAAACCCAAAGAGCCCAACTTTTGTGACAAAAATCCACTATTTAACAAAAACTGCTGGGAAAATTGGAAAACAATATGGGAGAGATTAGGTTTAGATCAACATCTCATACCCTACACCAAGATAAATTCAGAATGGATAAATGACTTGAATATAAAGAAAACCATAAGAAAATTAGATGAACTTAGAATAGTATGCCTTTCAGATCTATGGGAAAGGGAAGATTTTAAGACCAAGCAAGAGTTGGAAAAAATTACAAAATGTAAAATAAATAATTTTGATTGAATTAAATTAAAAAGGTTTTGTGCAAACAAAAACAATGCAACCAAAATCAGAAGGGAAACAACAAACTGGGAAAAAATCTTTATTCTGACAGAGGTCTAGTTACTCAAATATACAAGGAGCTAAAACAATTGTATAAAAAAATCAAGCCATTCCACAATTGATAAATGGGCAAGGGACATGAATAGGCAATTTTCAGATAAAGAAATCAAAAGTATCAATAAGCACATGAGAAAGTGTTTAAATCTCTAATAATTAGAGAAATGCAAATCAAAACAACTCTGAGGTATCACCTCTGTAATGCAAGGTGACTAACAGAAACTTTTTGCTTCTATAATTTCTAGCGGTCACAAAAAGTCAGTTAAACATCTTAGAATGATCAGAAAGTCAGTTAGAACTTAAAGCTATAAATAGAGGTGAAGTTCCAACTGACGGGGCTTTTGCTTTCTGGCTTTTGCTGTGGCTGGAGGCTTTTGCCTCGGCCTTGGTCTGTGCTTATTTTGTTTTGGGGAAATTTGGACTTATCTCATTTCTCTGAACCTCTCCCTGATCTGCCATCTCCATCCCTACCCTTCCCTGATTTTCCTTTTGGGTTCTGGTTGGAAGGGAGGGCTTGGTGATTGAACATAGCAGATTTTAGTTTCTTTAGATAATTGGAGTATCCTCAAATAAGTTATCCCTAGGTTTGATAAAGACTTTATTTAAAAGGCAGTCAAATCTTCCTGACTGGGAGAGCCGATCTCTCTCTCTCTCTCTGTCTAAACCTCTCCGTGACCCATCCCCTACCCTCACCCCTCTCCCTAGCAGCAATTAGAAAATCCTGAATCCCTCTCCCCTTCTGACTGACCCCGGTATTAATAAATCCCCTTGTTACCTATTCAAACCCTGTGGTGAGTCATTGTGTCCAAAATTAAGACAAGGGCCAAGAGGAAAGAACCATTTTCTTTTATTTCTTGAGACAACTGGGGCATCCATCTTGACAGGAAGTACCCACCTTCAAGATTTCCTCTAGCCATCAATTTGATTGGCAGGGAGGGGCCCTCTCGACCCCTCCCTCAAGAGACTTTGAAACTAACAAGAGAGACCCTCCAGTCAAACCTAAACATTTCTTACTGGCCCTAGTTTCCTCCCTGTAGTCTCTGTCTCAAGCCTCTGGGAATAAACCTGTTTGAGCTGCCCTCTCCTACATACCCCATTTCCTTTACCTCCTATATACCTTCTCATACCTTCATTCCTCCTCCAATCACCTTATAATTCCCTATACCCCTTTATCCTTCCTCACACCCACCTACTCACCTTATTTATTTATTTTTTGATAACACCTCACACCTAGCAGATTGGCTAAAATGAGAGAAGGAGAGAGTAATGAATGTTGGAGGGGATGTGGCAAAATTCAGACATTAATGCATTGTTGGTGGAGTTGTGAACTGATCCAACCATTCTGGCTGGCAATTTGGAACTGTCCAAAGAGCTCTAAAAGACTGCCTGCCTTTTGATCCAGCCATAGCATTGTTGGGTTTTTACCCCAAAGAGATCATAGATAAACAGACCTGTATGAAAATATTTATAGCTACACGTTTTGTGGTGGCAAAAAAAGTGGAAAATGAGGGCATGCCCTTCAATTGGGGAATGGCTAAACAAATTGTGGTATATCCTTGTGATGGGATACTATTGTGCTCAAAGGAATAATAAAGTGGAGGAATTCCATGTGAACTGGAAAGACCTCCAGGAATTGATGCAGAGTGAAAGGAGCAGAGCCAGAAGAACATTGTATACAGAGACTGATATACTATGGTAAAATCGAATGTAATGGATTTCTGTACTGGCAGCAATGCAAAGACCCAGGAAAATTCTGAGAGATTTATGGAAAAGAACACTATCCAAATTCAGAGGAAGAACTGCAGGAGTGGAAACACAGAAGAAAAACAACCACTTGAACACATGGGTTGATGCAGGCATGGTGTGGATGTAGACATTAAATGACCACACCAATGTAACCATCAATAATATGTAAATAAGTCTTAATTGATCAAACATGTTAAAACCAGTGGAAATGTGTGTTGGATGTGGGGGGGGGGGTAAAGGGGAGTGAAGGGGAAAGTAAAAACAAGAATCGTGTAACCATGGAAAATGTTTCTAAAAAAATATTATCAAAATTCAAAAAAAAAATAAAATCTGGAAGCAAATTGGGACACTAATACACTACTGGTGGAGCTGTACATTGGTCCAACCATTCTGGAGGGCAATTTGGAACTATGTGCAAAGGCTTTAAAAGAATGCCTACCCTTTGACGCAGTCATACTACTGCTGGGTTTGTATCCCAAAGAGATAATAAGGAAAAAAACTTGTACAAAAATATTTATAGCTGCACTCTTTGTGGTGGCAAAAAACTGGAGAATGAGGGGGTGTCCATCGATTAGGGAATGGATAAAAAAATTATGGTATCTGTTAGTGATGGAATATTATTGTGTTGAAAAGAATAATGAACTGGAGGAATTCCATGTGACCTGGAACAACCTCCAAGAATTGATGCAGAATGAAAGGAGCAGAACCAGGAGAACATTATATACAGAGACTGATACATTATGGCACAATTGAATGTAATAGACTTTTCTCCTAGTAGCAATGCAATGACCCCAGACAATCCAAAGGAACTTATGAGAAAGAATACTATCTACATCCAGAGAAAGAACTGTGGGAACAGAAACACAGAAGAAGAACATATGATTGATCACGTGGTTCAATGGGGATGTGATTAGGGTTTTGATATTAAAAGATGATTCTACTGAAAATATGAATAACATGGAAATGGGTTTTTAACAATGATACATGTATAATACGTGGAATTGCTCGTCAGCTCCGAGAGTGGGTAGGGAAGAGGGGTGGGAAAAATCATGAATCGTGTAACCATGGAAAAATATTCTAAATTTTAAAACAATTTGGTAGTGCTAGACCTCCTGCCTTTACATTGTTTTTTTATTTCTTCCTTTGATATTTTTTATCTTTTGATCTTTCAAGTGAATTTTATTATTTTTCCTAATTCAATAATGGTAATTTAATTATGATGACAATGAATAAGTAGATTACATAGGAGTGTCATTTTAATTATAGTCCCATGAACAATTAATTCTCCAATTATTTTCATCTGACTTTGTATAAAAAGCATTTTTTAATTATGTTCATATAATTCTTAGATTTGTTTGGGCGGGTCCTAGGCATTTTATTCTATCTATAATTATTTTATTTTATTTATCTTTTAAAACCCTTACCTTCCATCTTGGAGTCAATACTGTGTATTGGCTCCAAGGCAGAAGAGTGGTAAGGGCTAGGCAATGGGGGGTTAAGTGGATTGCCCAGAGTCACACAGCTAGGAAGTGTCTGAGGCCAGATTTGAACCTAGGACCTCCCATCTCTAGGCCTGGCTCTCAATCCACTAAGCCACCCAACTGCCCCCTATCAATGATTATTTTAAATAGTTGATCTCTTACTCTCTCTTCTTGCAGGACTTCATTGGTGATATATACAAATGCTAATTTTTATGTGGGTTTATTTTATATCCTACTACTTTGCTAAAATTATTGATAATTTAAACTAATTTTTAGTTCAGTCTATAAGATTTTCCATATACACCATCATATTGTCTGTGGAAATGTTTATTATCTCTTTGCCCATTCTGATTCCTTAAATTTCTTTTTCTTTTTCTTTTCAATGCTATTGCTAGCATTTTCAGTACAATATAAACTAATATTGGTGATAATGGACATCCTTATTTTACTCCTGACCTTAAAGGAAAGGCTTTGAACTTATCCTCATCACAGATAAGTTTGTTGGTGGGTTTAGTTATATTCTTATTTTAAGGAAAAATCCATTCATACCTGCTCTTTTAAGAGTTTTTGATAGGAAATGTTATATCTTGCCTTCTCAATAGGTGGGGAAGGGGTGGAAGAAAGGAAAGAATTTGGAACTGAATTTTCTTTTTAAAGATGTCCATAAGACATTTGGTTTAATTGTTGAGATGCAATTGAAGATGCAAGACTCTAAGAGGTCAGTAAAGATATTAGTACTATAGATCAGATAATCCTCTGCATAGATTATAACTGAAAATCTCTATGAAGAGAGAGCTATTTCAGAGTGAGGTTAAAGATCAGAGAGGGGTTGATTAAGGGAACAATCTCAGAGAAGATAGGATGGAGGGGGATCAAGGGAACACATGAAGGGAGTTTCCTTAAAGAAGGGCTACTTCTTCATGTGAGACAGGAAAATAGTGGGGAAAGACAAAGGAGGATCACTTCTCTACCTAGCAGTTTTTTTTTTTTTTCATGTGAGCTCAACCATTTTCTACTTAGCTTCACATGTTCGCCTTTGGCAATACTAATCAACAAAACATTGGGCATTATGTGATAGAATCTTTTGTCTTTAATAGTTACCAAGATCATATAATATATTAATATATTTAATATGTTAATGATATTATCTATTACTCAGCAGCTTTGTGATTCTCTTTACAAAAAAGGAGAGTACATACTGCAGAGAAGGCACAATGATTTGAAAATACTGAAGACATTGTTCACTAAACATGTAGAAAACTAGATGTTGTAGGAGTCAAGAGAGGCAAGTTGGGAAGGAGAGAAGAATATCTGGGACATGGAGACTCATCTCACTGCATATATATGAGTGCATACTTGGCTCTTCTTAAATTCTAAAGGTTTCCTGTTTCCCTAAGTAAAAAGAATAAGTGACACACAAAACAAAATGCATAGAGGATTCACTTGCCCATTTAATTTTCCTCTTTTCTCTGAAATTTATATAGGAAAGATTTCACAAATCTCTTATAGTTCCTTGACTGTTGACTAGTGGTATTAGTCTTCAGGGGCATTTTCCTTCTAAATTGAGATGAAGTAGATGATTTTCTTGCCCATTTCTGGTAATCAGTATCAAACATTAAGTTGATCCAGCTCCTTGCTGGCAGCTGTAAAACGGATGGCTTAGCAGGCATGGTTCCTGATTGCAATGATGGACTATCAAATGAATGGCTTGAGGGATTGAGCTCATTAGAGTCTGAGTAATCAGTGTCAGAAATGGAATCTGCCTTTGAATGAGGAATTTGAAGAACAAATTTTACTCCCATCTCTTCTGCAGAACCAGGCACAGGCAATGGTATGGCTAGCAATTGTGCTTGAGAAGAATATTTCATTGCATGACCATGGAAACAGCCATTTGGGATCCAAGAGGCACAAGATAAACAGACCTTATAACTACATAATAGATGAGTAAATCGATGAGTACCTCTGTGCATCTTCCTCAGAAGAATCTGATTACAGATGTCATTTTTTATCTTCTCCTGGGGAATGGAAGTGATGATGTAATTAACAATTTTAATAGGAACTGTCCCACCTTCGATGATGGGAGGTTTCATGTAATTTAAACACCATGTGGCTTTGTTATTCTGCACAGTCTGGATCTGCTTTTCGAGCTCAGAATGAATCTCAGTGTGAGGGTCAGAGATCTGTTTAACCTGAGCTAAGGGATTATAGTAATCTATTAGAGTTCTAGTATTGAATTCAGGACCCAATAGAGGTATGAGCCACTGTTTAGCACTCTGTGAAGGTTCTGGTTGGTATTCTGAGGCTGTGACATAGCTGTCCTGGGTATTGTTAGGATCTTCTGTACCCTGCAACTGGTATTCCGAGGCTGTGATACAGCTGTCCTGGCTATTTTGGGGATCTCCCATTACCCCCAACTGGTATTTTGAGGTTGTGATATACCCACCTTGGGTATTTTGGGCATCTCCTATAAACTGCAACTGGTATTCTGAGCCTGTGATACAGGTGTCCTTGGTATTTTGGGGATCTCCTGTACCCTGCAACTGGTATTCTGAAGCTGTGATACAGCTGTCCTGGGTATTGTTGGGATCTCCTATAACATCCATCTGGTATTCTGAGGTTGGGATACAGCTCACCTGGGAATTGCTGGGAGGTCCTGTACCCTGCCATTGGTATTCTGAGGTTGTGATACAACTATCCTGGGAATTGCTGGGAGTTCCTGTACCCTGCCATTGGTATTCTGAGGTTGTGATACAGCTGTCCTGGGTATTGTTGGAATCTCCTATAACCTGCAGCTGATATTCTGAGGTTGTGATACAGCTGTCTTGGATATTGTTGGGATCTCCTGTAATCTGCAGCTGGCATTCTGAGGCTATGATACAGCTGTCCTGGGTATTGTTGGGATATCCCATACCCTGCAAATGGTATTCTGAGGGTGTTATACAGCTGCATTGGATGTTGTTAGTATCTTTTGTAACCGCAGTCTGTTGTTCAAGGATATCTGGGAATGTAACCTGATGGTTATGGTCAGTTTGAGTTGTGCCTGATTGAATTGTTTCCTGGCTATTTTGGACTTTTGGAGTTGTGAATTTCTGGTTGAGTTGTATAAACATAGTTTCCCAGTGGCCTGGGAATGTCAGGAGTGTACCCTGACCTTTAGAGTCTGTTTTGTCTTTTCCATGATGATCAGAGATAGAGAGAGTTGTGGATTGATGGAGGGGGTCAGGCAGAAGAAGAAGCTGGTGGTTGGGGGCAGGTGGAGATGGGACCTGGTGGGCTAGATATAATGGTACTGCCTGATCATGCAGGTCTACTGAATCTATAGACAGGGAATCCGAGCCTACTGAAGAAATTGTCTTTGGATTAGTGTTCAATGTAGCTTCTATCAGGCAGTTAGGAACTGTTGGGTTATTTTTGTCCTCAGGGGTTACTTTAGCCTCAACGCAGTGGTCTTGGTCCAGTGAAATTAAAGAACAGTGATTAAGGTCTAATGGAACATTGGTGTGATTACTTAGGACCAATGGAGGTGTCTTCTCTTGGGCCAGACACAGTGGAGACTCAAGAAGGTGATCTAGTTCTGGTAGACTTGTGATGAGGACTTGCTCAAAGACGGGACTAATTGTTTCTTTGTAGTTACATTCCAAGGAAGCCCCACCATTTTCACTTAGGGCTGATGGAAGCTTGGCCTGTTTGCTGCAAAATGACCAAGGTATGGCCCAGCAATTATCCTGTTCTAAGACTTCCATTCTGTGGGTGGCACCTGTTGAATTTATATCCTGATGATTGAGGATGGAGAGAACCTCAGTACAGTGATTGCAGCAGAGTGGAGGTATAAGTTGGGAGTCAGAGTGTGATGATACTGTAGATACCTCTCCCTTAGGTATATTATCAGGGGCTAGTGATTCCTTAGGTGGATGGTCAAGGCATGGAAGAGGCCCAAAGATGGCCTCATCCAAGAGGTCTGAACATGTTGAACCATCACTTTCGTCACTCCCAGCGCATCCTTGCCTTACTGGTGGTGCAGTTTGGGGAGTGGCCTGGAGCTTGGTGACTGAGGATGATTTAGAAATGGCTCTCCCCTGAAGATAAAATGAAGGTGACCATAGATGGCTGTATGCTGAGCCCAGTACAGTTGTGGCTGTGGCAAAGGGATTGCTATGTAATGAAAGTGCAGCCCTTGCCCTGGGGTAATGATCCACGTATTGTACTGAAGATAAAAACTTGCTGTGGAGGTCAGAATGGGATAAGTTTGGAGCTGCAGTCTTTACAAAAAGATTCAGAGCTGTGGTTTTCTTAGCTGTGCCCTTGAAGCCTTTGTAAAGATATGGTAATGGTAACATAGTGGTTCTTTGTTGGCTAAAGCTTTGTGACAGGGGAGTTGGGGAACCAGGCAGATGTGTAGATTTTACCACAGCCTTAGTGTGAGGGGTAGGAAATTCTACTTCTACAATAGTGTTTTGAGCCTGCGAATAGGGGCGAGCTGGAAGTTCCACCCTACCACAGTCAGCCAGCTGACCTGCTATTGTGGACCTCTGGTTAAGGTGTGTTACCTCCTCGATTTGATGGTCAGAGGACTGTGGCATTTTAGGAATGTGTTCATGCCTGGCAGGAGTCTCAATCCAGTGACTGGAATTAAGTGCAGCTTCAATCAACTCATTATGGTTTGATGGAGACACTACCCATTGCTCTTTGCAGGGCAAAGTCATAGAAGTTGACTTGGTCTTGTACTCAGGACAAAGTAAGGGTAAAACAGTTGCCTTTGATTGGCATTTAGAACCTGAAGAAGACTTCACTATATTCTGATGGTCAAGATATGGTAATGGCGCAGCCATAGTCCGCTTGCAGGGGTAAGATAGTTGTGTAGCTGTGGTCCTGTGTCCAGGAAGTTGTAACAGCTTAGTTCTTGACTGATTCTTGATGTGGGGCACCTGTTCAGTCTGAGGGCTAGGGTCTCCTCCACTTAATGATGCAACCCAATGAGGGGGACATGGACAAACCACTGACTTATCCTGGTGACAGAGGCTTTTTAGAGGGACCTGGAGCAGATTGGCTGATAAAGAAGAAGCTATAAGTGAGAATGAAGGAAATGCTACAACTTTAGCAGGTATGGGAAGGGGGCTATGGAACAGGGAGCAATGGAAAGGAGGGCAAGGAATTAATAAGAGTAGATGTTATTATGTGTATAGCAGTTTACAATTTCAAAACACTTCCATAGGGACTAGGTGGCTCAGGGGATTGAGAGCCAGGCCTAGAGACAGGAGGTCCTAGGTTCAAATCTGTCCTCAGATACTTCCTAACTGTGCTAATACTTCCTAGCTGGGCAAATCATTTTAACCCCAGTTGCCTACTCTTTACCACAATATTGATTCTAAGACAGAAGGTAAGGGCTTAAAAAAAAAACAACACTTCCATAAACATGATTACCTCATTTTAGCCATACAACAATCCTAAAGTATCCATAGGCAACATTACATGAAATATCAAACACTAGAACCCAGTCCCTCCTGGCTAAAGAAACATGGTGCCCCTTTTACACCACAATGCTATTTCTGACCACCAGTTACAAAGGGTCAGAATCAGATTGATGAGTATCCCACCTCCTTACATAAAAATGAGTATGGGGAGTGGGGTAAGGAGTGATAGCTCAGGAAGCTTATTTCAGGAATATTTCAGAGGTCAATAGTCACAAAGATAATGATGATTACATTACAAGCTATTGAGGAGAGCTGAAAATGAAAATTCTCACCTTCTGAAAATATCCTGTGTTTTCTTCCCATTTTTGTCCTAAAGGTTTTCTCTGAGAAAATAATGTTATCCACAGCACCTTGGAAAGTATACTTGCTCTTGGAGGCAGAGAACTTCACTTCTAAAGTCTAGCTTTGTCACTTGCCTAGGTAACTTCCAGTTAGGGGGTTGGCTGGAGCCAGCTGCAAAGATTGCCAAGAGCCCAAATTTTTAAATTTCCGGTGTGAGCATTTATATCTCCTAAGTCTATAATTTCAAGCTTGATTACTAATGTTAATAATGATGATTAAATTTAAAAGTGTGTGCCTATAAATGTTTAGTCCTTGAAACATTTACCAACACCCCCTATACTTTTCAATAAAACATTGCTAGAGTTCTTCTGGAATTCAGTAAAAGATTCAGGATATAGAGTCCACCAGACTGGAATAAGCCTGATGACTGGAGAAAAATAATACAAATAACTAACATTATTATGGTGCTTTAACATTTGCAAAATGCTTTACACCCATTATCTCATTTAAATCTCCCAACACCCTTGCCTCCCAGTCTCCTTCCTCATTGTTCCTTTTCAGTTGAATAGATTAAAAAAGAGTAGATTAACAATGTGGGGCCCTTGTGCAGGAGATCAATGACAAGGCTTCCTCTATTTTTCAAATTTTAATAAAATTGGCCTGAACTTAAGGGGAGAAGATCCCACAAGCTCCATTTATCTGCTGTCAATATGGGGACAGCAGAACCATAGAATCATATTAAGAGCTGATAAGAGCTTTAAATACCCTGATTTTTACAACTAAAAAAAACTAAGGCTCAGAGAAGCTTAGACTTTGGCCTAGGTTACAAAGGAGGCAAAAGGCACTTGTTCTTAACCTCTAAGTAACTAGAATCTGAGTACTGCCACTCTTACATCTTAATTGCAGTGATCTTCCTACTATGGTGCTAACTCAGGTACCCATTCCTTTCATTCTCCCACTCTTATCGCCAAGAGAATTTCTATCATATTTTTCTCTGAAGAACTTCTGCAAAATCATTCCCTTCCCCATTCTGGTTTTTAAGAGTCTTTCACCAGTAAGGCCTGGAAAAAGAAGGGGAAATGTTATTTAAAAAGCTTCAAAAGTCAAAAACTAGAACCTCCACTTTCACCTGTGACCTTGGTTGCTACAAATATCTTCTCTGTTATCCCATCATTGAGAAAGATAGCACTCTATCCTGAAAGGACTGTGTCTTGGATTGAAGAGAAAACTAAATTTGTTTCCTCAGAGATTTGCAGTAGACTGAGCCTCCAGACTCTGTATCTGCAACAAGGGACCTGAGGTTGCCATGACATCACAGAGTATGAACTGTCCATTGTCCAGGAGGTACCAATTAAGTCAATACATTATTTATTAAGCACCTATTATGTGCCAAACACTGCTAGGTGCTGGGGATACAAATACAAAAAAAGAAAGACAGTCCCTTGTCTCAAGTAACTTACAATATGAGGGAAGACAACAAACAAAAGGAAGCCTAAAAAAGGCAATGAAGTTCCTTAGGATGGAGAAGTCCAAGAAAGGTGGGAAATGAAGAGAGGGTTGATCTGGGTGCCTTCCTTAAATGGAAGAGCTGGAAGGAGTTCATCACTCTGCCTTCCAATCAGAGGGTAATGAGGAGGATTGACTACTAAAGCTGATTTGATCTTGCAGGATGATGATGTAACTGTTGATGAGGCTTCTGGGAGTATGATGAAGTCCAAAAGGAGTGTGGCTGAATAGGAAATGAAGAGATGGCAGATAGTATAGGTGTGGCCTTAGAAATGATCTGGTCCAAGAGGCTCTGCTGGTTCAAAGAAAAAACCCAGACTTTTGGCAATGTCAATTGCCAATTTTAGTGATTTTTTTTAAAACAAAAACCTTCCATCTTGGAATCAATACTGGTTATTGGTTCCGAGGCAGAAGAGTGGTAAGGGGTAGGCAATGGGGGTTAAGTACTTGCCCAAGGTCACACAGCTAGGAAGTGTCTGAGTTCACATTTGAACCCAGAACCTCTTATTTCTGGGCCTGACTCTCAATCCACTGAGCTATCCAGCTGCCCCCTAGTGATGGTTTTAGAAGGAAATAGTTCTTCTAGACCCAATATAGTCAATTACCCTGAAATAGGAGAGGCAGAGAGGAGTAGTTCTTTTATTTAAGGTGAAATTTTTCAACTTTAGGAATTAAATCTTTTTTATCCTTCATTATCAGTACAGTTGTTTTGATCTTACTGAATTCTAACAGCCTGAATTGCTGTTAGGACTATCTTATATGTAATGTCCTTCTTGTTGGCACATCTTCAAGAACACTAAACCTTGTTATTTCTTCTAACCCTATATTCCAGCCTTGAAATTCATAACAAAATTAATACTGTTATAGTTTCAGGAAAGGGAATATCAACTGATTCCCTTATGGTTTTATTCAACTATTTCTGTATCTTCCCAAACCAAAACACCCTTTCCTGGTCACCATTTCTCTATATGTATTGTCTAATACTTTGAAAATGTGAACTTCTTGACCACAGGGACTATCTCACTTTTATAAATATTTAATAAATACTTTTTAATTAATTGATATCTTTGAGTAAAAACAAATCTTCCCTTTCATGGGCATTTGTACCAAATCATCAATAGATACAATTTATGATTCTGGGGGATGGAACCTTTGATTTACTTTAACTGAAAAAAGAGCCAACCCCATTTCATGTGAAGTTTCCTGTCCTGACATGAATCAATATGAAACCATCCCTTTTGGATTTCTATGAAGTAAGCCCCAATAGAAATACACTTTTGCTTTCTGACCTTCAGAAAACACACAGTGTCTGTCATTTTATGAAACCCATCAGCAAAAGAAGAAAAATACACAAGACAGTTGCAACAAGAAAAGACGGCACCAGGAAGAATTGATTCATGATATGTTTCAGAGAGGGAAGTAACAGATTTGGGGAATTGGGAATTCTCATTGGGAGAGGGAAGAAAAATATCAAAGAGAATAAGCCCAGGATTACAAACATGAAACACTGAGTTAATGATGGTGTCTCTCTCTCACACACACACACACAGAGAAATGGGAAAGTTGGATAAAAGAGTAGGTTTCAGAGAAAATATAAAAAGCAATTTGAGACATTAAATTTGATGTGCTAGTGGGAAATATTGATAGAGAAGTGTCTTGGACAGTTAAAGATTGTGGGTCTGGATCTCAGAAAAGATAAGGGCTGACAATAAAGATTTTAGTTATTGGTGTAAAGTGCCTGAGGAGTGCAAAAGCTAACTAGGGGTGAGAAAGTAAAGAAAGTCTAAAAATTTCCTTTTAAGGAATACCATATTAATAATTTGGAAAAGGATAAAGAAGTCAAAATGGAGAAAAGTGTTTTGAGAAATGGGAAAACCAATAAAGTGTGTTGTATCTTGAAGTGAAAGGAGCAAAGATTATCTTCAAAGCCCAGAGAAGCCAACCGTATTCAAAACTAGGAAGGTAATAGAGAAAAACTGAAAAAAAGACTGCCCCTTCCTGGCTCCCTCTTCTTTCTTTCTTCTTCTAAGTGAGGATGCTTGAAGGCATCTTTCATTCTTAATCATTTTTCTGTGAGGGTTCCACTCTCTCTGATCACACTTAGGCTGAATTAGGAAGCTTGTTATCTCTATACAGGCTCAAAATATTTAAAGGTTCAAGAATATCATGTGAGCGTTGTTGAGAGGAAAATTGCCAAATTTTTTGAGAAAATGATTTTTTAAATTAATAATCTAATACCAAAAAAGAAGACATTTCCATATACAAAACTGAACAGAAAAAGGATATGTGAAACTGAATTCTCAATTATAAACAACTAATTTTTAAAGCACATAATAAAATTATATTCGCTTTCAAACCTATACGACTGAAAAACTGATTTTATTATGAGGCAAATATATACAATAGAGATATATACAAACTACTGGAATTTATTGTCATAGAGATACTGTGAGAAAAGTTATTTTATAAACTTTAAAGCATATAGAAATGAATTATTACTTTCTACATAGAATCAGTATTAGATATTAAACTTTCGAGAAGAAAGTTTATCAAGTTTAGAGTTTACTTTCTTTTTAATCTGAGTCTGCCTGAAATTTCACTGCTAGAGAATTCCAGGAATGGAAACACTCCCTCTACCAACATAGACTAACCCTGGGAAGATTAAGTGTCATGATCACATAGCTACTATATCTGAGGCAAGACTTGAATTTAGATTTTCCTTATTCCAGTATTGACTCTTCTTATGTACTCAGTGTGATATAATGGCCAGAGAGGCCTGGGTTTGAGTTCTTCTACTTCAGGCAGTGACTAGCATAACTCTGGGCAATGAACCTTGTTTCTTCTGCTGTAAAATGGAAATAATAACACTCTCCCAAGAGGATCAGATAAGATGTCTAACATTCAACGAAATGTTTAAGGACCATATAAATATGACCTGTTTTTTTATAATGCCATGCAATAGGAAGAAAAATAAAATATAAGACAAAGTGAAATTACTTCACAAGAGAGGCATGGACAAAACTAAATAGGAGTTGTGAGGAGATAGTTATCATTTCTAACAGTGGGGGAGCTGAGGCAAGACCCTAAGCAGTTTTGTAGGTCACATTTAACTGAGGTCCTGAAAGTCTGGCAGGCTCTTAAAAGACTAAGAATTGGGCAAGAAATCATATGAAAGATAGATGATGAGGTTATTTAATGGTCAAATGTAACTCAAAGCCCAAAGCCTATTACAGTGTTATCAAACCTATGTCACAGGTGCCAAAGATGGCAAGCAAAATGCTCTTTATGGGCATGTGGCTGGACCTCCCCACCGCCTACCCCTGAGTTTGTTACTAGAAAGGCAGAGGGACTTGGGCAGAGCTGCTCCCCTCCCTCTCTCCACTGTTCCTGATGACATTTTTACACATTCCCTGCCCCTCTGCCCACCAGCCCAATGAGAGTGCACAGTGGGTAAGGTGGGTGGATCACAGGTGGCAGAACTGGAGGGGAGCAGAGTTCTTGGACCACTCTCCTCCCCCCTCTCTACACTCACTGAGGACATTCCTTACTTCATCTGCCCTCTGCCCAGTAGCCCAATGGGAGAACTTTCTCCTCCCCTGTAATGGGGTAATGGGGGGAGGGGCACAACACTATGTCTGGGAGGTGGGGTGGGCACGGCACTCTATCTCCAAAAGGTTTGCCATCACTGGCCTATTGGAATGAGATTCTCCCCTCAAGGATTGATGATCAATGTCTAAAAAGCCTGCATGAGGGGCAAAGTTTTCTTAAACTCTCCATTAAGAGAAATGATTTGGGCCCCTATCATAATCCTTCAGGTCAGAGCTTCCAAGAAGATAGATCAGGTCATGGCAAAAGCTCAGAGTAGGTTATGCACCCTTTGATAAGTTGCCACTATTAGATATCTTCCACTGATCCCTACTCCAGAGTTGCCTTTCCCACCAATATGTTAGAAATAAGGAAATCTCTGGGCCATAATTCTGAGCTGAAGATCCAAACTTTAATTGTGGCAAATTAAAAGTGTAAAAATAAAAGGTCCTTTGGAGAGGTGGAGCAATAGGAGGTATTGGTGAAACCTCCTACATGGATGGTAAAGTGAGTTTACTTAGAATCTGCTTTAGTGACCCTGCAGCTTATTGTGATTTATAATGAATCAGTTAACAGGAATATGTTGCTCATTTGACTCCACCTATTACCATTGACTAATGAGGGAGTGATTGGTTTCCCTCCATTGGTAATTAGATTATAAAATGAACTCAAGAGTAATAAACTGATATTTTGAATTCTATTTCTGACTGCAATTGTTGAATTTAAACCTAGAAGATCAGTAATCTTAAAGTTGTCTTCAGTAATGGACAGGAGAAGTGCTGACAAACTTCCTCTTGGAATGTTGAGAATAAACTAGGTCAGTATCAGCTTCTTTAATATTAACTAGTTTAAATGATGATAAATAAGGTAAAGTTGGGGTGAATAGTGAGGAAATAGGAATTAAGGATGAATCCTAAACCTTTTCTATATATTGAATTTATGCTAAATCTTCAATAGATTCCTAAAGAAGCTGATATCCTGAAGCCTGCCTGGCAGATTGCCTGACCAGGCCAGAGGCCAGACTCTGATTGTTTGATGGTTTATCTCAGTTCAAGATGATTTTGATTTTATAGTTTGTATATGAATGTTGAATGATGAATGATGCTGGATGCTGATACACACAGAATAGCCTATGAGCAGCCTAGATACCTAATCCTAACAGACATCAGTAGCCTATCTAAAAGACAATCCTGAGATGATCCTACCCTCCCACCAGTATCTCAAAATTGAGACCCTCATGTTCTAAATTTTCCTTCTATAGGAACATCTCAACGACTCTTGGTCTCATGCTAGCTCAAATGTCCTCTCTGTACTCTGTGTTCCAACTCAGTTACTGGCAATCATGCTGGTTCAAAATGACTTCTTGCAAAAGTATTTACATACTGAATTCTGAGGTGAAGGTCCAAACTTTAATTGTGATAAATTAAAAGTAGAGATCTTACCACATCCAGTTTGTGATAAAATTCCATATAAATGTTCAACATGTTTTATAGGTTTTTGATAACTAATTAGCAGAAGTCATTAACGTACAGAGGATGTTAAGAGTTATAAAATGGTGCTGGATTTGAAACATTTGCTACAAAGTCCTCACAGTTCAGCACAAGGTTAACTATTATACTGCTTAGATCAGAGTAACCTTTCTTGGCCACAATACTCTGGGGTGTCTATGGTGGCATAAATCTTTAAAGGATCAAACACGTGTTTTCATACTATCTTATCAGACCAGCTGTACACTCTCCTCTCTCCATCAACCCAGCTCCTTCTACATAGGATTCAGCATCTCTAGATAATTACAAAGACCTAAAGTTTTTATTTCTCCAACTGAAGCTCTGAATATATTTAGTTGCCATAATATTCTAATATACCAAACTATACCCTTTCTAATAATATAGTTAATATTCTATTATTATAATTGGCATCTTATCCACAGTTAGTTTACTAACTGGGTCTAACTATAAAAATTATAATTGTAATTACTTATCTCAAAGATTATATGTGATCACTTTGTTTATGATCAATAATAAAAAGGAAAATAAAATAATTTTCCTTTCAAATACATAAAAAACCACCCTTAGTATCACTCACACAATCTTTATCAGTACCCTGAGTCTACTTCTGTCTTATTATAAGGCCTATAATACCAGGTTAAGTTAATGTTCTTACTATGGACCTGAGATTTGGATTGTACCACTGTGAGAACACCACCATTCATTTGTGTGCAACAGATACTAGCTATTTTTATCCACAAAAAAATTTAAAAACCACTATTAAATCTGATAAAGGACAGAACTTTTTCAAATTCTGGATCATTTTGACAATGGAAAATAGAGCATCTGGTGAGTTGAAATGAACTGAAGAGACGATTTTATACTAGAGAAGAAGAGATTTAATAATGGCAAGCATGTATCTAGCTCAATAAAAACATAGATTCATTAAAATGATGTTAATTATATAATAGAAACAATAAATCTAAAAATACAAGACACGAGTATTCTTAGAGGATAGAAATGAGTTATCAATTAATACCAATTCTAGTAACATTGGAACCCTCCCATGAACCAAACAGAAAAGAGCAGAAGTCTTCTTATACTTACTAGGAAGGGAAGAAAGAAAGAACCATATGGTTCCCTGATGACCTGCCTTTCATATTATAATGGTCCTACCTATGAGCAACTCTTTTTATACACATGAATAGACTCTAGGATTTGTCTCCATTAGCTGCATCTTTAGTAATCTTCTGCACCAATATCTACAGTGATTCTCCTATGTCATTTCTATGACTGGACTCAGGTCCCCATTTATAATGTGAAAGGAAAAGTCTATTCTTCATTTCTCATATGTCTGATTTTTCTAAAATTCAAAGGAGCTTGTAAAAATATAGCTTAAACTCAATATAAACTCTAATTTGCTATAAAAAGTAGTACAAAAGTAAAATCTAGAACCAAAGTGACCATTATGGTGCTTTAAAATCCAAACAATTCCCTTAATAATCAAACATTTAACTCCCCACAAAAAGTCAATTTATAAAAAGTCTTTATATATATATATGTATATATATATACATATATATGTGTATATATATGTGTGTGTATATATATATATGTACATACACACACATTTCTATATTTCCTTTTGCTTATAATCTAAGCCAATTATATCTTCATTTGCCAAAGGCCAGACTTTTCCAAGACTGTCCACCTCTTTAATATTTTCTAGTTGCAAAATGAGACAAGTTGAGAAAGAGGAAGCCTACAGTTCCTACTCTGTATCACTCAGTTAACTAGAATTGATACTTATCAAACTTAATAAATATTATAATGCTCAAAGAGCATCCTACTCTTAATTTCATATATTCGTAACACTCCAGTTACTGATTTTGTTAAAATCCCTTCCCAACAAATAACAGCAAAGCCTTTTAATATTGTTCTAATAAAACTTATAAACAACTAGGATGTCATACACTATAATTGTGCCCAACTAATACTCCAACTACATATTTCCAAAATAAGAGCATATCTATTTAGGTTTATTCCTCATCGATTACAATCTTAATATTACTTCTCTTTTATCTAAAGGCTATAAAAAGTCAAATGTGATACTGAATTACTCTTTAACCAGTGAATGATTTTAAATTTCAATTTTCTCAAAGCAACGTCCCCAATGGCTCGGTGCTTGAGTGTGTCTATTCCTGTCCACACCAGGATTCTCACATCTGTGAAATTAAATTTTAAATTCACTAGCTATCTCCCCAATTCATCCCACATTCTGTTCTGAGTTTCATTCTTCTCTTAATCATCATACAAACAGAATTTTGTCCTGTATACAAAACTTTCCTGAATTCTAAGACATCAGAGAATAATAGTTTATAAAGTGTCACTCAGCTCTCAAAGTGAAGTCCTGTATAACATGGATATGTCCACATATTATAATTTTTAGTATGATAGTCATGCAGCCTCTATAGTTTACTTGCTAAAGTTCTGTTGTCCTGCTATCCCAACTTTGTACTCCAAAAGAGCAGCATTATCTGGGAAACAATAGCCCAAGCAATTCAGATCAGGTTAATCTCATCTTCAGTGGGAAACATCTACCACACTTGGCCACTGAAACTAGTTATCAAACACATGGCCCAATGTAGCCCAACCCTCTACTATCAGAACCAGATTAAAATGCAATTGGGAAATATTTAGCAAAATAAGCAAAAATACAATAAAACACAGAGAACATTATATTTTACAACTGAGGAATGCTGTCCTGGGATTAGTAGTCCATTTCTTTTCAAGTTTGACATCACTAATCTAAATTATAGTAGCATTCCTAATCAGAGGACTCACCTGGTTACCAAGACTTTTTGCCTGTTCTGGAGACCATCCAATCATTTCAATAATGAATTTCTTGAATGTTTTCACTTGTGACTGAAATTTGCTACATTACTGAATTATCTGTCATAGTACCCCGAGTTCAGTCAGTGTTTCTCCCCAGTAAATTCAGATTCAAAATCTTACAGATCTGCATTCACCTATAAAATGTTTGACTTTATATACCCACCATCTGGCAGAGTGTGTTCTTAGGAGTTTCTTACATGTTTGTTGAACTGAAATGAATTATTTGCACAAGTAGTAAAATCCTGTTATATTTTATGCAATCTATGATACTATGACATCATAGTGTCATATGATACTAATTCAGGAGAAAATAATTACTGCATGTGGCTGTTCCAACTAGCTAGTGAATGTTCACATCTGCCTCCTCATTTTTTGCTATTTATCCATAAGCTTTTAATCTTTTTTGTGTCATGAACTCTTAGCATTCTGTTAAGCCCTATAAATCTCTTTAAAGAAAGCACAAATCTCTTTTTTTTGAAAGCATAAGACAAGCAGAAAGGAAGTCAATTACATTAAAAATTACTAAATTATTTTTAAAAACAAGTGCATTGACTCCAAGGACCCCTGCTTATTCTATATGTCTTATAGAACATTTAAACATATTTGTCACTTTTTTTCTTTGCCAAAACACAAAATTTAACCCTCTCAAAATTTGTTACACAGTCCAAATTAAACCACCTTCCCTTTTGCCTTTGGCTTATAACCTTTGCAAATTTATCATTGAATGAATTCAAGAAGCATATATTACTTTACTTAGGGCATAATAACAAAAATGAAAAACATCCCTTAACCTATATTGAAGTCTTAAATGTAAAAAGATGAGTAAATATGAAATAATTTAAGGAAAAGGAAAACATTAAAGATTAGCAATATCAAGAAAGAATTAAATGAACTGGAACCTGAGTTGAGACTTGAAGGAAGCTAAATATTCTAAAAGGAAGAGATGAAGGGTGCATTGGAGGCATAAGGATAGCTTCTACCCAGAACAGAGGTGGAAGAGAAAAACTAAATTTATAAACAGCAGGTGGGAGCCAGATTGTGAAAGTTTGTATATGCCAAACAAAAGAATTTAAATTTTACCCTTGAAGGTATAAGGACTCACTGAAAATTCCCTAGCAAGGGAAGTGACATATTGAGACTTCTGCTTTAGGAAGATTATTTGCCAGAGAAATATAAATAGGGAAACAAATTAGGAAGCTACAATATTATAAGCAAAAAGTGATAAAGATCCAAACATAGGTGAAAGTAATGGAAGTGGAGAGAAGGGAATGTATACAAAAGATATTATGGAGGTGGAATTGATGGAACTTGACAACTCATTAGATATGGAGTGAAGAGTTAACTCCCAGGTTGCAAATCTGATTGACTAGATGGCTGTAATCTCAACAGAAATTTCCAAGTATGGAGATAAAGGACTAGAGGGAAAGATAACAAATTCTATTTTGTACATGTTGAATTTTGAATGCCCATGGAACAACTAGGTAAAGATATCCAGCAGGGAAGCTGCTGATAGGGAACAGGAGTGCAGGAGAAAGATTATAAAGATTTTGAGAGTCATAAAAGGAGAGATGAGAATTGATTTCATGAGAGCAGATGAAAGCACCAACAGTGTCCAGAAAGGAAAAAAGAGGACACAAAACAGAACTTTGGGGAAAATTCATGGCTTGCCATTTAATTTAGCTGCTGGTTCATCAAAAGTGAAACCACTGATTTGTCATGAACACTTCCTTTTTTCTTAATCTAAACTTCCCAATTGTTATCTTGCTTAAGAGTAGCCTTAGCTTTTCCTGACTGCAATTCTCTCTCAATTTCTATTTCCATTCAATTGGTCAAGTGTCTTTACCTATATTTTACAAGCAGACCTGGATAAAGAAAGATAGATTATGAATAAATACTATTTCAGTTTGATAAAGAATTTAATTTTTTTAACCCTTAACTTCTGTGTATTGGCTCTTAGTTGGAAGAGTGATAAGAGTGGGCAATGGGGGTCAAGTGACTTTCCCAGGGTCACACAGCTGGGAAGTGTCTGAGGCCGAATTTGAACCTAGGACCTCCTGTCTCTAGGCCTGACTCTCAATCCACTGAGCTACCCAGCTGCCCCCAAAAATTTAATTTGATGAAATGATTTATTGATGTTCTTGTAGGTGGTCAGCTTTTCCAACACCAAAACAAAATAGATTACTTTTTTCTAATAATAATCACTCCCCTAGCCCATCACCACTTTAATATTTTAAATGTCCTTAAGGGCAGTTAGAACGTGTGAGTTAATAAAGGAAGCTCTCCACTTCCTAGCATTTCTAGACCATGCTGCTTATACTCTGTCCTTCTCATCTCTCTCTCAAGAACCTTAGACTCTGTTCCTGGGATACTAAACTCTAATAGGTGTTTTCCAGCTTATCTTATATAGAATCAGGTCTCCAAGTCATTTCCCAGGCACTCCCAAAACCATGCTGCCTATTCTAGTTTTCTTCCCAGAAAAGCTCTTTAAGCCTATCTCTTATCTCATCCCAGGATAACCCTGTGAAGTAGGTACTACTATTTTACTACAATTTTTCAAAAAACAGAGGTTGAGAGAGGTCAAGAAACTTGCTTAGGGTCACATTGCTAGCAAATTCCTGAGGTACATCATGAGTTAATATTTTCTTGAATTCAGATCTATGCTTTTTCCACTGTGATACCTAGTTGCATCTGTTAACCACAGCATTCCTCAGTTGATGGTGGGCAGAGTAGTAGGCAGGCCTAAAGAGAATGGTGGCCCTCAATTAAAGAACAAGGACCAAGGTCCAAGAAGAATCTAAAAATGCTATAAGCCTTCTCTACAGATGATAATCAGTAACCACTCTGCTTCTGTAGTGGATGAATGCTAGACTATTAGTTGGACCTAAAGATAGATAACTGACTAAAGATCAGATAGATCAAAGCTGTGACACCCATCAGGGAGCAATGGAGAAACCTAGCAGAAAAGAATGCAATAACATCCCAGAAGATAGCAGCCCTGTAGTGTCAAAAAAATGAAAGATCCCCTACATTTCTGCTCTAATCATATCTTGTGCTCCTAGTGTCAGTCAGTCAATAAGCCTGGGAAACCAATGGCCAGCCAGGGAGTTGATTCTAGACTGGAGGCAAAAACATCTCCAGGACCCAGCTCCAAATTTCTGTGAAAGTTCAAATTGTTCCAGAGAAATATTTTATCAAGATCCTGAAGACCTTCAAGTGCCTACCTCTGCTGCTACTCTGAGAAGACCAAATCTCCAAGGGAGTTGACTGAACTGCTCAGTTTACCTTTGCCATCACTGGGGTAGACTTAGTCACTCCTGAAAACTGACTTCACCTCAGATTAGAATAGAAGGGAAATCATTAGGCAGAGAGAGTAATCACAGTAGCCTCAGCTTTGCTGAGGACAGAAGATACTTTAAAGCAAAGTCAGACCGGTGGGTAATAAGATAGTTTTATTAGTGACAGGGAAACATCCACAACCCAGATTCCTAATCCCATCTCCAGTTACAATTTTCAATAAACCTTGTTACCTTGAAGAAGCAGCCAGATTGGTTACATACCTGGCTCAAGGCAGAGAATGCAGCCATTTTTGCTCTCTGCCCCTGAAAAAATCATCCTGTCAGACTGGGTATAGCAAAATCCCAGTCAACTGTTTATTCCATCTTTACAGGGTGTCTCTTCATCTTAACAGCTTTATAATTATCATAAAAATAGTGACACAGAATCATGATCACAACAGGTTATCTTCCTCAAACTCTAACCATTCTTTTACTAAACTTAGATCAATAAACCTCATTAACACTGGGACTTGGCTACTACCTTATTTTAACTGGGTTCCAAAGATCAAGCTGAAGTTACACTAGAACTACAAATCAAAGTTGCTTTACCTGTGGACAAAAGCTAAATGTTACCAAATCCCAATTGCAAGGCAATACCTACCCCCCTTCCCCAAGTATTCAACAGGTGACACTGTCACTCAATCCTGAAAAAAAAGACTAAGACTTGAGAGAGGGAATTTTGGGAAAGAGAGACAGGTTTGCAGCAAAGGAAGATAGAATTTGATGAAACTGCGGACAAAGGGGTAAAAACTGGTTGGAATGTAGAAGGAGGAGCTCTGGAGGTTCTAATTGCCATCCTGGGGGGAGTTGGTTTGAGGCTGTAAAGCTGAAGCCAGTTCTGAGTTTTGTCTCTGACCTCCTGCAGATCTCTAACCCTTCCCAAGCCATTCCAGGGACCTCTTATTATCATCACCTGGAAGCTGCTGTATGATTTATCTCTGTCAACCTCATAAAGAAGATCTAAACTGTGAAGAGAAACTGATTAAGCTTTCCAAGTTGCCTCAGGCAGGATTTCCTTTCTGGGGTGAACCCAATCACTTCAGACTCCAGTTATCTGAGCTACTCCCTCTATGTTTCTAAAAAACTTAAAACCCTGTGGGAGTTTAGCTTAGGAATAGAGAGACAGCAGAGGGATCTATACACAGAGAGAGGAAGGGAGAATAGGCTTGGCCTGGCTGGGTAAGGAAGAGACTTTACTGCAAAGTCACTTTTGGGAATCAAGGTAGACATTTTTAGTGATAGGGACTCTCCTACAACCCACCTATCTAATTACCCTTCCTGATATTTGTTAAATAAACCCTTTTCTTTAACAATCTATACTGGGCTAGGACTGAAAGCAATGCCATCTTTGCTCTTAGTCCTTGAAGGGATGGCCCTGTCAGGCTAGGTCTGTCAAATCCTAGCCACCCATTACAACTATAGCTACAGGGTCTCTCTTCATAATAACAGTTGGTGAGCCACAGGCCAGGGTTTGAACTTGCTCATTTTTGAGAAGATCTGGAAGTCAGGAGGATAGTTTGTGGCCATAGGGAGATTGAAGCCTGAACAGGAGGAAGCCAGTGTGAGAGTAGCAGGTGGTGGCCATCTTTGGTTCCCTAGGCTAAGTGCTGAATTCTGCCCAGCAACTAAGCAGATCTATCAAAAGACTCCATCACTTCTGGCAGGATAGGGAACTCTTAAAAAGCCGAGTTAAAGACCTATTTCCTGTGCAGAGGTTTTTCATCACAACGGCACACCACCTACTTGTACCCATGGAGTAATGGCAATCATTTGCCAATTTTTCTACATGTGTTATAGTTTTGTTTTTGTAATAATTCCGGATAACATCTATTTTACGCTAAATCTATACGATAGTTTACAATAGCTCAAGATAGGAATGGACAGAATATTGTCATATATTCCTGTCATTACAAGAGTAATTTTTTCACTGCTGCAACTGTACTATGCTCTGAGAAAATGCATTAGGATGCTGGTTGGGAAAAAGGCTAAGGCAACAGATAATGAATTAAAACTTATGATTGTGGAAATGAGAGATGAAATAACAACTGGGAACAATGTTAAAGGAAGTGACTAGGGAATTAGAGAGGCTAAAGAACAACAAGAATAAACAACTAGATAACTCAAATCAAGACAATGAACTTAAAGAGGTTAAGGAAGAGGCTAATGGGGAAATACTAGTACTTCCATTGCGAGGCATGACGAGTCTTCAACCAGACCAGGGCATAGTTCATATAAAAACACACAAGCCTTTTACAACTGGGGATTTGGAACATCTTTGAAAATGCATGCCCAAGTTTTTTTAAGAATTATATTGTTTGATCCTACCTTTGAGGATACAGAAATTCTGTGATCTGAACTGTTTTCAGTAAGGGAAAGGGATCAATTTAAAAAAGAAACTAGAAACAACCCAAATTTAGTGTCATGTATAAGAAATGAAGCAAGCCTGGCATTTTAGACAAACTGCCTTGAAATGCTGAAGAAGGAGGAGCCCAAGTGACAGAAGAGCAGAGACTTCTGTAAGAGGGAACCACAACCAAAGGTCTTTTTCGGGGTGGAGCCAAGGAGGATGGTCATGAATCCAGGCTCTGTGATCCCTGAAGGGACATATGGGTTTCCTGCCCTATAATAGGAGTCCTCCTTCCTGTGACATATTGTTCCAGTGTTTCACTTGTACCATCTACAGTATTAAATGGAGTTTGGGGTTCCTAGACTTCCTTTGGGGGAGCTGTTCCCTGAACCCCGCTTTCTTGGACTTTGTTCAGCAGTATCCCTCATAGATTAATAGCCAACATAGCTTTGAGAAATATAATTAGTGGGTTTGGGAAGGTGAAGTTTTGGTTGGGGGACCCCTTGTCTCACCTTCGGGTCTGAGACACTGGTGGGTACCTGCCAAAATGAAGGACCTTGGCATTGGGACTGCCTACACCCTCTTTCCTACTGATACCCTATCTTCAATCCCCAGTATCTTATTATCCTAGATTAAACTCCCAAGATTTCTAGATCAGATCTGCTTGATTCAATTGTAGGGAGGCTAACTCAGAAGAGATAGTGAAGGGGGTCAGGCTGATCTCCATTTTAAGCCTAACCTCCTGCTGAGAGAAAAGGACAGGCACACTCAAGGGACAAACCTCCCTTGAGAAGCAGACTAAACAGATAAATCCATTTATTTGTTTGTTTTCAGTTCTTGTTTTGTGTTTTTTGTTTTTTAATTTTTATTTCAAATATTTTTCTAGTTACATATTTCATGTTCTTTCCCTCTCCCCCAAGCTCCCCAAGCCCCTTAGCCAACATATAATTCCACTGGGTTTTACATGTATCATTGATCAAGACTTAATTCCATATTACTGATAGTTGGACAAGAGTTTATCCTTTAGTGTCTATATCCCCAATAATATCCCCATCAGCCCATGTGTTCAAGCAGCTGTTTTTCCTCTGTGTTTCTCCTCTCACAATTCTTCCTCTGAATGTGGCTAGTTTTCTTTCTCATAAGTCCCTCAGCCTTGCTCTGGATCCTTGCATTGCTGCTAGTAGAGAAGTACGTTATGTTCGATTGTACCACAGCGTATCAGTCTCTGTGTACAATGTTCTCCTGGTTCTGCTCCTTTCACTCTGCATCAATTCCTGGAGGTCATTCCAGTTCACATTGAATTCCTCCAGTTCATCATTCCTTACAAAGCACAATAGTATTCCTTCACCATCAGATTTGTTCAGGCATTCCCCAATCTAAGGACATTTTCTTATTTTCCAATTTTTTGCCACCACAAAGAGTGCAGCTATCAATATTTTTGTACAAGTCTTTTTCCTTATTATCTCTTTGGGGTACAATCCAAGCAGTGCTATGGCTGGATCAAAAGGCAGATAGTCTTTTAAAGCCCTTTGAGCATAGTTCCAAATTGCCATCCAGAATGGTTGGATTAGTTCACAACTCCACCAGCAATGCATCAATGTCCCAATTTTGCCACATCCCCTCCAACATTCATTAATCTCCCCTGTTGTCATTTTAGCCAATCTGCTAGGTGTGAGGTGATACCGCAGAGTTGTTTTGATTTGCATTTCTCTAATTATTAGAGATTTAGAACAATTAATTTAACTCCTTGAATATTTGAGTAATTAGACCTTTGTCTGAGTTTTTTTGTTATAAAGATTTTTTCCCAAATTGTTGCTTCTCTTCTAATTTTGGTAGCATTCGTTTTTTCTGCACAAAACCTTTTTAGTTTGATGTAGTCAAAATTATTTATTTTACATTTTGTGATTTTTTCTAACTCTTGCTTGGTTTTAAAATCTTTCCGTTCCCATAGATCTGACAAGTATACTATTCTGTGCTCACCCAATTTACCTATAGTTTCCTTCTTTATATTCAAGTCATTCACCCATTCTGAGTTTATCTTGGTATAGGGTGTGAGATGTCCCAGCAGTTTTTGTCAAATAGTGGGTTTTTTGTCCCAAAAGCCAGACTCTTTGGGTTTATTGAAGACTGTCTTGCTGAGGTTGCTTGCCCCTAGTCTATTCCACTGATCCTCCCTTCTGTCTCTTAGCCAGTACCATATTGTTTTGATGACTACTGCTTTGTCGTATAGTTTAAGATCTGGTACTGCTAGGCTACCTTCCTTCATATTTTTTTGCCATTATTTCCCTTGATATTCTTGGTCTTTTGTTCTTCCAAATGGACTTTGTTATAGTTTTTTCTAATTCTGTAAAAAAGTTTCTTGGTAGTTTGATAGGTATAGCACTAAATAGGTAAATTAACTTGGGTAGACTGGTCATTTTTATTATGTTAGCTCATCCTACCCATGAGCAATCAATGTTTTTCCGATTTTTTAGATCTAGTTTTAATTGTGAGGAAAGGGTTTCATAGTCATGTTCGTATAATTCCTGTGTTTGTCTTGGCAGATAGATTCCCAAGTATTTTATATTGTCTAGGGTGATTTTAAAGTATATTTCTCTTTCTAACTCTTCCTGCTGTGATGTGTTGGAAATATATAGAAATTCTGATGATTTATGTGCATTTATTTTGTATTCTGCAACTTTGCTAAAGTTGTTGATTATTTCTATTAGCTTTTTAGTTGAATCTCTAGGATTTTTTAAGTAGACCATCATATCATCTGCACAGAATAATAGCTTGGTCTCCTCATTGTCTATTTTAATACCTTCGATTTCTTTTTTTTCTCTAATTGCCACTGCGAGTGTTTCCAGTACAATGTAAAATAATAGAGGTGACAATGGACATCCTTGTTTCACTCCTGCTCTTCTTGGGAAGGCTTCTAATTTATCTCCATTGCAGATGATGTTTGCTGATGGTTTTAGATATATACCATTTGTTATTTTTAGGAAAGGCCCTTCTATTCCTAAACTTTCTACTGTTTTCAGTAGGAATGGGTATTTTATTTTGTCAAAGGCTTTTTCAGCATCTATTGAGATAATCATGTGGTTTTTTTAAGCAGATAAATTTAAAGACACATTACCAATAAAACCTGGCAATGTAATTTGCAGCTGGCAGGACTGTTTTTATTCTGTTTAGCTATTCCCTGCTTCTGTACTTGTTTTGGGCTATGATTTACAGTTTGTGGGTGGAAACCATACCTGATTATGTTTTAAAAGTAATACATATGATAGACATGTACCAGTGGTTGAAGATGGAAGTAGAATATCTTTGTGCTTACTTGCCCACCACCACGGCAGTAATTGCATCTTTCCTGCAATTTTATTGGACAGTGAAAAAACTAGTAGGACTGATCTTCGACATAAAACTGAGGACAAAGTGACACTAACAACCCTAAAGGAAGAGCTAGCTAAAATGATTGAACAGGAAATTGGGAAACATCTGAATTGAGGAAAAGGGCAAGAGACTGAAAAAGTAATGCAGCTGGTAGAGAAAGAGGATTCAAGCCAGCAGGGGGCTGATAGCAATTCCACAAACAAAGACAAGGTATTAGGGGCTGGGGCAGCAATCCCAATCTCACCCCTTCAAGACAGAACAATCCTCCAGCCAGATGCAGGGATCGTCCACATAAAAAAACCACAAAACATTTTCTAGTGCAGACTTTGACAGTTTAAAGAAAAGAATGCCAGATTGCTACCAAAATCCTCACAAATCAGTCAAAAAATTCAAGTGTGCCATTCACTTATATGAACCATCTTTTGGGAACATTGAAGTTCTTCTAGCTGAGTTTTTTTACACCATTTCAGGCAAAGCAAATTCTTTAGGAGACCAGAGACAATCCAAATTTAATCTCATGGCCCATGGAATTTGTAGACCTCGAACTTTCTAACCCAGGGAACCTATCATTTTTAAAAAGATGCAGGAAGGATTTAGTTGAAGCAATGGTTATCCATGGAAAGAGGCCAGATTCCTGGGGAAAATTGGAAAGACTCAAACAGGAGGCAGGGGGATATTCTAGCACATATCAAGATATGCTGATTGAAGCTGGGGAGACAGTACTCGGATTTAGGGACTTGACAGAACCTAACCTCCAGCACATCTGGAGGCAGTTCATCAAGGGCTGCAACCTACCAATTTGTACTTATTTTAATCTGCATTGTCCTGGGTGGGAAGATCTATCTCTAGAAGCCTTGCGAAAAACTGCTTCATATGTTCATGGTTCAAGTGAAAGGTGGGAAAAACAATCAGAAAAAAGCAAAGATGACAGCAGACTTCAAAAGACAGCTTAAGGAGGCCAAAACAACTTTAAAAGAGAAATTGAAGATATAAAAAACTTAGCCACCATACAAGCCAGAAACAACACTAAACATCAATTCGAACAAAGACAAACCCCAAACAATAAGTGTTGCTTTTTGCATGGAAAATTTGGTCACCCAGTATGGAAATGTTATTGCAAGTCACAAATCAATCATAATAACAATAATAACAGAAGGAAGAACTATACTGATACCTTCACAAACTCAAAATATAGCAACAACAACAATAGCAATAATAACTTACTCAAGAAGGAATAAATGTTGTGACCATGATTGTGGAAATTCAGGGAATTCAGGAAATGCAAATAGCCCTTATCTTAAAACAATGGAAAAGTATATTTCACAGCGAGCCAGGCCTTGCTATTCTGGAACCCAAGTTAGCTCATGAAGCCAGGAAGCACTGTTAGCACTCAAAAGACTAGGAAAAGGGTACATAAGCAAAAAATGCAAAAGGAAATCAAAAAGAGAAACTGAGGGACATACAAATAGATGTTGGGAATGATGTAGCAAAGAATAAGCATGGAGAAATGACAAAAGAGGAGATACAGATGGTCAGAGATGTTGAGGAGATTAAAAATAGAATCTACGGGATAACAGATAATGATGCAAGCAAAACACAAACAAACATAAATGCACTAACAAAAGAATGGGAAACAAACACAATGGCTATCCTAATAAGAAAAAGCAAAAACACAGACATTAACCAATGCAAAGCACAAGAAGAGACAAACTTAAACCTTAAATCTTCAAAACACACTGACAAACAATTTACAGACATGCAAAATCAAATCATACAAACAGAAAACAATCTACAAGAGCAATTACCAACAAGATCAAAAGCAAAAGTTACAGAAACAAGGTCATTAGGGTGTTCTAAGCACCTAAAAACACAAACTGCTGAGTTTGTACTGTACACAGACAGTACAAACCAGATCTTTACATGTGAGGCTGGGAAGGAAAGACAAACATTAAGATCTTTAGGCAAGCAAGCAAGCAAGCTCCCAAAGGAATTGGTTCAAGGAAAAGTTATAATGGAAACAAGTTACTGGGGAATAACAAGAACTTCCAAGTTAAACCCAAGAAGCAAAGAGTTTATTCTTAAAGCATCTCCCAGGGAAAACTCAATGCAAGTGTACCAACCCTTCAAGCTTGCAAACACACAAAGGAGCCTATAGAAAGATCTAATAGCTTAAAGGAAAACCAAAAGCAAACATCCAATCAAACTCATGCAGAAACAAAAGAGAATCAAGGGGAGAAAGAAGAAATAAATATAGAGAAACAGAAGCAGAAGTAGACACAGAAGTAAACAAAATACAAAATTTCTGTTGTCTGCTAGTGAAAACCATAACATCATGTATCCATCACAACCCCTAACTCCATTCAATCTTGTGAATGTAACATACAAAGTATCAATAACTGATTGCAATGAAACCTTTAACAGAATGTAAACTTCCTTGAATCAAACTTGGATAAAACAGAGAAGGATGTTCAAGGAAGTTAATAAGTTTTTACCTTTCTCACGATCAATAACAAAGCCAAAGTATATCAACAAAACCAATCATGACAACACCTGGTAACAAGAACATGTAACCATCCACACTATCACACAGAACAACGGTCAAACATAAAAGCAGGCAATAGCAAAAACAAGCCTAGGGAAAATTCAAGCCATGCTGAATCTACAGGGCAAGAAAAGAATCTTGGTGAAAAACAAACTGGGATTAGTATTGTGTCATTTGAAATTGTTGTAAGCCCTGGGAGACTACAACTCCCAGGATTCTCTGCTATAACTTCCCCTGACAACTCTCACTTCCTTTGAGAGAGGTGTCAGAAAAAGTATAAAAGAGAAACTTTGGTGCCTTTTTGCTTTCTCTACCCTGGAGCTCTCTCTACCCTGGAGGGTCTGCTCTCCAGCCTGAGGCTCTTGGATCCTGAGCATTCTCTCTTGGTGCCCTTTTCCCCTTCTATCTACCTCCTAGTTTTCCTTACGCCTTCCCTTTTCTAATTAAAATAAAACCTAGCTATTCTAAATCCTAAAGTTGCTCTCTGATCTTTTACTTGAGCCCCTGAAGGGCTCTGGTCAATTTCCCCCTGCTGGGACTGGGGACACTACCTTCCTTTCCCTTCCTCTCCCTTCCTCTCTCCTTTTTCTCTCCTTTCTCCCATTCTTCCAATCCTCCTACCTTCATCCCTTCATCCCCCTCACAGTTTATGGTGAGAGTATACAACAAGAGAATGACTTGAGAGTATAAAGATAGAAACATTTATGGACTGAGAAACCCCAGACACAGAAAACAGCAAACCACCAGTAATGATCACAGTGGGGAATGAAATCTATCCTGCATTCCTTGACACAGAAGATACAGAGCTAGAAAAGACCATGGCTGATCATCAGCAAGAAGAAGAGCAAACAGAAGGTCCAGATCCAGAGGAAACTGTACTCACTTTCCAAAAAGAAGAGGAGGTAGCAACAATTCGACACCTCACACACATGGACTTTAAATTGCATAACTTCATGCCAATGGATAAAGTCGAGGTAAAGAATTTTAACAAAAGGGAAAAGGATCCATTTATCAAAGAAACTAGAAACAACCCAAATTTACTATCATGGCCAGAGGAGGGACATATAACCCTTTCCAATAACCAAAACCTGAGATTCCTGGTTAGGGTTAGACATGCGTTAATCAAGGCAATGAAAAACTTTGCTAACCATCCTGATATGTGGGGAAAATTTGAGAGACTAAAGCAAGAAAATAGGGACTATCCTTCCACATTTCTAGACCATGGAAATGGGAGGAAACCTTTTGGGGTTTATGGATTTGTCTGAGCCCGATTTGCAACATACTAGGAGATAATTCGTAAAGGGCAGTTGTCTACTGGTTAGGATATATTTCCATCTTTATTGTCCATATTAGGAGTCTCTAGGTCTAGAAGAACTAAGAAAGACAGCCACATATATATTTACTGGGAGAAAAGAGCATAAGACTGAACAAGGAGATGAATTAGTACAGGAACTAAAATCACAGCTCAAAGAAGCCAATAATAAGCTCAGGCAGAAAGAAATAAATGCAGTAAAAAACTTGGCAACATTGCAAGCTTATAGACCAAGGAGAGACTTTGGGCAAAAGCAACAAAGCAGCAACCAACCCCTATATTTTCTTTGTGAGAAAGTTGGGCACATTGTTAGTACAATCAGGGAGTGTTCAAAAAGAAGGCCTGGGAGGTCGACCATTAGCTTTCACTCCATTTGAAAGCATACACATTGATTACATCACAATACCTAAGGCTAAGGGTTTGGCTATCATAGTTGACAGACTGACAAGGTGGCCATAAGTGTTTCTAGCCAGAAAGAACAATGCAGCATTTCATAGTGCTATTGAAAGTGATCATACCTAGGTTTGGAATTCCATCTCGCATGGATTGCAACCGGGAATCTCATTTCTCAGAATCCATTCTAAAGCTAAGGATTTTTTTTCTTTTTTTTTTTTTTAATGCTAAGGGTTTGGCTATAATAGTTGACAGACTGACAAGGTGGCCATAAGTGTTTCTAGCCAGAAATAACAATGCAGCATTTCATAGTGCTATTGAAAGAGATCATACCTAGGTTTGGAATTCCATCTCGCATGGATTGCTTCCGGGAATCTCATTTCTCAGAATCCATTCTAAAACTAGTCTATGAAAATTTGGGGATCAAAGCCAGTTTTTGTACACCTTACCATTCACAGAGCTCTGGACAAGTTGAAAGTTTAAACAGAGAAGTCAAAACTCTAATTGGGAAAATTTGTTCAGAGACTTATTTAAAATGGACTGACATACTACCTTTAGTACTTTTTTATCTATGGACTCAACCAAGTAGGGACTTACATCTCTCTCCATTTGAGATGCTGTATGGCCATCTTCCATGGCAAGCCAAAATGTGCAGGCCCAGTTTTATTTCAATGTTAGGAGATTGCTGATTGTCAACTTACATAAAATCATTAGATTTTATGTAATAGAACTAGAGAGCTCCATGAAATGGGTGTGATCCAACAAATGACACCTCTGGATTATGCTATGCACAAGATATCATCTGGTGATAAAGTCTATGTGAAAATTTTTAATAGAAAATTGGCTACTGAGGGAAAATGGGTGGGTCCTTTCAAAGTTTTGCTCACAACTCCAAGTTCCACAAAAGTCCTAGGGAAAGTCCAATGTGAAAATCCAAAAACCGCACACAAATAGTAAAGATCAAAATGAAAATAGACATGAGGAAGATAAAAGTGAAAAAAATCCAACAGGAACAATAGTTAGGTCAAATAGAGATAGAAGTTCCTGAAACTGTTTCAGAAGAAGTCGAAGGTGTAGTTGACTGGCAAGTATAGACAACTGCCAAAAAAATGCACAAAGGGACAAAAACAGTGGAAGAGAAAGGCTAAAAGGAAAAAAGAGTTAAAAGATCTATCAGCCCAGAGTAAAAGCAGGAAGAAAAGCTGTAAGAACAGAAAGGAGACATAAATTTTGGGAACTGACATGAACAGCAATGACACTAAATACTGTGAATATTTGTATGTAGCAGGGGGACAGATGGTAACTGGGACATATGTAAGAATAAAATATGCTGAAAATCACAAACATACATATTTATATTGTAAGGAAAAGTCTGCAAAGAATGGTTTGGAATGTTGAAGAGGTACATGACTGACAAGAGCAGCAACTGAGAGGAGGAGCAGAGGCTTGTAAGAGAGAGAAAACCCTGGGAGAGGGTCTTCGTCTCTGGACTTTAAAAGGAAACAGTGTAATGTACAGAAGTGGACAGCCATTTTCTGTAGGTACAAAAAGCAGTTTGCCAGTTTGGAACTCAGAACCTGGCAAAGTAGCCCTGGGCATCTGCCAAGATGACAGTAAAGGACAGGGTATAAATTGAAGTCATAGACCCCTCAAAGGGTTCATTCTTCCTTTGGGTTAGGGAGGCAGGAGGTGACTGTCTGGGCCCTGGGAGGAGGGAGTTTGTTATAGGCAGGCAGGTATGGTTAACCTTATTGCTAGCCATATCAAACACCTTTTATATTGGCACAGCCAATAAGCTTTTATTTCAAACAAGGTCTTTCAACAAAATCAACAAGTTTTACAACAGTATCTGTCCCATAGCCCTGGGCTCAGCATCTAACAGTTTCAGAGTCAGAGGGAGACCCCCAAGGTCCCTCTGAATCTCTGCACCTAGAAACTTCTTCATTTCAAATATTATTTAAACTTATAAAACTTTAGGCAAGATTATTCAGGGTTATCTTCACTCTCTCCTACTCCCAATTTACCTACCCATCAATTTACCTAATAAGCCCAGTTTAATCTCTAAGCCTTTAGTGATCATTTAAAAGTGAACAACTTACTTTTTAAGACAACATCACTGATTACAGTCAGATCCTAGTAATAACTTGGATAAACATATTCAAATCAAGCTAGTGCTAACCTTGTAAAATATAACCAAAAATTTCAGGAAATCAACATTTACTTCCTGGTTACCTTCTAACCAACTGACAGCGAGAAACTGGTTTCTAAGGCTTTGTGGTTAGCTAAAGAATTCTCACCTTTAAAGGAAGCTTAGCCTGGCTGGTGTGGGAAACAAATTTCTAGACCCATATCAAGCTGTGCTATTGGGTTTTTCCTGAGTTATCTTTGATATCATCTTAACCCCCTACTGGTCATAACAACAGAGGACTTTTATCTGACCTCTGGAGTCTATCAAGACTGGCTGAGGATTTCCTTGGATTTCTATATCCTTGAAGACTTGTTTGGTTTCCTGCTTCTTGTCTATATCATTGAAGAAGAACTGAGACTTCTGCCAGTGGCTAGGAGGGGGTCTGTGAACCCAACCAACTTGCTGGGCCAACCTCAGAGATTCACTGTCACAGCCTGAGCCAATTTAAGAGAGACCCTCATGAACCTTCTGTCTGTAGTTTAGCTTAGCTAGCAGCTGGAGTAGAGGGAGTGAAAACTCCTGGCCAAGGCCGGAATGCTTGGCCAGGTACCATGAACCTCAACTGCTGTTGTGACAAGGCAGGGCTACCTACCTAACCCCACTCATTTCAACCATCCTTGATTCTCCAACATAATAAATAAGTTTGTTAACAAATTAGAAGTCAGATAAAGCTCCTTTGGGGACACAGTGGCAATAGAGGGAAGAAGAGGGAATTGGGGGAGACTGTCTAGTAAGCTTTGGCTACGCAAAGTCCAAGACTGCCTGTCATTTAGTCTTTCTCCAACAGAGTTGGGTTCAGTAAAGGTTTCTTGGGGTCCAGGCAAGTAAGTTAAGTCTTGGAAAATAGTTAACCTCAAAGAGACCCCTAACTGGACAATGACTCTGTCCATCTCTGTCTGCCTCACCAGTCACAGAGATACCCTCTTGTTGCCCTCTAAGTAAAAGTGAAGAGTTCGCTAGACAGGCTTATCACACTCACAAGCCTGTCCATCCAAATAGCATCTTGGGACTCTTCTTAGTCATTTTTACAGTTTGGTTAAGCTAGCTAGGTCTCTAACGTGTAGAATTCAAAATAGAAGGAGAAAAAACACTGAGAAGTCATCTTGGGAGGAGGTTGCGCCTGGAACAATACTATCAAACGTAGAAGCCTGTGGGACTTGGGAAGCAATCTTGGGTGCAGTTAGTCTGTTCACTACTCACTGGAGTCTACCTAGTAACACCAATACCCAATCAGAAGACACTCATTCTGAAGGGTAGGGTAGATTCTTAAAGCAATAGACAAACTGCAGTTTTTCTGCCAAGAGGTTTTTGTTTTCTGTTTTTTTTCCTGTGAAAAGCAAAACGGGGAGAAAGATTTTCATTGCCATGGGTTACAATGCTTTGATGAGTCAATTCTGTTATATGATATACAGTTTCTTCTTTGTAATTGTCCCTGACTATCTATATTTTATCTTTAGCCTTTATGACACCTTTAGCTGGTTAAAAATAGAACTGAGAAGGATAATTTCCTTTGTGCCAGGAACTCTTGAATTCTTTTTTCCATGGTACAGCTATATTATGCCCTCAGAAAAGTAATTAACAGAATAATAGGCAATAGAACACAGAAAGTAGATGGAAACATAATGATGCTTGCAATGAGGGAAAAATAGCAGAACTTAAAGAAATGGTCAGGCAACTAAGAGAAGAGAAAGATAACTATAAGACAAACATAACACAAGCAAAGGAACAAATCACTGACAAGGCAAATACTACAGACAATGCAAGCAATACAGTGCAAGACCAAAAACCAGAAGGATGTAAGGATGGAATTTTGGGGAGAGGAGGTGGAACCAAAGAAGAAGATAATTGTTGGCAGTTGGAACCAACAGAGTATTCTGGGATTTCTCCCAGGAGGAGGAGGAAGAGGGGTCTTTGGTTTTGGGGGCTGGGAGGAGAAAGGAGGCAGAAAAATCAGCTATCTGGCAGCCTTCCTGATAATCTTTCCCTGGGAAATTGAAATCCTAATTCCCTGTCGACAGCCACTGAAACAGTGCTCATCTTTCAAGACTACACCATCCAGTCAACTGAGATTTGGACTCCACTGGGAGCAAATCTCTCAGACACCCTCACTCATTACCTATCCTTGTGGAGAGACCTTTTTAGACAAACTAAAATTATAGAAGAAGATTAGAAATAAGAAATAGAAGGGAAAGGAGGGGAGAAGCTTAGGAGCTGGAACTATCTTGGTTCCTTACTAAGTGAAAGACCCGTAGGATTAGTGAAGAGGGCTCCCCCCAAATCCCTCTGCCCTTCACTCCTTTCCTCAATCCCTGATTTGTTAATAATAAAAGACAACTAGCAGCCAGATAGCGTTCTTAAGTGCCTGGGAGACAACAAGGGAGAGGGAAACCACAGCTTAGTCTAGCTGCCTCCATCTTTGAGCCAGACCACCCAGGGTGCAGTTAGCCAACATAGGGGTAGGCTTGAGTGAGCCCTGATCTTATTCAAGACCAGATTGGGATGCCACTGTAACTGTGTGAATTGAATTTGACAAAGGGAACCAAGGTAAAGTGCACAGCTAGAGATGGAATGGATCATGAAACAACCCAGGAGAATGTTAGATGTTTGGAATGTGGAGGAGGGGCCACAGAGGAGGGGGAGTTTCTCAACTGTCACTTCATTCCTTACCTAACGGGGAATCAGGGAACCATCAAAACCAGGTTTTGGGTGGATCTTGAGTGAATCTTGCTCCTCTCTACCCCTATACTGGAGATTATCTGGATATCACCATTACCTACATCAATTTCTACAAACTTCAATTTACCATCCAAGAAGACTTTTGACACAGCAGTCTCCAGTTTGACCCAAGAGCTCAGACTCCTGGGAGGAGCAGGCTTGGGGGATTTTTCCTAGATCCTGCTAATTCGTTTATCCCAGTTATTTCCCTCTTATATTAGTTTAGAGATTAACTATAGGAGATTATAGGGAGAAGAGAGTCAGCTATTGAAACCAAACCTCAAAAGTAGTCCAGTGCTGTTCTCTCGGGGAAAAGACTATAGTTCTTAGCGAAGCTTATCCCCTTCCCCTCTAACCTTGATCCCCAAATACCCTTTTCCTTGAACCCTGAATTCATTTATTTTTAAATAAATCCTTGTTAGTTTGTTAGTCATAGTTTGGAGTAGTTACCTTGAGGGTGGGAAGTGACATTTGAGGGGCCGAGGGGAAGACAAGTACAAACTCCATCTTAAAGGAAAAAAAGCCGCTTGAACAGGGTACTGGCGGGGGGCTTGTCCTAGTATCAGTGGTACTGAAGATTGGACCCAGTCCATTAGGGTCTCATCTTCCTTCAACAACCCCACTACAGCTTCTCCATTTTGGGAAGCCCCCTCAAAAATTACATCCTCTAAGGTCTTCCCAGTGGGGCATGGGAATTTAACTACTTTGGCCCACTGGTATCTATCAAGTGGGGTGTCCAAATACACACCCCCTATCTCATCAAGACCCCCCTCCTACACCCCCTACCTCCTCTTGTAGAGAAGCCTTCCCCTCAACTCTTGATGGGTGGCACAATCAACTAGGTCACCCAGTATTGGGATGATACTCCCTTAAAGTCTCCTCAGTATATATTTGGCCCCAGGGGAGTAGAGAGGAGAGAGATCACACTCTCTCTCCCTCTCTCCCACTTCTACCAATTTCTATTCTGGGTCAATTTATTACAAGGGGCTGAAGGCACTGTGCCAATTTTTCCCTTAAGAGACCACACAACCTTGCAAGGGGATTCTGGCATTATGCATGTGAGTTTTCACATCTGCAGACCTCAAAACACTTAAACCCCAGGGAGAAACATCAATTCATTCAGGAGACTAGAACCAATCCTGATCTTATATCATGTCCAGAACAGTAGAGAGACCTAGAATTTTCTAACCATCAGGATCTCTCATATTTGAGAAGGGCACAGGAAGTTTTAGTGGAAGCCAAGAAAATTTTTTTCTAAACGTCTGGAAAAATGGGGTAGATATGAGAAACTGAGGCAGGAACTAGGGGAGCATCCTTCAGTCTATCTAGACAGGGTCATGGAAGCTGCTGAGAACATCCTAGGCTTTCAGGACTTAGAAGAGAACATATACAGAGACAATTTATGAAAGGAAGCA
This sequence comes from Gracilinanus agilis, assembly GCF_016433145.1. Lineage (NCBI taxonomy): Eukaryota > Metazoa > Chordata > Mammalia > Didelphimorphia > Didelphidae > Gracilinanus > Gracilinanus agilis. The sequence goes on from NC_058132.1 coordinate 444,356,339, forward strand.
GCTTGCCTATCAAAACATGCTTTAAATTGCATTGTCCTGACTGTGAAAACTTCAGTAAGGAGAACCTGAGACATATACTTCCACATATGTGTACACAGGGCATAATGAACAAGCAAAACGGAAAGATGAGATAATAAGGGACATCAAGCAACAGCTAAAAGAGGCTAACAGCACCATAAAACAGAAGGAGATAGATAATGTATCATATCTTGAACATACATTATACATAGAATTAGAGCAGAACAGTACTATATAAAGATGGAATAGGAAATTAGGGGATAGTATGTAACAAGTAGTGTAAATAGACTTATGATAAGCATAACCTAGCTAATTACATTTTGCTTAGGAATAGGTTTAGACTGCTTTGGCAGAATGGTTCATTGTAGAGCTTATGCTGAAGATGAATTAATGGAAACAGAATTAAGTTAATTGCATAAGTAGAGATACAAACTGTAACAGTTGAAATTTCCAAGAATAGACATTGTTGTTAGCATAGTGATTTTCTTAAGGATAATTTGGTGTTACTGTATGTATATATTGTTATAAACCCCAAATATTTCCCTTACCCAAAACTTTCCTTTAAAAATCTCTTAGATAGATAGCATAGAATACTGATAGAGTAGAAAGGGACAATTTATTATTGGGGGGGGGTGGAGATTATGTAGTGATTGATTAGAATAGTAATTGGGTAAGTATTAAGAATCCACAATAGTGACCTTAGGAAGGTCACAACATAGAAAGGGGGAAATGTACGGAAAAGTTTGCAAAGGACAGTTTAGAATGTTGAAAAGGTACATGACTGACAAATCAACAGTTGAGAGGAGAAGCAGAGGCTTGTAGGAGAAAGAACCGTGGGAGACAGTCTTTATCTCTGGACTCTGAAAAGAGAAGTAGGACTTTTGCCCAGCCTCTGGATTCAGCTTCAGCTGTAGCTCTCTGGAGGTTTCCCTGGCCATCTCTATACCTGAAGACCTGTTGTTCCTGATTCTCACTTCGAGTATCGAAGAGCTCTGAAAATTGCCAGTGGCTGAAAGGGGTCTGTGGACCTGGATGGCCACTGGGTCAACCATGAAGACTCTCAATCCAGACCTTTGCCATTCAAGAGAGACCCTTTATCATCCTATTCAACTTGTTAACTTAGCACAGTTATCAGATATAAGAAAGGGAGTAGGAGAATGACTGGTCAAAGCTGGCTGGTTTGGTCAGGAAAGACGGACCCTTTTACATTGTGTCAGAGTGGGGCCACTGCTCCCACTCTCCTCACCCATCCTTGATCATAATTATAAAAAACCAATTGTTATTATTAGCAGTCAGATCAGAGTTTTCCTGGGAATATTGGGAAGCAGAGGGAAGAAGAGGGAATTGGGGAAGGTTGTCTACTTAAGCTTTGGCAATGCAAAGTCCAAAGCTGACTGCCATTCAGCATTACCCTGACAGGGCTGAGTTCAGAAAGGGTTTCTTGGGGTCCAGAAAATTGAGTTAAGTCCTGAAGACCTGTCAATATTGAACCCCAAAGAAATCCCTTATCTATTCATTGGCACTTGTCCATCTCTCTCAGCTATACCCCTATAGAGAGATAACCTTTTCAACCCTCAAAGAAAAGGTGAAGAGAGTTCCCCAGATAGACTTCACACACTGAAGCTTATCTGATCAAATTAACATCTTTGAGCTCTCATACAATTATCTTTACAATATGTTAGGACATGCAACAGGAACATAACATGGAAAAAAGAAGAGATAGCATCAGGCAAAACAAGAAGTGGATTTCTGAAGAGGATCTGTAAGTATCACATCCAACATGACATAGACTACACAAATCACAAAATGAAAAATATATTTTAAGACCCCATGTACATAAATGAAAACCCCATGTTTTCAATGGAAAACATAATGATAAACATTTAATTAAGCAGTTAGATCCATGAGGTGTTAATCAAATGTGATTGATAGATTTTTCTGTTTGATTAATATCAGGGCATAGGTAAAATTGAAAACTGTTTTACATACTTGCAAATAAGACTTGTATATACCTATACATACTTGTAACATATTTTTTGCAATTGTATCTAAATAGCTTATAAATATGTATAATAAATTGTAGATAGACCATCTACAAATAGGATATGGAAGTTAGTTATAAAGTTATTGTAACAATTTAGCTGTAGGGTTAATATTTAGAGAAGGAATTACATAAGACTGTTAGTCTTGTTATGAATAGAATTTAGACTGCATTTGCAGAAGTTTTTTCTTTGACAAAGTTTCTTGTGAACACTATGGTTAAAATTGTTTTTAATGGAAGGTTTTATAGTTTAAATGTTATTCTAGCATATTGATAATCACAGATAGAAAAATTAGAGGCTGTGAAGCTGAAGCCAGCTCTGAGATTTGTCTCTGACCTCTTTCAGATCTCTAACCTTTCCCAAACCATTCCTGTGACCTGTTACTATCATCGCCTGGAAGCTGCTGTATGATATATCTCTGTAAACCTTATAAGAAAGATCTAAACTGTGAAGAGAAGCTGATTAAACTTTTCAAAGTTCCCTCAGGCGGCATTTCTTCTCTGAGGTGAACCCAAATGCTTCGGACTCCAGTTACCTGAGCTACTCCATCTATATTTCTAAAAGACTTAAGACCCTGTGGGGGTTTAGTTTAGGAACAGATAGCAGAGGGTTCTATAGACAGAGAGAGGAAGTGAGAATAGGCTTGGCCTGGCCAGGTAACGAAGAGACTTTACTGCAAAGTCAGTTTTGGGAATATCAAGGTAGACATTTTTAGTGATAGGGACCCTCTTATGAAGAGGAAATTTCCAAAAACAGGCAATCATTGGGAAAATGAAGAAAAGCAAAGAGAGAAGTTTGGGAATGTTCATAGGGGGGAGAATTCTGAAGGCAACAGAATCCAGGGGAAACCATTGAAGCCCTCAGTGTCTTTGAGCTTGAACTCTTGGTGGGAGAGAGCTCTGGACCATTTCTCCTGGTCCTGACATCATTTTCCCATACAAAAGTGATTCCCTTGAACAGAGAATACAGATACACAGAAGACATCTTGCTGTATTGAACTGAGGAGATATCTGTGTGATCCTGATCAGTTGCCAGTTCCCTTGAAGGGGTTTTTCTGAGTGGGACTGGGCCAAGCCTGAAGATCATCTCTCTTGTACCAGCTAACCCTAGAGACTAAACTTTATTCATATTAAGCTAGGATAGCCAGTACAGAAATACCAGCAGGCAGGGAGAGAGTTCAGGCCAGGACTGAGAGACATTGACATTGATCAAGATTTTCAGTGAGGGAACCCTTATTACCCTTTTCCTCAAACCTTGTCCCTTGTTACCCTGTTAATAAACTTCAACAAAACATATAGGAAAGCAGTCATAGTAATCAACAGAAGAAGATTAAAAGGAGATTAGTAGGTGGAGGTTTTTTCCCTGGAGGGAGAGCTTTCACAGACTCAAGTCAAGTCAAAACTCCTGAGTCTTCCAATACTACTCTCTCTGTGGCAGCAGTTCTGTTCAAAGGAGGATACTAAGGGAGGATTAGGTTAAAGCAAACATTTATTCTTTTCTCCTGAGATGTTCTCTATCCTGATACAGACTACTGCATCATCTTGCCCATCATTCTGCTCTGACTAGTGACAGAGGGTGGCCATTTGCTCTCTGTTCTAAAGAAGGGAATACCCTGATAAGTCAAGTTACCCAAACCACTTGACCAGTTGTTTATAATCAACAAACTGGGGTTTTCCCTACCTTTTTACACCAACAACCCACATACCTAATTACCCTTCCTGATATTTGTTTAAGGATGAATGGCAAAGGAAAGAATTTTGGTGGAGACAGAATGTTGCAGGAGAGGAGCATGAGACAAGAATGGCAGTTGGGAACAGCAGGGAATTCTGGGAAGGATTTCAGAAGGACCAGTTCTTTGGTTTGGGGAGCTCAAGGAGAGTGGAAGCAGCAAGTAAGATCTGAGCAAACCAAAGGCCAACCTGTGAATTTCCCCAACTGGAACTGAAGTCCTGATACCCCTGTTCTTTGTCAGTGGACATATTCTCACATCCAAGACAATATCTTCCTGTCCTTTGGGGATTTCTGGACTCCATCTGAGAGCAGATTCCCCCAAACCCCCTCTTCCTGTCCTTGCCTTACAGAGAGACCCTATTCAACTGAAATATAGTTATAGCTTGTAGACTAGATATAGAAATAGAGGGAAGGGCAGGAGAAGCTTTGGATTGGAGACTGAATTGGCTCCCCAAAGTGATGGACCTGGGATTAGACATTAGGGCAACCAATCTCCTCTGACAACCACCCTTATCGATCATCTTGATACTCTCGATAAACACTTTTGCAGTCAGATAGCATTACAGGATTATTGAGAGATAAGAGGGGAAGGAGGTACCACAGCTCTGCCTGGCTGAATCCATCTTTGAGCCAGACACCCATAGTGCCAACAACTGGTCGAGGGGGAGGTTTGTGTGAACCTTGGTTCTAGCCAACATCGAACATGGTCACCACATACCTCATCTTATGTAGAAGCTTCTCTCTAACCTTTGAGGGCCAGCACACACTCCCCCATCATCCATCATCAGGGTAAAACCCCCTTCAAGTCACCCTAGTATTAGTGGCTCCACAAGAGTGGGAAGAGAGAATTAGCACACTGACCCATCTCTCTTTCTCAACTAATCCCTCTCCTTTCTGGGCCACTAATACATTGTTAAATAAACCCTTTTCTTTAACACGCAGTCAGATACAATCTATACTGGTCTAGGTCTGAGAGTGATGCCATCTTTGCTCTTAGTCCTTAAAGGGATGGCCCTATCAGGCTAGGTCTGTCAAATCCTAGCCACCCATTATAACTATAGTTACAGGGTCTCTCTTCATAATAACAGACTGCAACAGATCCCTCCAACTCACGGAGCACAAATCCAGAACCATACTTGCACTAGGTTTAAGCCACCAGCCAGAGAGGGTTAACAGACTATGATCATAAGGATAAAGCTGCCCTGAGTGCTAACACTCCAAAATCTAGGCCTCAGCACCAGACTATCAAGAATAGAAAAGCACACTAGTGCTTAAAAACAATTATATGCAAATTAAAGCCCTGAGGTACCACCTTACACCTATCAGATTGGCCAATATGACAGTAAAGGAAAGTGATAAATGTTGGTGTGACAAAGTTGGGACACTAATGCATTGGTGGTGGAGCTGTGAACCAATCTAACCACTCTGGAGGGCAATATGGAACTAATGATTCAGTAATACCACTACTAGGTCTATATCCCAGAGAGATCAAAAAAGGAGGAAAGGACCTGCTTCTACAAAAATATTTATAGCTGCTCTTCTGTGGTGGCAAAGAATTGGAAATTGGGGGGATGTCCTTCAGTTGGGGAATATCTGAACAAATTATAGTATATGATGGTGATGGAATACTACTGTGCTATAAGGAATGATGAACAGGATGATTTCAGAAAGAACTAAAAAGACCTACATGAAATGATGCAAAGTGAAATAAGCAGATCCAGAAAAACGCTGTACACAGTAACAGTAATACTATGGAATAATCAACTGTGAGAGACTTGACTATTATCAGCAATATAATAATCCAGGGCAATTCTGAGACTAATGACAAAAAATGCTATCCACCTCCAGAGAAAAAAAACTGTTGGAGTCAGAATACAGATGAAAGCATATGATTTTCTACTTGTTTATTTGGGTTTACATTTTGGAGCTTTGGTTTTATAAGATTATTCACTTACAAAAATGAACAATATAGAAATATATTTTACATAATAATACATGTATAACCCAGATTGAATTACCTGCTAGCACTGAGAGGGGGAAGGGAAGAGAGGGAGATAAGTTTGATCATATAACTTGGGAAAACTTGTAAGGAAATTTGTTATACCATATAATTGGTAATAAATATATTTTTTAAATTTGGAAAAATAAATTATAATTACACACAAACTATTGAATAAAAAGAAGGGGTCTCTCCCCAGACTATCATTCCAATTTCATTACATAGTACTTTCCCTTTTACATTCTCCAAGATAGCCAAACAAGCCTCTCCATTCTTTATACACAATACTGCATTTGTGTCTCTCCACCAGCCATTAGCCAAGCTTAAAAAGGAATACATTCTTCTCTTATTCTTCCTCATGGAATCCATTCATTAATTACATCAACACATCACCTAATTTTACAATCTTACTGGTTTGGGATTGATTATTACATTTGGAGGTAAAGGATTTGGATTCTAATCCCTTTACCATCTCTGTAAACTTGGGCAAGTAGCTTAAAGAGAACTCTCACTTTCCTTAACTATAAAATAAGTAGAGGAATTAGATGACATCTGACATTTCTTCTGGTTCTAAATTTTTCATCGATTATCCTTGAAATCTGGTCATATTATTTGTCTTTTCTTGCAAGTCCAAGACTTGTCCCCATATTCTGGTAATGAAGTATTTTGAAGAGATTGGTGTGAAATTTGTCATTCAAATGTCCCAAAAATGCATGTTTAATTCATTATGGCATATTTGGCGTCTTTGTGCTATTCATTAGCTTTTCAAATCATTTTCAACTCAGACTTTATGCTCCCTGTGACAGCAATGGTAAACTAACTTTACTTTCCCTTTAGTAGTGATCACTGGTGCTGAGACAAAAAAAAATCTCAGAGTTGAGAATCCATGAACAAAGAAGAATGGGTTAAGGGAACAAGAGACGTATTACCTATTTTTCTTTAAAAAGATTTCAAAAGATTAAGTAGGAAAATGAAATAAATACACTTTTCTTTGAGTATCACTGATTCTTGTACATCCTCAAAATTTGAGGCTGAGGGGTTCCGGGTTAAGATGGCGGCAGAGTAAGAAGCAGCTCTTAACCTCTCCTGACCGAAACACACAAAACTCCTCAAGGGGACATAAAAACAAGTCCAGACGAACGGAGGAACCCCACAACAGGGCACAGCGTGGAAGGTACGTGGAATCGAGGCATTTCCATGCTATAAAGGGGTGAAACAGCTCTCACTAAATCGCGGGCTGACCAACCACCCCACCCCCACCCCCTCCACACACAACACCTGGAGCACTGAGGCCAGCTAAAAAGAAATAGAGCAAGTTTGGGGCACCCATCCAGTCATTGGCAGCTCCGGGGCCTGTTCCTGAGAGCAGCAAGATTTAGGACCCCAATAAGCCAAAGAACGCACGCGAAATCTGAGCGCGGGAGCAGAGAGTAGACGCTGGGCGCAGAGCGCGGGCTGAGAGCACAGGCTCGGGCAGAGGCGTGGGTGGAGGCAGACACAGCCAGGAACTAAAGCTCTGAAAACCTGAGTGGGGAACCAGTGCAGACGGGTATACGACTGTAGAAGCAGCGCCCTGAGACTTGTAAAGGAACTTCCTGCAGAGGATCAAGCAAGGGGGTACACCAGGGGGCTTGACCTTGGAAAAACCAGAACTCAGACCTCAGGAGCCAAAAGACCGCGGACAGACACTGAGCATGAGGATAAACCTGAGAAGCTGCTGGGCTAATGATGGCTACCCAGACTCAGGAAGCTCAGAAGAGAAAGAATAACAACAAGAAAAAGAAGCCTTTAACACTCGACAACTTTTACACAGAGAAAATCCAGACAACCGTGCAAACAGAGGAGGAGAACAAACAAGCATTCGGACCCTCCTCAAATAAGGAAAACTCCTCACAAGCTATGGAAGAGTTCAAAACTGAGATTTTGAGGAAAATGGAAGAGATCTGGCAAGAAAATAACTGTTTAAAAGGTAGAATCTTGCAATTGGACACCAGAGATGACCAGATTGAAAAGGAATACCAAAAGACTATGGCCGAAAACCAAAAGATTATGGCCTAAAACCAGAAGATTATGGCCGAAAACCAAAAGATTATAGCCGAAAATCAATCCCTAAAGGCTAGAATTGAGCAAGTAGAAGCTAATGATCTCTCAAGACAACAAGAACAAATAAAACAAAGTCAAAAGACTGAAAAAATAGAAGGAAACATGAAATATCTCAATGAGAGAGTGACAGACCAAGAAAACCGGTCTAGAAGAGACGATTTGAGAATAATTGGTCTTCCAGAAAAACCAGAAATTAATAGAAACCTGGACACCATACTAATAGAAATAATTCAGCAAAATTGCCCTGAAGTCCTACAACAAGAGGGCAATATAGACATTGAAAGGATTCATAGAACACCCACTACATTCGACCCAGAGAAGAAATCGGTTAGAAATATTATTGCCAAATTCAAAAGCTTTCAAGCAAAAGAAAAAATCTTACAAGAAGCCAGAAAGAGACAATTCAAATATCAAGGAGCACCAATCAGGATCACACAGGATCTGGCAGCCTCCACGCTAAAAGACCACAAGGCTTGGAATACCATATTCAGAAAGGCAAGAGAGCTGGGCCTGCAACCACGGATCAACTACCCATCAAAATTGACTATATATTTCCAGGGGAAAGTATGGGCATTCAACAAAATTGAAGAATTCCAGGTATTTGCACAGAAAAGACCAGGGCTAAATGGAAAGTTTGATATCAAACCATAAAAATTGAGAGAAACCTGAAAAGGTAAATAAGATACAGAGGGGAAAGAAAGAAAACTTATAATTTTTAAATTTGCCTTTTTAAGGGCCTCAGTGAGATCTAATTATCTGTATTCCTATGTAGAGAAATGTTATGTATAATTCTCTGTAGTGAACTCTATTCACTATTATAATATTCACTATTATAGTAATCAGAAGAATAATTCACAGGGTGAGGGTGGAACACTAAATAATCTAAGATGGCATGGGGGATGGGAAAGAGGGGGTGAATAGCAGGGGACACCAAGAAAAACTTGAGTGAATAAGAAAATAGAATATTCTATTACACACAAACAGGGCATGGGAGGGAGAGGGGACAAATACTATTATAAGAAGGAGAGGAAGAGAGCATAAAGAGGTAATAATCAAACCTTACTCTCAGTGTAATCAACCCAGAGAGGGAAGAGTATCTATACTATCCATTGGGAAATAAAACTCTTATCTAACCCTTCTGAGAAAGTTAGAAAGGATAAACCAAGGGGAGCAGGGGAGTGGGGAGGTCAAAAAAAGGGAGGGGTGAAGGGGGAGGGAATTCATAAGGCCTTTAAAAACAAAAAGAGGTGGGAAAAATAAGGGAGGGGGTAGAAAGGGAAGTTAATCAAGGGAGGGGACAAGGGAAAGGGTCTTAATAGCAAACCACTGGTTTTAAAGGAAATAGTTTAAGGAGAAGGGGTAGGAATGGGGGAGGATTTGAAAATGTCAGCAAATGCACAACTGATGATTATAACTCTGAATGTGAATGGGATGAACTCTCTCATAAAACGGAAGCAAACAGCAGAGTGGATTAGAAATCAAAATCCCACCATATTGTTGTCTACAAGAAACACATATGAGGCGGGTGGACATACACAAGTTTAAGGTCCAGGGTTTGAGCAAAATCTTTTGGGCATCAAATGAGAAAAAGAAGGCAGGAGTGGCTATTATGATTTCTGACAAAGCCAAAGTAAAAATAGATATGATTAAAAAATACAGGGAAGGTCATTACATCCCGATTAAAGGCAGTATAAACAATGAGGAAATAACACTGCTCAATATGTATGCACCAAGTGGCATAGCACCCAAATTCATAAAGGAGAAAATGGCAGAGCTCAAGAAGGAAATAGATAGTAAAACCATACTAGTGGGAGATCTAAACATTCCTCTGTCAGATCTAGATAAATCAAACCGAAAAATAAATAAGAAAGAGGTAAGAGAGGTGAATGAAGTCCTAGAAAAATTAGATCTAATTGATATGTGGAGAAAAATAAATAGGGACAAAAAGGAATACACCTTCTTCGCAGCTGCACATGGCACATTCACAAAGATTGACCATGTTATAGGGCATAGAATCATTGCAAACAAATGCAAAAGAGCAGAAATAATAAATGTAACCTTCTCAGATCATAATGCAATAAAAATAATAATTAGTGAGGGCACTTGGACAGGAAAATCAAAAACTAATTGGAAATTAAATAATATGATTCTTCAAAACCAATTTGTCAAAGAAGGAATCATAGAAACAATCAACAATTTCATTGAAGAAAATGATAATGATGAGACATCCTACCAAACTCTGTGGGATGCGGCCAAGGCAGTACTCAGGGGGAAATTTATATCCTTGAGTGCATATATTAACAAATTAAGGAGGGCAGAGATCAATGAATTGGGCATGCAACTCAAAAAATTAGAAAGTAAGCAAATTAAAAATCCCCAGATGAAAACTAAATTAGAAATACTAAAAACCAAGGGAGAAATTAATAAAATCGAAAGTAAAAGAACTATTGAATTAATAAATAAGACTAGAAGCTGGTATTTTGAAAAAACAGATAAAATAGACAAAGTACTGGTCAATCTAATAAGAAAAAGGAAAGAAGAAAACCAAATTGACAG
>NC_058132.1:444366882-444367683 GCF_016433145.1 Gracilinanus agilis
AAGGCGCAGTACTCGGGGAAATTTATATCCTTGAGTGCATATATTAACAAATTAAGGAGGGCAGAGATCAATGAATTGGGCATGCAACTCAAAAAATTAGAAAGTAAGCAAATTAAAAATCCCCAGATGAAAACTAAATTAGAAATACTAAAAACCAAGGGAGAAATTAATAAAATCGAAAGTAAAAGAACTATTGAATTAATAAATAAGACGAGAAGCTGGTACTTTGAAAAAAACAGATAAAATAGACAAAGTACTGGTCAATCTAATAAAAAAAAGGAAAGAAGAAAACCAAATTGATAGTATCAAAGATGAAAAGGGAGACCTCACCTCTAATGAAGGGGAAATTAAGGCAATCATTAAAAACTATTTTGCCCAATTATATGGCAATAAATATACCAATTTAGGAGATATGGACGAATATTTACAAAAATATAAACTGCCTAGATTAACAGCAGAAGAAATAGAATAGCTAAATAATCCCATATCAGAAAAAGAAATTGAACAAGCCATCAAAGAACTCCCTAAGAAAAAATCGCCAGGGCCTGATGGATTCACAAGTGAATTCTATCAGACATTCAAAGAGCAACTAACCCCAATACTATACAAATTATTTGATATGATAAGCAAAGGAGTCCTACCAAATTCCTTCTATGGCACAAATATGGTACTGATTCCAAAGCCAGGGAGATCAAAAACAGAGAAAGAAAACTACAGACTAATCTCCCTAATGAACATAGATGCAAAAATCTTAAATAGAATACTAGCAAAGAGACTCCAGCAAGTAATTAAGAAGATCAT
>NC_058132.1:444372668-444467446 GCF_016433145.1 Gracilinanus agilis
GCCATGGGTGGGGGGATTGCGGGGGGGGGGGGTGAAGGGGAAAGGAGGAGCATGAATCATGTAACCATGTTAAAAATGAATATTAGTAAATGTCACAAAAAAAATTTGAGGCTGATTTTGGAAAGCAAGTTTGTTCTTTCTTTTGTTCATGAAAAAGATAATTACAGAGCCTCTTAGGCATGCAAGGGAGATTCCATGTTCTTTATACTTTGAAAACTGTAAAGTGCTATAAAAAATGTGAGATTACTCTAATTAGCCAGCAAGTATTAAGCACGTCATTTTCCTGTTTTAATAACCAAGGTATGGATGAAATAATCCCATAATAACCCAAAGCTATAATGGGGCCACAGTTTTGCCCTCATTTTAAGCTAACATCAGGGTCAATGTTCCTGTTATACCTTTAACATCCCTTGAACAATGGAATACATCTCCACTATACCTCAACCATTTGCCTTTATGTTCACTACCGTCAGGGCCAGGGTCTCTGCTGTGCTTTTAACATCCCATGAACAATGTGCTACATCTGTACTAATCTATAACAACTAGTTCTACTGTATTCTGACCACCTGGAAGAGGCTCCTTCACAAAATGACCAACTTGCCAAGATTTCACTGGGTTGTAAGGATGGCAACAATAACTGGAGTAGGGAGACAGATTATACCTTAACCAGGAGGCAACCAAGATACCAGGAGTACCCAACATTTCCTGACCAGCAGAGTAAAATTCTACTATTCAAAGACAATAGGACAAACCCAAGACATAATTTGAATAATAAGTCCTAGTTAACTAAGCAGTAAACTAAGCGTCAATCAAGGTACAGGGCCAGTGAAGCAACTATCTGTTAGGATACTTCAAGCTCTGACAAAGGGCCTAATTACTCTGTAACACTATAAAATAATCCCTGGTCACATGAAGCTAGGTCAAAGCTAGTTTCTATACAAACCAACAAACTGTGATCTGAATCCCAGGACAACACCTCACTGTTAAGCCATCCTGATTATCCCAGAGGTCAAGATGTCATTTACCATGATTCAATCTGTAGAAATGGTATTTTGGAAGAAGGAGTGTACTCACAAGGAAATGCTACAGAATGCAGTGAAGTGGTGATTGACAGGGAGATTCTTATAATCTTGGAGGAGTAGAAAGAATGAAGAGATTTTGTAACTGCCAGTTTCTGGGAGTTGGGAGGAACTCTGAGAGGGAAAAGAGCTCTGGGTCTCTCACTCTAGCCTTTGGAAAGTGAATCTACTCCTGAGAGATACTCTTATCAACTGAAAATCTATAATATCCTGAAGCTCCTGTGAAGAAGAAACAAGATCAACTAGGGAGCAGATTCGAACTCCTGAGTCTAACCTCAGGGATTTTCCCTGAGGTAGACAGAATCACTCCCAGTTTCTGATTCATCATCTCAGTACTCTCTCTAGTTACCCTAGAGACTTATTTCCTTTGAGGATTAGCCTAGGAAAGGCAGACAGAGAAACTTTAGATAGAGAGGAGGATCAAACTTTAGCCTTGGCTTTTAGTCAAGACTGGACACTGTTGCTTGCCACTGTTGCTTGCCACTGTTAGTTAGGGATTCCTTCAACCTCTTTCCTGCCCTACCCTTGTTCTCTTTTTACGATAAATCTTTACAACTGAGAAGCAGTCAGATTAATCAAACAGGGTCATAAGGGGATACCACTTTGGGTTATCTTAGAGAGAGAGGGTCTACTTCAACTGGGTTGAGCCAAGGCCCAATCAACTGCCATTCACTCTCTCTCTTGCATTCTGTTCTAGAGGAGAAACATCTCAGAAGACTAGGATAAGCAAAACTCCTAGTCAACACACTGACCAATAAGAAACTACTCATTCTAAAAGGAGGGGCCAGCAGTATACATAAGGATATTTCTCAAGGCTTTTTTCCTTTCAATAGCAAAATGGGGAGAAATATTTTTATAACTAAGGGATTTATTGCCCTAATGTGTGATTTTGGATTTATGGTTTATAATTTTTTCTTCATTCTCATACCAGACTACATATATTTCTTCTTGACAATTTATGATAACTACAGCTGGTTGAAAATAGAACTGGCAAGATTACTTTCCTTTGTGCCAGGAACATTTCCAGTAGTTTTATCCATCTTGCAATTATACTATGCCCTGAAAAGACTGATGAAGAAACTAATAGGCAACAAAGTGCAGAAAATAGATGGCAACATAATGATATTGGCAATGAGAGAGGAAATAGCAGAACTCAAAGAAATGGTTAGACAATTGAGAGAGGAAAAAGAAAACAATAAGACAAATTCATCACAAGCTAATGACCAATCCAAGAATACTCCAAATGACACAGAAATGGCAATTACTACAGTACAACAACAAAACCCAGAAGGAGTTGAAGGCATTGTACCAAGATTCAGGCACAGTGCGTGTGAAAACCCACAAAGCTTTTACATCTGCAGATTTAGAAACATTAAAGAAAAGAATGCCAAAGTATTTTTTAGACTCACTTGCCGCAATAAAAGAATTAAGCATGCAATAAAATTGTATGATCCCACACTTCAGGATGTAGGAATTCTACTTAATTAACTTTTCAATTCCAGGGAAAAACAATTCAATCAAGAAACCAGAACCAATCCTGACCTGACTTCATGACCACAAGAGGGAAATGACAGATTTGCAAGAAGTGAGATTTTAGAATGCTCGGATCAGATGAGTGACAGAACAACAGCTGAGGCTGGAGCAAAGGACGGTGGGAAGCAAAGAACCTTGGGAGGGCAGTTGGATCTGGGAATTGTGGTGCAGAGAGGGGCATAACTGCTTTGCAGAATTCTTCTGTCAGTTAAGGAGAGTTTAGAATGTTGGGAAGAAGTGCAGTTGCTCCTGGGAACTTGTGGAGAGAGTCAAGGTCCATCTGAGCTCCTTCTTTAGATTGAAACCTGGCCTATATTTTGTAGCTTTTCTTTTAAAATTTGTTAGGTTAGCTAATTCCTTTGAATCTCCCTACCCTACCTTATTCCCACCTTCATTTTCCCTACCTGAATGTCTGAGAAGTTTTAGAAAGGAGAGCAGTTCTGAGTGTTAGCTTCAAACTCTATAGTTTAGTCAAATAGGGCTTACCCTTGTTACAAATTTACCTATTGAATCATTGTATCCAGCTTTCCTACCCTTTTGGCTACAAACCCTCTCGGGCTGAAGTAGGCTGGTCCCTACTGAGTCTCATGTTCCTGCCTCCCTTCCCCCACCTGAAGTTTCTCTAAGTGCCTGTTAGGACTACCTTGTATCCTCTACCCTGCCAATCTACCCTAGAAGACAATAAACCCCTTTTATCTTTAATCAAACCCTTTTGGCTACTTCATTAGTTGATTAATAAGAGAGGGAGGAGGAGAGAGAGGAATAACACACTCTCTGGAATTTGAGGGAAGCTGAAGGTATCCATTTTGGAGGAAGTGTAACTTCAATACATCCTTCTAGTCCCTTCCTGTGAAACTGACTAGAAGCCTCCGTCAGTTTCAAGCCATTCTTGGCTGGCTCTAACCTTGCTTTGTAAAGTGTCTCTTTTACTTGAAGGGTTCAGTCTGTTTCCCTTCAGTGTTTTGTCTCTAACCTGGGTCACAGTCTGTATTTCCCTGCTGTTGTTGCCTGCCTTAGATTAACTCATCCTCTCCCTTGCAACTATTTGTATCTCAGTGTTTATATTTCCTAAACTCAGACCTTCCCTTATTTCTCCTACCATCTCAACTACCAACCTTCACTATTGTACCTTCCTCATCCACTATATTGCCTTAGGGATTCACAAAACTCTATCCACAATGCCCATCCTCAATCCCAACCATACCTCTGCCTTAATTTCCCTATTCCAACCAGATACTACCTACAGCCTAAGCCCTTATTACCTCCCTGCAATATTCCCTTATTGTCCTAGCTTCAGTCCCTTATTACATCCAAAAACTCCCCATATTACAGAATCTCAGAGGAGAGAAGAAGGACGCTTGGGTGCCATGAGATCTAGCAAAGGCCATTTTAAGGATGATATTAGAAAAGAAGTATTATTTTATTAGTTTAGAGATAAGAAGTAGGGAAGCTGACTTGAGGAAAAATTGGAGTTTCAAATAGAGCTGAGAGTGTTAATTTCAACTGGTGGCAGTTTTAACTGTTATTTTTATGACAGCTACACTCTCTGAGTGTGGCATTCCAGGAATGGGCTTCTGGCAGTTGATAGAGTCTCACATGTTTTCTTTCTCTCCCAGGGCTGGAGAGTAACACCTTTGCCTCTCTCTCTCTGAGTGAAAGACCTGAAGGAGTGGAGTGTTTTCTTTTCCAACTTGAGAAACACTATTCATTTATCTGTTACTGTCTATATATTGGTTAAACTGTGAAAAGACCAAACAAAACCCAGTCTTTGATTTGGACTCTGAGTCTATAAGGCTCAGAGTCTAACCAGCTAGACTTGGTTATCTTTATAACTTAAAGGAGAAGTTAAGAGTTATAGTTATAGGCTTATTTAGAATAGTATAAATTTGGTTAGTTAGATCAGGGAGGATAGTGTAGCCTGTGTTATATTCAAGCTCTGGAAGTTGGTTTGTCTCACCTTGATTAAAAGGGGAAACACGTGGAGACCTCGGAATGTTCACAGAGGCTGTTAGAAGAGTGGAAAGTTGGTTGGCCTGAGTATATAAAATAGCCCTCACAGCCATCTGGGGGAGGTCTTTTGCCTTGGAGCTTGGACCTGGGAGCTTGGATCATTGATTTTGAACATTGCTCTGAATCTCCCTAGATATTTAGGCATTTGATCATCATTAGCTATTTAGGTATCTGGGCCCGAGAAGAGGGAAGGAGAAGAAGCAGAGGGAGGTGAAGGGTAGATATTTCCTGAAGGCTATAAGGCTGACATATTACGAACTGAGAGGAAGGAAGCTGAGAGAAACATACATCTGCAGATTATTCTCTCTGGTTTGGCCATGGCCAAGCTGAACCAGAGGGGAAAGAACAATAGCTCCAGCTTTACTGAACAACAGTCTACAGTCCTGAGGGATTATTGATCATAGTTATTAGTGACAGGGTCTCCTATCCCCAATCCGTTCCTGATTATTCCTTTCCCTATTTAACATCAATAGATAAAGTTTTATTTAAGTACCTTCTTGAGTGGTCATTATATCACAGCCCTTGGGGAGGGAGCAATGCAGTCAGATGAAAACATTATCCAAGCCCAATATTAATAATCAGTCTAACCCCAGGTGGGACCTAAAAGGGTTACTCATTCACCTGACCATTAAGGGTCCTGCCTAGTTACTGTTATATAGAATAGGGCAATTATAACATCCAACTGGGTGATAGGGCTTGGGTGTCGTCTTGCACCAGCTATCTAGGGGAAAAACAGATGTATAGCTTCCCAACCAATATCCCCTAGAAGCAGTAGCATCTTAAGAGCCCTTACTATCTACAACTACTATTACCATCAACAACTTTATTTATTATTCTTTATAAGAGTTTTTGGCGTAGCCAGACAAAGAACCTAGACAATTGGAACAAAAGGGAAAGAGGCAATTGAAAGAACAAAGGGAAAGATGGGATTGGCAAGGGTAACCTTCATCCTAACCACCATCTCCATGTTTATATACTCCTTTACCCAAGGAATAATTAGAGTATGGTTTTACGTGATCCCTGATTATTTGATTAAGATATTAACAATATATGACATATACAAATACCTTACATTGACAATGGCAGAGTTTATATCCTACTTACCAGCTATAGTAGTGACATTAGTAACAATAATTCAAGGATCCATGGCACTGAGAAAACTAACACAAATACTCTTTGGCAAAGGCAATAATAATAATAAAAATAATACGGTCACATTAATGAAGGAACAGCTAAAATTAATGATAGAAATTAACAACAAAATTAAACAAGGTCAGGCTCTAGATGATCATACAATTATGCAAATGAAAATTGTTGAAAACACCTACAGACCAAAGGCAAAAGAAACCCCTAAGACTAACATGGTAGATTCTGGTACTCAAACTAAATTAGATTTAAATGAGGCTACACAGAGAGAGAGAGTAGAGCAATGGCACCTGCCACCATGTCCTTGTTCCCAATCATTGATCAAACACAATTTAGACCAAATGGGGAAGCCATAAGCATGAAGATCTATAAAGCATTCATGGCACAAGATCTAGAGGTGTTAAAGAGGAGGTACCCCAAATTCTACCTGTCCCCCTACAAGGCAGCCAAAGAATTAAAACACACTTTCAATCTTTTTAATCTGTCATATCAAGATGAATTTATACTTGACAAATTTTTTACCCAAAGTGAAAAGGCTAAATTTATTGAAGAAACAAGATCTCACCAAGATTTGACTGTCTGACCTCGTGAACATGCTGCCATAGACTTAAGTTTACCAGAAAATATGAGGGCACTACTTAAATGTAGGACAGACCTGCTAGAGGCTGTAAAAATACACGGGAAAAGACCTAGTGGGTGGAACAAATTTGAAAGGATGAGGTGGCTGAGGACAAGCACCCAAGTTTGTTCCTGGATAGGCTGGTGGAGAATTCAGAAAATCTCCTGGGATTCAATAGAGACCAGGCTGAGGAAGCTTTACCCCATATCAAAAGGCAGCTTATTAAAGGAACTAGTGTACCAATCCAAGTTTACTTCAGGCAGAGTTGCCCACAATGGGAGGAACTATCTTTAGAGGACATAAGGAAACACGCCACTTACAAAATGAATCAAAACAAAAGGAACAACAGATTAGGCATGAGCTGGACTCAAAAAAAAGATAGAACCATACAAGAATTAAAAAGACAACTGAAGGAAGCCAAAAAAGAGCAGGAAAGAGTTTAGGAATTATGCTTTGCAAATTACTAAAAATCGTGAATATAAACCAAAAAACACTTATTGCAATCAAAAGAAATCAAATAATTCAATTCCCCAGTGCTACCTGTGCTTGACGCCAGGTCACCTGATTAAAAATTGTAGATTTAAGAAACAGATTGATTTTACTAAGGATAGAACTAACAATTACCAGAAAACGTACATTAACAGTAAATGGGCAAGCAAACCTCAGAGATTACAGGCTTGTTGCCAGCATGATTTCAAATCTTCCTCAGATAAACAATCCCTAGAGGAAATGGAGAAATTTTTGTAGATGGGGGCCAGACCTAGGAATATGGCATGAAGTTTAGCCTCTAACACATACCAATCAAGAAAAAAATGCAAATAGAGAAAGCAGACAGCTCAAAGGGAAAAAATGAGGCTCAAATATTAATGATAGACATTAATGAGGGAAATCAATACACCACACTAGCGAAAAGACAAAAGTCCACTGCTGAGTTACAAATGGAGGATGAATTGAGGAAATTATATAGAGAAATTTATGGGGATGATTTTTCTCTTGTGGAAAGCACTGAATTTTCAGACTTTGAAGGAAGGAGTGACAAAAATTGACAAGAGCCTAGTTACAAGCAATTTACAATTAAAACTGGACAGTCACAGTAACATTGTTGCAAATAACCAATCAAAAGCTATGTTGGACAATGTGAGAAGCCCATGGGAAAGAATTGGTAACAAGTACCAACCCCAGGAAGAAAAGTGCTTTGCCCAAGAGAAAGATGCAACTTTATTAAGATTGACCCTCAGTACTAAAATGGAGAACAGGAGAGAAACAATGTTTCAGACTCAGAACTCTAGCTCAGAGAATACTATAACAACAGCAAGAGAGATACTTTTCTGTCTGAACCCTGAGGCTGAGAGTTTCAAACCTAGAAACAATGTGGCAAGTCCCTTAGTTTCAAAGCAGCCAGCAAGAAAAAAAGTTTCTAAAATGTCTGACAGTTTGAAACCAAGGATGGAAGGGATAGGCTTGCCCCTGGACATCTATAACTTCAAAAATACCTTACACACAGGGCTGAAACACCAAGTAGTGGGGAAAGGGAAGAAAAGCAGACCAAATTCTTTCCCTGGAACCATGAAAGGAAACTTACAAAGCCCTAGGGTAGAGGGAGAAACTGATAGATATCGAACAGTAGTCCAAGAGAAGCCATTTTCCATTCTAGGCACAGAAACCCAACAGCAAGGGGGAAGGGCCGAATTGGACATCCAATAGGAAGTGCACATGGGGGCATCCATTTTACCATCAACAAAATTTATTATTTCTTATAACACCTGTGAAGCACAGGAGAAGCAGTTCCTTGCGGGACCTGGGAGTTTATTTGGGTGGAGTTAGAATCCCTTAGAATTAGAAATCCTTTTTCCTTTATATATATTTAAATAAATAGTTTATTTTTCATAAACAAGAGTCTCTTTAGCATTCCTTGCACCTTATATTGCTCACCTAATTTTATTTTTACACCATCGAAGGGCTTCCCTTGGAAAGCTGGACACCTCTAAGAACTGTGTTGTTCCTGAATCAATCTGAAACCATCAAGGAAGAGTTCCAGATACACCAGGGCTCAGAGGGTAAGCAAAACCTTCCCAGGCCTTAGGCCAACCAAGGAGACTCTCAGACTATCCTGCCTTACAACAGAGACCCCTGATATCAATATCGATCTGTGTTTAGTTTAGGGAAGGAAAGGTGAATTCCCAATCTCACCATTTAGCTTGACCAGGAAGAAAGACCTTTATTTGGATTAGATGAGGGGCCCCCTTATCACCACTGCCCTTCTCCCATCTTCCTAAAATATTAATAACAATAATAATAAAACTTTGGAAAGCAGTAAGATCGAGAGATTTCTGGCAAAGGGATACAGAGGGAATAAGAGGGACAGGGAAGGCTGACAACTCATGGCTTGACTTCATCTGACCAAGGCCCCCTGCTGTGCAGCTCAACCTGGCAAAATGGCTTCACCTGAAGAGGGGTTCTCAGCCTGCCAAACCAGGGACCTAATAATATTATCCCCTGGAGGAAACCCTTACCAGGTTACCACTATCCACCCATCTCTGTAATACATTTATACACACACACACACATATATATGTACATATGTATATATGTACATATATACATATACATATTGTAATGCAGGGTTGCTAGCAGAAGACTTTGCTTTTGAAAATTCAACTGTAAGCAGCCCTGGCAGTTAGGGGTTTTATAATGTTCAGAAAGGCAGTTGGAGCCTGAGGCTATAAATAGTGCTGAAGCTCCAACTGAAGGGCGTTTACCTTTTGGCTTCGGCATTGGCCTGTGCTCATTTGTCTTGGGGACATTTTGGACCTAGCTGATTTCTCTGGACCTCTCCCTGATCTCTCCATCTACATCCCTACTATTTTCCCTGAATTTCCCTTTGGGCCCTGGGAGGAAGAGTGGGCTTGGTGGTTAGACATCGTGGGTTCAGTTTCTGTAGGCAAGTAGGGTATCCTAAAACAAGCCACCTCTAATTTAGCGATTTGATAAATATTTTACTTCAGAGTAGTGAAACCTTCCTGACTGGGAGAGCTGGACTCTCTCAGTCTAACCCTCTCCTGTGACCCATCCCCCAGCACCAGCCTTCCCCCAAGCAGCAGTTATAAAAACCTTAAACCTCTTTCCCTCTAATTATCCCTGACATTAATAAATCTCCCTTGTTACCTATACAAAGCCTCTGATGAATGATTGTATTGAAGATTAAGGCAAAGGCTGAAGAGGGAAGAATTATTTTCCTTTTATTTCCTTGGGGGAAACCTAGGCATCCATCTTGAGCAGGAAGTCCCAGTGGAGACTTCCTGCAGACATCAATTTCACTGGCAGGGAGGAGCCTTTGACTCCTCCCTCAAGGGACTTTAGAAATTAACAAGAGAAACTCCCAACCTTGATCTAAACATTTCTGACTGACCCAAATTTCTCTTGTACCTTAGAGATACCTTCTCTGCCTGAAGGATCCAGTCTATTTCCTCTCAGTACTCTGTCTCTAGCCTCTTGTGAATAAGCCTGTTTGAGCTGCACTTCTGTATACTACCATCCATTCCCCTACCATCCTATATATACAACCTCATTCATCCCTTCCCTACACTCAGCTATCCCCATTATTCCTTCATTCCTCTTCCAATCACCTTATCACCTATATCACCTTATCCCTCCTCATTATCTAGATTGCCTAACTTATTTATAACATTAATTGGCAATCTAGCCAGGATTCAAACCTAGAATCTTCTGATCCAATCAAAATGAAGTTAGCTAGGATAACATTTATCCTATCTAGCATCTCATTGATTTCTTGGTCCCTAATGCAGGGTATTGTGGATTTCTGGTTTATAAAGGTCCCTAATCTCATGCAACAATTTCTGGATATCTATGATTATTATAAATGGTGTGATTTGACCCTGGCTAACTGTATTTGCTTCATCCCAACAGCCATAGCCATAATCCTAACAATCTGGCAATCCTTGTGGTCTCAAAGAATGTTTTCTCTCCCTTGTGGCAATGGTGTAGCTCAATTACAACACAAAAGAAAGACACTGATTCTGGGGAACTAGTAGACAACATCAAACTACTATTCCAAGTGCTAAAGCAGATGAGGGAAGGAAAGGAACTGGACAAACACACAATTCTCCAGCTAGAGATTGTGGAGTCCAAGTACCTAGGGAATAACACCACTAACAAATCAATGGCCAATAACATCTGCAGATTCCATAGTTTCAGTATTACCAATCGTAGATGGGACAATTATACAGCCTGGAGAAGGGGTAGTACATGTAAAGACCTACAAAGCTTTCACCCCAAGTGAGATGGAGGTGCTGAAAAGACATTTCCCTAAGTTCTTCCAGCATCCCTTCAAAAGTATCAAAGAATTAAAAAGAGTCTTTACATTGTTCAATCCCAGTCTCAATGACATGGAAGGATGCTTGCCCACCTGAGATCAATTGAGAGCCAACCCAACGGTTTCTTCGGACACTGATATCCTAAAGACCTTATGTGTTTCCTGAAAGCCTAAGACTAAAAGGAGATTTCAAGTCTCCAGGGGCCTGAGGGGTCAGCAGACTCAGCCAGCCTCTGAGCCGAACCTCAAAGACCTTTCAACCTTACCTGCCCTAACACAAAGACCCTGATATATTATTGATGTATAGATTAGTTTAGATTAAGTAAAATAGGGGAGGGAAGGTGAATTCTTGGTCTTGCCATTTGGCTCGACCAGAGGAAAAAAGGACCTTGTTCAAGGAAATTAGATTAGAGAATCTCCTCTACCCACTGCCCTTCTAAATAATACACCTCTCATAACAGTCAGATAGCATCATTCTTGAACTGAAGGGGAGTCAAAGTATATAAGGGCCAGGAGGAAAGGCTGTTGACTCAAGCCTGACTACATTGGTCAAGACCCCTTGCTGAGCAGTTTTACCTGGCAATAGGTGATTACCTGAAGGGGTATAAAAAATATTTGGCAGCAATGTTGAGTCAAGGATGATGAACAGTTACCTGCTTAGAATGCAGAATGGATTGTGCTTGGCATGAACCTGGCATGAGCCAAGGCATTTAGACTTGGGTATAAAAGGAACAGATCTGAACTCATCTTGGTCTCAGTTGGAGATATTTGGGTGAGGGTGGATAGGGTTTAGGCAATTGTCTATACTCTTTTACTCAGCAACCAGCTTCTGCTATCATACTGATACAACTGTGTTGCATCAATCTGTTTCCTGATTTATAAACACCAAGAAGATCTGCAAAGACAACTATCATTCAGTAGGATCAACCTTGACTCACGGCTGAGGCATGTCAGGCCTCAGCTGGGCTGTGAGCCAACCAAGATCCTTGAACAGCAATATCAAGTGAAGAATCAACATCAAACTATCCATCTAGATTATTTAGGATTCCCAATTCCTACTTTCCATCAAATACCCAGTTTCCCTTTCCCTAATCTTATCAACTATTAAATTATCTTACAAGAAATAATTTACCTGTGAGTCTCAAAGTTGAGTTGACTGCGTCCTGTGTCAACTTAGGAAAGGGGTTATTTCAATATACCTTTTTTTTTTTAAAAACCCATACCCTCTGTCTTGGAGCCAAGGCAGGAGAGTGGTAAGGGTAGGCAATGGGGGTCAAGTGACTTGCCTAGGGTCACACAGCTGGGAAGTGTCTGAGGCCAGATTTGAACCTAGGACCTCCCATCTCTAGACCTGGCTCTCAATCCACTGAGCTACCCAGCTGCCCCTTTCAATATACCTTTAATCGACTTCTAAGAACAAATCCAAAGTCAGACAGATCAAATTAATTAAGTAATCCTTATAGATCAAATAAGGAGATCTATAGTGAATTAAGTAAAGGGATATAGCCAGCAACATCAAATTTATAGGCTTCAGTTAGACAAGGATGAGCTGAATTCCATCATCAGTTCATTCCTTTCTTTGGCTGTTGGCCCTAGGCTACTGTTATCCATCAGGGGACTGGAATAAGCAGATTCTGCACTTTCTCCCAGTCAGCTGCAATGGGGTTTGATCCTTTGGGTTCACTACTATATCTTCGTGTTCCATTAGGGCTCAAATCCCAATTAACTCAGTCCCTAGAATCACCATAATGAAGGGGAAGGGAGGTTGAAGGATCTGGGCCAAGAATTAGTCAAGCCTCAAGGTCCAAACAACTTTATTCCCAAAGGAAACCCCACTTCAAGTTAGTAACTCCTGCTTCTCTCTGTCCAGAAAATACCCTTTTATTCCCCTTGTAAGGATGAAGGGAGTTAGTTGAAGGCAGGCTTCAATCCACTAGCCCGCCTTAATAAAACACATCTAAGACTCCTTTAACTATGCATCCTTACAACAGGATAGGAGTCACTTAGTCTAGACAATTTAAGGGAAAAAGTATCTTACATTTATTAGGGGACAAGGAACATGCTAAAGAAAAAGATGATATTACCAAAAACCTCAAACGGCAGCTCAAAGAGGCAAATAACACCATAAAGCAAAAAGAAATTGACGAAATAAAAAAAAAAAATCTAGCCACTTTACAGGCGTACAAACCTAGAAACCAATATCAGCAAAACAGACAATCAAACAACACGAGGAAGTGCTTATTGTGTGGAAAATTGGGACACATAGTAAGATTCTGCAATCTAAAAGCCCAATTGGACCTAAAAAACAACAGGAAAAGATCTTACAACAATAGCTACACAAACACATATGAGAATTAAGTAAAGGCATGGACATCTTGCATGAGGCACAGAATGTTGAGAGGAGAAGAGTCCAAATGACAGTTGGAAGAGCAAAGAATTATGGGAGTTGGGGACCAAAGTGAAGGGCTTCTGGAGGGGCTTGAGCTCAAGGGGGGAGGAGTGAATTTGGAGTTCTGTGTTCTCCTGAAGACACCTTTAGTTTCCTGACCAGGAAAGAAGACCTGCTATCAGAGATACATTAAGATCCTGTCATCTCCTGAAATCAAGTAGTGCTCAGCTATGTTTATGGTTTCTGGACTCCTTGAGGAGAAGTTCCCTGAACCTCTCACACTTTGGATCATGCCAAACAGTGTCCCACCTAGATTATCAGCTGTATAACTTATAGACATTAATATTAGTGGAGAAGAACAGGAGAAGTTCTGAATTGAGATTGACTCGGTCTCTCCTTCAGGATTTAGATAAACTCTGTCTCTCCCAGGTAAAGGACCTGTTAGGAGGATAAAGGGTTCCCTGTACCCACTTTCCTTTAATACCCTACATCCATTCCTCATCCTTTGTTAGTGCAAATAAATATAAGAAAGATCAATTGCATTAATTCTATTTGAGGGAGACTAATTTAGAGAGGGTGTGTAATAGCTTAGTCAAGCTGTCCTCCATCCTATGCCTGACCATCTGCTGTGATGGGGGGAAAGTTTCTGTGAACCCTGGTTTGCATCAATATTGAACTGAGACATCATTTATTTCTCCTTGAGGGGGTACCATTCCTTCAGCTCCCAGCAGTGGCACGTCCTCCCAGGGTGCCCTGTTTTTCAATGGAACCCCAATTAGTCTCACTGTGATAAGAGGCAGTAGTAAGTGAGGAGGGGACTTCTATACAAACTCCAGCTTGGTCTCAGCTTCAACCCCCTCCTCCTAATACCCCCATATTACACACAAGATATAGTTCCACACAGCATAGCCAAAATCAATGCTGTGACCATAATAAAAAAGGATAAAGGATCTGCTCACGCACCCAATCTGAAAACAATGCAGGATTACATTGCCCAGGGAGAGAAGCCCAAGTTTTCACAAGTAGTTTCAGGGTGAAACAGGAAGTCCAACTTATGAAGCCAGGCAACAGCTTTGGCATAAAAGAGAAAAGGTAAGGGGTGTGAAAATGGGAAGGGAAAGGGAGAAAAGGAGGTGGAGGGCATAGGTACAAAAATAAATTATTGGGATGGACAAGCAAAGCTCAAAACCAGGGAGCAAATGGAGGAGGAAAGACAAATGAAAAATGACATACTAGAAATTAAAAATAGAATTTATGGAATAGAGGAAAAACATGTGAAGAAGGTGGAGGGCAGCACAGATATCACAAAAGATGTTAATACAAACATAATAAATGTGTTAGAAAACAGTGATGTAGAAACCACAAAATACAAAGTGTTAGCAGTTACAAATATCAACTTGCAAAAATCCTCAGCACAAACTAAGAATGATTTTACAGAGAAACAAAAACATAACATAACAACAGAAAGTGTAGAACAACAACAACAAACAATAACAAAAGCAAAAGAAGAAGCAGATGAAACAAAGTTACTAGGGTGTTCTAAGGGGTTTAAAACACAAGTTATAAATGGAAAAGGAGAAAGTAAAGAACAACTTGCAAAACTGTCCAGTGGGAAGGCAAAAGCAATATCTCTAAGCATTCAAACAAGCAGACCTCCAGGAGATTTGGTAGATGGGGATGCTAAAATCAAAAGGAATTTCACTGACACAATAATAAATTCAAAACTGAATCCTAAAGTCAAAGAATTCCAACCAACAACATCTGTAGGAATAATTGCAAGAAAAAGCATTATTCCACCATTACCAAAGCTCCATGCTTATGTAACTTCATTAAAGCCTATAACTGAAATACAGTCTGAATGCTTAAATCAAAAAGACATAGTGAAACCTGAGAAATATCATGTAAAAGAAGAAGAGAGAAACTGGGAAATGGGAAATAGGGAAAATATAACATGGAAAGACACAGAGTTCAATTCTACAGAATCCCTGTTGCCTATAAGCAAAGCAAATGACATCACGTTTTCCCAAGCATCCCAGAATCTTTTAACTCCTTCAACTATATCAATTATAATGTTAACACCTGATTGGAATAGAATGCATAATTAACAATATATTTCCAATACTTGGGCCCTGGGAAGAAGGATGGTTTCATGGGTAGAAATCATGGGTTTAGCTTCTGTAGGCAGGAAGGACAACCTAAATCAAGCCATACCCTTATCTAGTGATCTGATAATCCTCATTACCTCAGGGCAGTGAAACTATCCCTGACTGAGGGAGCCGGCCTCTCTCAGTCAGACTCCCCTCTTCTGTGACCCTTCCCCCAGCACCAGCTTTCTCCCTAACAGCAGCTACAAAACCCTCAAACCCTTTTCCCTCAGCTTATCAATAAATCCCCTTTGATATCTACACAAAGAACCTCTGGTGAATCATTGTATTGAATACTAGGGCAAAGGCTGAAGAGGGAAGAAATAACTTTACTTTTATTTCTTGAGGGCAAACCTAGTCATCCATCTTGGGCAGGAAGTGGAAAGCCATCACTTCCTGTAGACTTCAGTTTCACTGGCAGGGAGGAGCCTCTTGACTCCTCCCTCAAGGGACCTTAGAAAATAATAGAAACCCTTCAGCCAGACACATATTACTTCTGGCTGACCCAATTCTTCTTGTATCATAGAGATAGACTCCCTGCCTGAAAGAACCCAGCCTATTTCCTCCCAGTACCCTCTGTCTCTAGCCCTGTGATTAGCCTGCTTGAGCAGCCCTTCCTATATTCCCCATTCATCCCTTACCTTCCTATATACTCCCCATTTATTCCATCATCATATCTTCCCTACCTTTTCCATAACACATTGCAGAGACAATAGATAAAAGAGGTCAGAGTAACATCATTACAATATCAACTAGTATCCTGGGGTGTGCAAACCCAATGGAAAATGAAACAGAAGTACAAACAGAATGTCCAGTTCCAGAAGAAACTGTGGCTGATTTGCAACAAGAATGGGACATAGGGAACATAGAGATAGAAGCACCAATGGTTCAAGTACACCAAAGCACAGAGAATAGTAAGCCCCAAATCATGATTAAAGTGGGGAATGAAATCTATCCTGCACTTATCAACACAAGGACCATGAGATCTGTTCTCAAAACATCTCCAGAGAACAGCACAATCGTAGGATCTGGACAAGTGAAAGGTACAACAGGTCAAACTCAGAGAGTACCTAAATTAAAATCAAAGATGGTGAAACTAGGACCCCTAACAACTGAACACACATTTCTCTTGATTCCAGAATGTTCAACAAACCTTCTTGGGAGGGAATTTTTATGTAAAATTGGGGCAACAATCCAGTGTAATAAAACAGGAAAGATCTACCTGCATCTACCCAAACAGTCTCTAAAACATTATCCATTGTATTCCTGGGACAATTGGATGATGAACAAGAACAAAGTGAAGGGATTATCTTTGAAATACCCAATAATATTCTGAATGGAGTTTGGGTTAGCCATTCCACAGATTTTGGTCTTTTAAAATCAACAACTCCTGTTAAAATAAAAGTGAAGGAAGGGACTCCACCAAGAATACCACAATACAGGCTAAGCAAAGAAGGTGTGGACAGAATAACTCCAATTATCTAGAGCTTGTTAGAACAAAACATACTCATTCCAACAATTTCAGAGTACCACACACCAATAATGCCCATAAAGAAAACAAAATTAGATAGTTAAGGCAGAGTTCAGTGGCAATTTATCCAAGGATCCCAGTTATCATAGCAAAGATTACCACAGGGGTTTCTGTGACTTAGGTTCCCTGTTTTGTCAGATCTTAAAAAGAGATCTAGAAACAATAAAATTCAGGGAAAACAGATTGCTAGAATACATTGATGACATTTTTCTTGCATCACTTACATCAAAAGTTTGTCTCCAAGACAGTAAAGTTCTCTTCCAAGAATTATACAAGAGAAGATATAAGGTGTCTAAATCTAAGCCACAATTAGTCATGCCAAAGGTGGAATAACTAGAATTCATCTTGGGAAAAGGCACAAGAAAGATTTCCAAGAAGAGGGTAGCAGATATTCAAAATTGAATGTGCCGAAATCCAGAAAGCAGCTAAGAGTGTTCCTCGGAGTGACAGGTTTCTGTTGACAGTGGATACCTGGGTATAGTCAAATATCAAAATGTCTCACTGACTTAACCAAAAATCCAATCTCAGAGCTGTTGTAGCTCACTAAGGAACACTTCAATGCTTTGGCACAGCTCAAAGAATCAATCATAACTGCCCCAGCCCTAGGAATTCCTGATTACACCAAAGAGTTCCATCTTTTTGTCCACGAAGCTAAAGGGGTAGCTTCAAGAGTCTTAGTTCAAACCTTGGGACAAAACTTTAGATCTATAACTTATTACAACTCACAGTTAGACATCATTGCTAGAGGAATGATTCACTGTCTGTGTGCTGTAGCAGCAGCAGTGCTCATTGTGAAAAAATTGACAGATTTGGTATTGGGATCCAAGCTTAATGTCTACCATAGACACCAGCTAGAGAGCATACTGAAGAACAGTATTTGCAAGCATTTATATTGCAGAGACTTTCTTAGTATGAAATTGTGTTACTCAACAATAAAAACATCAGCTTAAAATGTTGCAACTCCTTAAATCCAGCTACCTTAGTTCCAGAATTACTGATGAGAGCGAACCATTGCACAAGTGTCAAGAAACAATAGATCTCGTGCAAAGGACAAAGGAATATTTGAAAGATACCCCCTTGTCCAACCCAAAGTCTTTAATGTTTATTGATGGATCCTCTTCAATGGTTCAAGGAAAGCAGTTTACAGGTACTGCAGTGGTAACACAAAAAGAGACATTATAGTATACATCCTTACCAAAAAATCCATGAGTGCTCAAGGGGCAGAATTGGTGGCTCTCACAAAAGCACTGCAAATTGGTAAAGACAAACAAATCAACATCTTCACCAATTCAAAGTACGCTTCCACCATTGAACATGCCACAGGAGAAATATGGAGGCATAGAAGATTTTTAATGAGCACAGGGAACGAAATCACATATGGAAACATCATTATGCAACTTCTTGAGGTTGTACAATTGCCTAGAGAAGTAGCAGTGATCCTTTGCAGAAGTCACATGTTTGGGAAAGACTCAGTGTCTCTAGGGAACCACAGGGCTAATGTAACAGCAAAATATGGTGCTAGATTGGATCCAAGTCATGTTCTGAATTTCTCACTAGTTGAAGAGAACAATTTAACTCAAGCCTATAATGAACAGGAAATTCATTCATGGAAGCAAAATCTAGGAGCCCAAGTAGGAGGCATAAGGTTCTCTGAGAGAGGCAAACCCATCTTGCCTAGATCTTTATTTTATCATGTATGAAATACCATACATGCCAAGGGAAACTATGGCACCCAAGCTGTGATAGATTCTGTCCAACAATTCTGGAGAGCCCCTGAAATATCCTCATGCCATAAGAGTCTGTCAGAAATGCAAAATCTGTATACAGTTCAATCAGGGAATGTTTAAAAGCAAAGGGCTAGGAGGTCCATCTGTTAGCTTACACCCCATTTGAATGTATACAGATAGATTACATCAGCATGCCAAGAGATAAAGGGTTTAAATATTGCCTTGTAATTATAGACAGACTAACAAGATGGCCAGAAGTTTTCCTTGCCAAAAAGAACAACTCAGCATTTGTGGTAAGGATCCTATTGAAAGAGACCATTCCCAGATTTGGGATCCCCAACAAAATCTACTCAGACAGGGAAACCCATTTCCCACAGGCCATACTACAAGAAATATACAAAAACCTGGGAATACAAGCAAATTACCACACAGTTTATTACCCAAAAAGTTCAGGGCAAGTCGAACATTTAAACAGAAATATTAAGACACTTGTTGGAAAACTCTGTTCAGAGACACACCTAAAATGGACAGATGTTTTACCATAGATGTTCTATTCCATCTAAGAACTAAACCAAGTCAGAATTTACACATCTCACCATACAAGATGCTCTTTGGACACACGATTTGGCAAGGGAGAAATTATAAGCCAGAATACATATCAATGATTGGAGAGGATTGTCAACTGGCCAAGCACATACTGTCAGATGGAATTTGAGGTGGGGGGACTGAAGGCGGAACCCCAAGAGTGAAGATCAGTTGGTGACCACTGGAACCAAGGGGGTTTTCGGCGGGGGTGGGGGGAGAAGAATTCCTAAGCAAAAGGGGAGTTGGCTTTGGAGCTGTGAAGGAGAAGGAGGTAGAAGTCTACAGCTCTTGATTAAACCAGCCCCTGAAAGACATATCTTGCCATTTGTTTACCCTGGAAACTGTGACAGCGACCATATTAGTTCCTGATGACACAGATCATTGAATCAACATGAACAAGAGAGATTTGGGACTTTTTTAGGAACCTGTCTCTCTGAAATAGCCTACCCTGACCTCGTCCTTACATCCATCATAACATAAAAGTCATAAACACAGCACAAAACGATATATAGCAAGGACCTCATGTAAATAAACCGGTGTCTGAATTTGCAAAATTGCAAAATGTAAATATATAGTTATTGAGTCCAGTAAAGATCTTAGCCAAATAGAAAGATCAGCAGATTTTTCTATCTGACTAACATCAAGATCAAGGATTAGGTATCAAAATGTATCATATGTACAGACATGTCTGTAAAATGTATAAATACATGTAACATAGGTTACCAAATTTAGCTATAGGTTTAGAATTATGTATCATAGCTTTATACATAACGTATCATATTTGGAACATTCATATACATAGAACCAGAATAGAACATAAAAATAGGGAAATAAAGCTCAGGTAACAAGCTTAGTTAGTGTAGGGAAAGCATAAGCATTAGATAAATTGTTATATTTAGGTAAGGAATTAAGTTGTATTAACAAAGTAGATAATTGGAAACATTAATTGTAGCAATAAGATAACATTGTATTAGGAAAATAGATTAAGTTAGGATGATTTCTTAGAAATAACTATGAATAGAAAATTGTGTATTAGTTAAGATTTAAAAATTAGGTATTGTTGTTACCAAGCATTGTGTTGAAAAAATTATTTTACTTTTGGACCACTGTTAAAAACCCTGAAAAACTTTCTTTACCCAAAACCTTCCCAAAACTCTTAGAATAGTTAGCTATCTTAGAATTAGAATAGAAGAGAAAGTTAGGGAAATTTATTATTTTGGGGTGGAATATTAGTTAGAAATAGAAAATATAATTGGAGCAAAGGATGGTGGGAAGGAAAGAACCTTGGGACGGGGCTTGGATCTGAGATCTCAGAGGAGAGCGGAACTTGGGTAACTAAAGATTTAGCAAAGGCTATCAAAGGGTTTCCCTTGAAAAGTTTGTGTAAGATAGAATTTGAGGAGAACTGACAGAGTGAAAAGCAGATGGTGACTGGTCAGAAGATTTAGGGGAGAACCCCAAAGCAAGTGGGGAGTTGGTTTTGGAGCCGTGAAGGAGAATGAGGTCTGCAGCTCCTGATCAAACCTGCTCTTGAGGCGTTATCAAAACACCTGCTATTCCTGGAAAACTATGGCAGTGGCCATATCTGATTCCTGCCAAGACAGATCATCAATTCAACATCTAAGGAGAGATTTTGGACTCTTATGAGAGCCAGTCTCTCTGAAACACCCTACTCTTATCTTATCCTTAACAAGAGACCCTGAGTTACTTCTAAATCAACCATAAAATAGATAATAATAAGGAATTAGTGGGGAAGGGAGAGAGCAATCTCGATTGGGGCTTACGCCCTGTCTAAGCCAAGGACTCTTAGGCTACGAATAATTAACAAGGGGCCCTATTCACCCTCTTTCCTTAACCCCACTCTTTTCCTCCTACATCATCCTATTATTAAATACAATTTATGAGTCAGATTGTGTTCTGGATCAATCAGTAAGGGTAGTCAGGGAGTGAGTAAGACAGTTGCCTACCTTGGGTGATTTCCATCTTGATCCAGGAGTCAGTTGAAAGTGAAATTGGTTGGAGGGGAGGGGCTTTTCCTGTTATCTCTGGCCAACAACATCATACAGAGATAAAACAAATTTTATTCCTTAAAGGAGCCTTATCTCCAACTTGTGTAAGGAGGCACAAATAAATCAAGACAGTCTCTCTTGGGATCTACCTAATAACCACTACCTAATAACCACAAATAAAAGGAGGGCTCCTGTGGTGAATTGAGAGAGGGATCCCACATTGAACTCCTTCTCTCTCACTCAATCCTCTTTTTACAATGGATACCCGGAAGACCTGTGTTGTTCCTGAATTAATCTGAGACCATTAAGGAAGAGTTCCAGAATACACCAGGGCTCAGAGGATAAGCAAACCCTTCCCAGGCCTAAGGCCAACCAAGAAGACTCTCAGACTATCCTGCCTTACAACAGAGACCTCTGATATCAATATCAATCTGTGATTAGCTTAGGGATAAGATATAGGGAAGGGAAGGTGAATTCCCAGTCTCACCATTTGGCTTGACCAGGAAGAAGGACCTTGATTTGGGTTAGATGAGGGACCCCCTTATCACCACTGCAATTTTCCCATCTTCCTAAAATATTAATAATAATAGTAATAAATTGGAAAGCAGTAAGATCGAGAGATACCTGGCAAAGGGATACAGAGGGAACAAGAGGGACAGGGAAGGCTGACAGCTCAGGGCTTCATTTTGTCTGACAAAGGCCCCCTACTGTGCAGCTCAACCTGGCAAAGGGGCTTCACCTGAAGAGGAGTTCTCGGCCTGCCAAACTAGGGACCTAATAATATTATCCCCTGGAGGAAACCCTTACCAGGTTACCACTACCCACCCATCTCTGTAATACATGTATATAAAGAGAATATCCCTCACCCTCTCAGTAAGGGTATACAGAAGAGTGGCCCAGACAGACTCAATAATTCAAGTCTGTCATCCCATTAACATCCCAGGGACCTCTCCAAACGTATGCCTCTTACACCTTGAACTTTCAAACCACCAGAAACTAACTTATTTAAGAAGGGCAAGGCAGGACCTCATTGAGGCAATGAAAATTTTTAGCAAAAGACCAGATAAATGGGGTAGATTTGAGAAACTGAGGCAGGAGCCAGGAGAGCATCCCTCAGTTTTCCTAGATAGGATAAATGAAGCTGCTGAGGGTATCCTTGGATTCCAGGATTTTGAGGAGAATAATCTCCAACACATTAGAAGGCAATTTATAAAAGGGAGCAGCTTGCCAATCAAGACTCATTTTAGGAGGAATTGTCCAGATTGTGAGAACTTTGGGCTGGAAGAATTCAGAAAGACTTCTACTTATATTTATTTGGGCCTAAAGAGGAAAATAGGTAAAAAATATGAAATCATAAGAGATCTCAAACAACAACTTAAAGAGGGCAACATCACAATAAAGCCAAAAAATATTTGATGAAATAAAGAATCTGGCCACTCTACAGGCATACAAACCTAGAAGCCAATATCAACAAAGTAGGCAAACAAACAATCATAGGAAGTGCTTTTTATATAGAAAAATTGGGCATTGTAATGCAAAGATGCACCAGAAGCTTTTACCCTTGCAAAAGTTAACTGAAAACTTCTGGCAGTTAGAAGCCTTAGAGTCCTGACAGAAGGACAGTTGGGACCTGAGGCTTGAAGAGAGCAGAAAGGTTTTGGCTTTGCTTTTGGCCTGTGCTTTTGGCTCCGGACAATTTTAAACTAGATAATTTCTCTGGACCTCTCCCTGACCTTCTCCATATTACACCCCTGTTACCTTTCCTGTGTTTTCCCTGTGGGCTCTGGGAGGAAGGGTGGCTTTTGGGTTTTAGTGATTAGACTTTGTGGGTTTAGTTTCCCTATAGGCAAATAGGATATCCTTAAATAAAACTATCTCTTATTTTATTGATTTCGTATACACTCTACTTTAAAAGCAGCCAAATCTTTCCTGCCTGGGAAAGCAGGCTCTCTCTCAGTCTAACCCATTCCTGTGACCCTTCCCCATCTTGAGTTTCTACCTAGCGGCTGTCAGAAACCCTAAACCCCTCTCTCCTTTCTGACCAACCCTGAATATTAATACCCCCACCCCAGTTACCTAATCAAACCCTCTGGTAAATCATTGTGTCAAAGATTAGGCAAGGGAGGGACTTGCGGTTAAGATGGCGGCAGAGTAAGGAGCAGCT
This sequence comes from Gracilinanus agilis, assembly GCF_016433145.1. Lineage (NCBI taxonomy): Eukaryota > Metazoa > Chordata > Mammalia > Didelphimorphia > Didelphidae > Gracilinanus > Gracilinanus agilis. The sequence goes on from NC_058132.1 coordinate 444,395,938, forward strand.
GCTCGATCTCTCCTAACTGAAGCATACAGGACTCCTCAAAGGGACATAAAAATGAGTCCAGACGAACAAGGGAACCCCACAACAGGGCGCAGCATTGAAGGTACGCGGAATCTGGGCATTTCCACTCTATAAAGGGGTAAAACAGCTCTCACTAAAACGCAAGAGGAAGAAGCCCATCCTCCCCCTCCACACACACACCACGCACAGCGCCAAGGCCAACACACAGGAGTGAAAACAGGATTGGGGCAACCAGTAAATCACTAGCATCCCCAGGGCTTGTACCTGAGAGCTGCAAGACGTGGGACCCCAGGTGTCTAGGGGGTGCGCACGGACTTTCCCGAGGTTCTGCACATGTGAAGACATTGCCCTAGACGCGGACAAAGATCTCCAACACAGGGACTTTCCTGGTGTCTGCGAGGGTGAAGGCATTGCCCTACACGAGGACAAAGATCTCGAAAGCAGGGACTTTCCCGAGCGTATGCATGGGTGAAGGCATTGCCCTAGGCGCGGACAAAGATATCCAACACAGGGACTTTCCCGAGCATCAGCTTGGGTGAAGGCAGTGCACTAGGCGCAGACAAAGATTTCGAGCCCAGGCTTGGACCTCGAGAGGAGACAAGGTGGAGACGGGAGCGAGGCTGTGGAAGCAGCCCCTGAGACTGCTGAAGGAGCCTTGGGCACAGGGGCAGACCGGGGACTACCAGGAGACTTGACCCTGAGGACAAGGAGACCAGAGCCCTCGGGAGTTTAGAAAGCGCAGGCAGACCCTAAGTGGGAAGACAAAGCTGAAAAGGGGCGGGGCTAACCATGGCAAGCCAAGAACCCCAGAAGAAAAAGATTATCAAGAAAAACTCTGGAACACTCGACAACTTTTTCACAGAGAAAATTCAGACAACAGAGGAGGACAAAGAAATATCCAAACCTTCCCAAAACAATGAAAACTGGTCACAGGCTATTGAAGAGTTCAAAAATGAGATGTTGAGGAAGATAGAAGAGATCTGGCAAGAAAATAACAGCTTAAAAGGCAGAATTTCACAATTGGAAAGTGAGGCAAGTCAACTGAAGACCAGAAATGACCAGATTGAAAAGGAAAACCAAAAGATTATAAACAAAAACCAGTCCCTAAAGGCTAGAATTGAGCAATTAGAAGCAAATGATCTCTCAAGACAACAAGAACAAATAAAACAAAGTCAAAAGACTGATAAAATAAAAGGAAACAAATATCTCAAAGAGAAAGTGACAGACCAAGAAAAACGGTCTAGAAGAGACAATTTGAGAATCATTGGTCTTCCAGAAAAAGCAAAAATTAATAGAAACTTGGACTCCATACTTAAAGAAATTATTCAGCAAAATTGCCCTAAAGTCCTACAACAAGAGGGCAATATAGACAGTGAAAGGATCCATAGATCACCCTCTACACTGGACCCAGAAAAGTCAATACCTAGGAATATAATAGCCAAATTCAAGAGCTTTCAAGTAAAAGAAAAAAAATTTCAAGAAGCCAGAAAGAGACAATTCAAATATCAAGGAGCACCAATCAGGATCACACAGGATCAGACAGCCTCCACACTAAAAGACCTCAAGGCTTGGAATACGATATTCAGAAAGGCAAGAGAGCTGGGCCTTCAGCCACGGATCAACTACCCATCGAAACTGACTATATACTTCCAGGGGAAAGTATGGGCATTCAACAAAATTGAAGATTTCCAAGTTTTTGCACAAAAGAGACCAGGACTAAATGGAAAGTTTGATACCCAACCACAAAAATCAAGAGAAACATGAAAAGGTAAATAAGAAACAGAGGGAAAAGAAAGAAAACTCATAATTTTTTAAATTTGACTCTTTAAGGGCTTAAATAAGATCTAATTATCTGTATTACTCTGTGGAGAAATGCTATGTATAATTCTCTGTAGTGAACTCTATCCACTATTATAGAAACCAGAAGAATAATTCATAGGGAGAGGACAGGATACTAAATGGTCTAAGATGACATGGGGGGTTATGAAGAGGGGGGGGGAATAGTAGGGGACACCAAGAAAAATCTGAGTAAATAAAAAAAATAGGATATTCTATTACACACAAAAAGGGCATGGGAAGGGGAGGGGACAAATACTATTATAAGAAGGAGAAGAAGAGAGCATTAAGAGGTAATAATCAAACCTTACTCTCAGAGTAATCAACCGGGAGAGGGAAGAGTAGCTTTATTATCCATTCGGATAAAAAACTCTATCTAACCCTATTGAGAAAGTCAGAAGGGATAAACCAAAGGGAGCAGGGGAGTGGGGAGGTCAAAAAAGGGAGGGGAGAAGAAGGGGGAGGGAATTCATTAGGCCTTTAAAAAACAAAAAGAGGAGAATAACAAGGGAGGGGGCAGAAAAGGAAATCAATCAAGGGAGGGGATAAGAGATATCAGCTCAAAGCAAACCACTGGTTTAAAAGAAAATAGTGTAAGAAGAAGGGGTGGGTCTAGGGAAGGATACAAAAGTGTCAGTGAATGCACAACTGATAATTGTAACTCTGAATGTGAATGGGATGAATTCTCTCATAAAACGGAAGCAAATAGCAGAGTGGATGAGACACCAAAATCCTAGCATATGTTGTCTACAAGAAACACATATGAGGCAGGCAGACAAACACAAGTTTAAGGTTAAGGGCTTGAGCTAAATCTTTTGGGCATCAAATGAGAAAAAGAAGGCAGAAGTGGCTATTATGATCTCTAACAAAGCCAAAGTAAAAATAGATATGATTAAAAAAGACAGGGGAGGTCATTACATCCTGATTAAAGGCAGTATAAACAATGAGGAAATAACACTGCTCAATATATATGCACCAAGTGGTATAGCATCCAAATTCATAAAGGAGAAACTGGCAGAGCTAAAGAAGGAAATAGATAGTAAAACCATAATAGTGAGAGATCTAAATATTCCTCTTTCAGATCTAGATAAATCAAACCAAAAAATAAATAAGAAAGAAGTAAGAGAAGTGAATGAAGTCCTAGAAAAATTAGATTTAATTGATATGTGGAGAAAAATAAATAGGGACAAAAAGGAATACACCTTCTTTTAGCTGCCCATGGTACATTCACAAAGATTGACCATGTAATAGGGTATAGAATCATTGCAAACAAATTCAAAAGAGCAGATATAATAAATGTAACCATCTCAGATCATAATGCAATAAAAATAATAATTAATGAGGGCACCTGGACAGGCAAATCAAAAATCAATTGGAAATTAAACAATATGATTCTCCAAAACCAATTTGTCAAAGAAGAAATCTTAGAAACAATCAACAATTTCATTGAAGAGAATGACAATGAGGAGACATCCTACCAAACTCTGTGGGATGCAGCCAAGGCAGTACTCAGGGGGAAATTTATATCCTTGAATGCATATAATAACAAATTAAGGAGAGCAGAGATTAATGAATTGGGTATGCAACTCAAAAAATTAGAAAGCAAGCAAATTAAAACCCCCCAGATGAATACTAAATTAGAAATTCTAAGAATTAAGGGAGAAATTAATAAAATCGAAAGTAAAAGAACTATTGAATTAATAAATATGACTAGAAGCTGGTATTTTGAAAAAACAGATAAAATTGACAAAGTACTGGTCAATCCAATAAGAAAAAGGAAAGAGGAAAACCAAATTGACAGTATTAAAGATGAAAAGAGAGACCTCACCTCTAATGAAGGGGAAATTAAGGCAATCATTAAGAACTATTTCGCCCAATTTTATGGCAACAAATATAACAATTTAGGAGATATGGATGAATATTTAGAAAAATATAAATTGCCTAGATTAACAGCAGAAGAAATAGAATACCTAAATATTTCCATATCAGAAATAGAAATTGAACAAGCCATCAAAGAACTCCCTAAGAAAAAATCACCAGGACCTGATGGATTCACAAGTGAATTCTATCAGACATTCAAAGAGCAACTAATCCCAATACTATACAAATTATTTGATATGATAAGCAAAGAAGGAGTCCTACCAAATTCCTTTCATGACACAAATATGGTACTGATCCCAAAGCCAGGTAGATCAAAAACAGAGAAAGAAAACTACAGACCAATCTCCCTAATGAACATAGATGCAAAAATCTTAAATAGAATATTAGCAAAGAGACTCCAGCAAGTAATTAAGAAGATCATCCACCATGATCAGGTGGAATTTATACCAGGAATGCAAAGATGGTTCAACATTAGGATAATCATCCATATAATTGACTATATCCACAGTCTAACAAACAAAAATCACATGATTATCTCAATAGATGCTGAAAAGGCCTTTGACAAAATACAGCATCCATTCCTATTGAAAACACTGAAAAGTATAGGAATAGAAGGACCCTTCCTAAAATAATAAACAGTACATACCTAAAACCATCAACAAGCAATGGGGATAAATTAGAAACCTTCCCAATAAGATCAGGAGTGAAACAAGGATGCCCATTATCATCTCTATTATTCAACATAGTACTAGAAACACTAGCAATAGCAATTAGAGAAGAAAAAGAAATTGAAGGTATCAAAATAGGCAAGGAGGAGACTAAGCTATCACTCTTTGCAGATGATATGATGGTCTACTTAAAAAATCCTAGAGAATCAACTAAGAAACTAGTAGAAATAATCAACAATTTTAGCAAAGTTGCAGGATACAAAATAAATGCACATAAATCATCAGCATTTCTATATATTTCCAGCACATTAGAGCAGCAAGAGGTAGAAAGAGAAAAACCATTTAAAATCACCCTAGACAATATAAAATACTTAGGAATCTATCTACTAAAACAAACACAGCAATTATACAAAACCAATTACAAAAGACTTTCCAAACAAATAAAACTGGAGCTCAACAATTGGAAAGCCATTAATTGTTCATGGGTAGGATGAGCTAACATAATAAAAATGACCATTCTACCCAAATTAATTTTCCTATTGAGTGCTATACCTATCAAATTACCAAACAACTTCTTTACTGAATTAGGAAAAACTATAACAAATTTCATTTGGAATAACAAAAGATCAAGAATATGAAGGGAAATAATGAAAAAAAAATGTGAAGTAAGGGGGCCTAGCAGTACTAGATATTAAACTATACTATAAAGCAGCAATAATCAAAACAATATGGTACTGGCTATGAGACAGAAGGGAGAATCAGTGGAATAGACTTGGGGTAAATGATGTCAGCAAGACAGTGTATGATAAACCCAAAGAGCCCAACTTTTGGGACATGAATCCACTATTTGACAAAAACTCCTGGGAAATTTGGAAAACAATATGGGAGAGATTAGGTTTAGATCAACATCTCACACCCTACACCAAGGTAAATTCAGAATGGGTGAATAACCTGAATATTAAGAGGGAAACTATAAATAAGTTAACACAAAATAGTATACTTGTCAGATCTCTGGGAAAGGAAAGATTTTAAAACTAAGCAAGAGTTAGATAAAATTACAAAATGTAAATTAAATGGTTTTGATTATATTAAGCTAAAAAGCTTTTGTACAAACAAAAACAATGTAGTCAAAATCAGAAGGGAAACAACAAATTGGGAAAAAATCTTTATAACAAAAAACTCTGACAGGGATCTAGTTACTCAAATATACAAGGAGTTAAAGCAATTGTATAAAAAATCAAGCCATTCCCCAATTGAAAAATTGGCAAGAGACATGAATAGGCAATTTTCAGGTAAAGAAATCAAAAGTATCAATAAGCACATGAGAAGTGTTCTAAATCTCTAATAATTAGAGAAATGCAAATCAAAACAACTCTGAGGTATCACCTCACACCTAGCAGATTGGCTAAAATGAACGAAGGGGAGAGTAATGAATGCTGGAGGGGATGTGGCAAAATTGGGACATTGATGCATTGCTGGTGGAGTTGTGAAATGATACAACCATTCTGGCTGGCAATATGGAACTATGCTCAAAGGGCTATAAACGAATGCCTGCCCTTTGATCCAGCCATACCACTATTGGGTTTGTACCCCAAAGAGATCATAGATAAACAGACTTGTACGAAAATATTTATAGCCATGCTTTTTGTGGTGGCAAAGAACTGGAAAAGGAGGGTATGTCCTTCAATTGGGTAATGGCTGAACAAATTGTGGTATATGCTGGTGATGGAATACTATTGTGCTAAAAGGAATAATAAACTGGAGGAATTCCATGTGAATTGGAAAGACCTCCAGGAATTGATACAGAGTGAAAGGAGCAAAGCCAGAAGAACACTATACACAGAGACTGATATACTGTGGTAAAATGGAATGCAATGGACTTCTATACCAGCAGCAATGCAATGACACAAGACAGCTCTGAGGGATTTATGGTAAAGAACGCTACCCACATTCAGAGGAAGAACTGAAGGAGAGGAAACATAGAACATAAACAATTGCTGGAACGCATGGGCTGAGGCGGACATGATTGGGGATGTAGACTCGAAACCACCACACTAATGCAACTAACAACAATTTGGAAATAGGCCCTGAACAAGGACACATGTTACAACCAGTGGAAATGTGTGTCGGCCATGGGTAGGGGGAGAGAGGGGGTGAAGGGGAAAGTAAGTGCATGAAGCATGTAAACATGTTAAAAATGAATATTAATAAATGTTAAAAAAAACGATTAGGCAAGGGTTGAAGAGGGAAGGAATTATTTTCTTTTATTTCCTAAGGGAACTGGAGTCATCCATCTTGGGAGGAAGTCATTGCCCAAGACTTCCTTCTGAACCCATCAGTTTCACTGTCAGGAAGGAGCTTTTCAACTCCTCCTTTGAGGTACTTGAGAAACTAACAAGAAAGCCCTCAAGGCACATTTAAACCATTTCTGACTGGCCCAACTCCTTGTCTCTATAGAAATACCTTTCCTGCCTGGAAAGGTTCAGCCTATTCCCCCTTATATCCTCTGAATTTAGCCTGAGTGTCTAGTCTGTTTAAGCTGCCCTTCCAGAATACCCCACCTATTCCCTTATCATCACATATACCGACTTGTCCATTCCTTCCCTGAAATCAGCCATCCCTTTCATTCCTCTCCTATCACCTCAATCACCTTCTACCCCTTCTTTTCAACAAGGATTAAGAGAACACCCCAACTTTAGTGACCTCACTTTATTGACAACAGCACATAGTAAGATTCTGCAATCTAAAAGCCCAATTAGATTTAAAGAACAATAGGAAGAGATCCTATAATAAAAGCAACAAAAGATATAGTTCCACAAAGAATCATAATCAGTCCTGTGATCATAATTGTAAAGTATCTGCTCAAGATCCAGACTTGAAAACTATGCAGGCTTACATCACACAAGGAGTGAAACCCAAGTTTTCACAAGTGGTTTCTGGGTCTAATAGAAATTCCAACTTATGAAGCCATGCAACAGCTTTGGCACAAAAGGAAAAAGACAATGGGAGTGAAAATGGGAACAAACATGGGAATAATAAGGTGGAGGACACATGCACAAATAAAGCTCAAAACTAGAGAGCAAATGGAGGAAAGACTTTGAAATGACAGAATAGAAATCAGAAATAGAATTTATGTAATAGTGGGGAAAGATATGAAAAAGGTAGAGGGTAGTAAAGATATTGCAAAAGATTCTAAAACAAACATAATAAATTGTTAGTAAACAGGGATATAGAAAACAAAGAATGCACAGTGATAGAAGTTTTAAACACTAACTTGCAACATTCCTCAGCACAAACCAAAAACAACATAATAACTGACAGTGTAGAACACCAAACAATAACAAAAGCAAAAGCAGGAATAGATGAAACAAAGTTACTAGGGTGCTCTAAGGAGTTTAAAATACAAACTGCAGATGGAAAGGGAAAAATAAAAAAGCAACCCGCAGAGTGCTTCAGTGGAAAGGAAAAAGCAATAGCTCAAAATATTCAGACAAGCAGACTTCCAAGAGACTTGGTAGATGGGGATGGTAAAATAAAAAGGAATTTCATTGACACAACAGTAAATTCAAAACTGAATCCTGAAGTCAAAGAATTCTAACCAATAACATCTATAGGAATAATTGCAAGTAAAAACATTATTCCACCATTACCAAAGATCCTGCTTGTGTAAGTCCATTACAGCCTGTAATTGGATTATGGTATGAATGCTTAAACCAAAAAGACATAGTAAAACCTGAGAAATACTAGGTAAAAGTAGAAGGGATAAACTGGGAGATGGGAAACATGGGAAACATGGGAAACATAACATGGATAGACACAGAGTTCAATGCTGCAGAATCTCTGTTACCTATGAATAAAACAAACATCATCATGTTTTCCCAAACATCCCAGAATCTTTAAAATCCTTCAACTATGTCAATTATAATGTTAACACCAAATTGGAATGGAATATATAAACAACAATACATTTCCAATATACCTCATTATCAGACGGATAGAGAAATGCAAGATCCTCTAATGCACACATTGCCTGTATCTAACTTTGTGACTAGTCAACAGAGCATGTATAGGGAAGCTGAAGAGTATTTACCTCTCCAATATATAAATAATTATTAAGTCTCATAAGGACTTGGGCAAATAGAAAGATCAGTAGATTTTTCTATCTAACATCAGGATTAGGGACTGTATCAAAATGTATCATATGTACATAAATGTCTGTAAAAATTTATAAATACATGTAACATAGGTTGGTAAATTTAGCTACAGGGTTGGAAATATGTATCATAGTTTTGTACATTATATATCATAGCTTGAACATATATTAGACATAGAGCTAAAGTTAGGACATAGAAACATTCTATAAGATAGAGTAGGGATGTAGGGAAATATGTAACAAGTATTAGTTTGAGGATTAAATATAAGCATAAGATAGATTGTTATATTTAGGTGAGGATAGAAATGGGCTGTATTAACAGAGTAGATAGAGGAAAAAGAATAATTGTAGAGATAAGATAACATTGTGTTATGGAAAATAGATAAGATAATTGCATAGTGTAACAAACTGGGTGAAACTAAGCAAAAAGCCTAGCAAACAGGCACTGTGAAAAGCCTTGGATGGAATTCTGAGGAACCCAGGAAAATGACAGTTGGAGTGAGGAGAGAATTCTGGGATGAGAAAATCAACAGTCACTCTTGGCTCTCTGGACCTTTGGGAAAGGCAGGAAGTGGGAGGATGTGTCTCTGTGGGACTTTGAACATTTCAAAGGACAAAACTGAGATTTTACCAGACCATCTGCTGCCATAGCCAATCTAACTGAATCTACATCTTCTGTGAACATCTGAGAAAACAATATTCTAGATTCCTGAGTTGACCAAGGAGCCTGGGACTCCAGTGGGAGGGAGCAGGCCCAGGAGGGCTAAATAGCCTTGTTTGAGCTTGATGTTACATTCCTTCTCTATCCATTTGTGATCTTTTAGGATAGGAGTTTTACTGGGCCCTGGGGCAGTTAACTGTAACTAAAAATCTACAGAAGAAATCCAGTTACTGCTCAGCCCCGGGAAAGTTTGAGGACTAGACCATAGTGGTTTACCCTCACCCTTCTTCCCTGAAATCCCTTTCTTTTATCCCTGGATACCTTGTCCCTGAATAAACCTCTGTTGAGTTATTTTAAGACAAACCTTGAATAGTGACTTCTAGGAGGAAGGCATCATCTTGGGGCTAGCAGGGTGGAAGGTGCACAACACTCCATAATGGTGGGCAGCCTGTGTGGGGTATGGGGAGGCTTGCCCCCAAATAACCCGGATGTGGGTAACTGAGGGGGGCCATTTGGATCTCATCTAACTCCCAACATTTCCCACTATCTTCTCCACCCCGACACATCCATTTTGGGGAATCACCTTGCAAGTTACACCCCCAAGAGCCCTCCCAGTAAGGAGGGGTGGTACAAGTAGCTTTGGTCCACATCCATTCAGCCAAAGGGGGTTACCAGAGCACACTCCATTTATCTGATACCTCCTTCTTACAGAGTGGCGAGCCAAGCCCAAATTAAAGAACCCCAGTAGGAATCATTGCCACTGGAGGATGTGAGACAACATGCGTCCTATATACATGATTCTAAGCAAAAGGAAGCAAGGGCAGCCAGGCAGTCAGACTCAGACAAAGATGAAGTTATTGCAGACCTTAAGAGACAGCTCAAGCAAGCAAAGAAAGAAAAATAAATAGAAGAAATTAAGAATTTTGCCCTCCAGGCCAGTAGGGGGCGTAGTCAATCCAGGCAACCTACTAATACCCCAAAACCAAAATCCTTTTCTCAACGGTGCTTTCTTTGTGGAAAATTAGGCCATGTAGTGAAATTACCCTTAGAAAAATTGAAAAAAAACCTGCAACTTACGTTGATTCTGGGTCACAGGGAATAATAGACAAAGACAAACTGAAAAGCCCAAGGATGAAACAATTAGTGAACTCAAGAGACAATTAAAGGAAGCAAAATCAACAATCAAACAGAAGGAAAAAGAAGAGATAAAAAACTTAGCAATATTGCAGGCTAGGAATAACATCACTAGGACCCAGTATCAGTCTAGACAAAATACTGATACAAAGAAATGTTTTCTGTGTGGGAAACCAGGTCATCTTGTAAGAAATTGTTATTATAAGCAACAAATCAACGTTAATAACACCAATAATAACAATAATAGGAGAAAAACTACACAAATATATACGCCAACTCCAAATATAGCCAAAACAATGCATACCTCAAAAAAATGATAGATGCCATGCTCATGATTACAGGGGTTCAAAAAATGCACATATCGAAACACCTAACATGGCTACAATGGAACGGTATCTCTCACAACACACCAGGCCAAAATTTTCAGGAACACAAGCCAGTGCATGAAGCCAGGAACCAATATTAGCATTCAAAGCAAAAGAAAAAGAGTGCAAAGACAAGAAGGGGACAAAAAGCCAAATAGAGAAAAGTTGGGACTCTCAAATAGATTGTTATATTTAGGTGAGGATAGAAATGGGCTGTATTAACAGAATAGATAGAGGAAAAAGAATAATTGTAGAGATAACACTGTTATGGAAAATAGATAAGATAATTGCATAAGAATAAGTATTAATAGAAAATTGTTTGTATTAGCTAATATTTGAAAAGTAGGGATTGTTATTAGCAAGCATTGTGAAACAATAGTATTACTTTTTATACAACTGTTACAAACCCCGAAAAATTCACCTACCCAAAACTTTCCTGAAAATCTCTTAGAATAGCACAGAACTAGAGTGAAAAGGGAAGTTAAGGAAGTTTATTATTTTGGAGGGGGGAATTAGTTAGGAATAGAAAACAATAGCATTCGGTAAATATTAACTATACACAGTGGTGATCTTTGAAAGGTCACAAAAGGGGGAAATGTAAGGACTAAGTTGCAAGGACAGTTGGAACTTTGGAAAAGGCAAGTGAATAACAGGAGCAATGGTTGAGAGCAGGAGTGGAGGATTGTGGGAAAGGAACCTTGAGGAAAGGACTTCGGTCTGGTATTCTAGGAGAGAGGGAAGACTCTGACCCACCTAGAGACTGAGTGAAGACAACCAGAAGATTTCCTTGATTTCCTACTGATCCAGAAACCAGTTGCTGCTTCTGATCAACAACATATTCATTAAGAAGTGCGATTAGTTGCCAGTGGCTAAAAAGGGTCCATGGACTTGATCGTCCACTGAGTCAACCACTAGACTCAATCTGTCATTGCCTTACACTAGCCCCTATATTACCTGAGTAGTCTGTTAGCATAATTAGTTATTAGATTAGGGAAGGGAAGGAGAATTTCTGGTCTAGCCAAAAGGCTTGACCAGGAAGAAGGACCTGGATAATTTGGGTTAGTCAAGGGACATCTTGCACCACTGTCCTCTCCCTTCATATTCATTATGATAATAAATAAAACTTTCAATCACACTCAGATCACTGTAATCCTGGGAATACAAGGAAGCAGAGGAGAGAAGAAGGGCAAACGGAAGGGCTGGCTCTTCAGGCTTTGGCTTCACAACATCTGAAGCCACCAGCCATTCAGCCTTAACCCGGCAGGTTTGGGGATCTGAAGAGACCTTCTTGAGGCCTGGGTATTTTAAGTTCAGCCCCAGGGACCAGACAACATTAACCCATAAAGAAGAATACCTTATCAGATTACCAATGCTGCTTATCTCTGTCAGTACATCCTTACACAGAGAATTCCACTTGCTCCCTTTCAGTAAGGGTGAAGGAGAGGCCCAGACAGGCTTCATCACTCAAGCCTTCTAAAACATTTAACATCTTAAGTCTCTCTAAATATTCATCCTTACAAGGGGCAATGCCAAACCTGCCATTGAGGGATCATACAAGCTTACAAGGAGATGCAGGAATAGTCCTATATAAAACTCACAAACCACTTTCAGCTGGGAGCCTTTGAGAGCCTAAAGAAAAGAATACCCTCCTGGTTCTCAGAACTAAAGGAATTTCAGAGAGCAATTCATTTGTACGATCCAACCTTCGAGAACGCGGAAATTCTTTTGGAATTATTTTCCAAAAGGGAAAAAGAGCAATTTATTGGGGAGACTAGAAACAACCCAAATTTAATATCTTGTCCAGAAGAAGGGACAGACCTGGAATTATCTGACAGACAAAATTCAATTTATTTCAGAAGGGCCAGGGAAGATCGAGTTGAGGCAATGAAAATATTTTCAAAAAGAGCCAATTCCTGGGGACAATTCAAGAAATTAAGGCAGGAGAATGGGGAATATCCATCAAAGTTTCTCAATAGGGTTATTGAAGTGGAAGAAGATGTGTTTGGCTTTGTGCACTTAAATGAACAAAATCTACAGCACATAAGGAGACAATTTGTGAAAGGCAGTAGCACACCAATTAGAACGTACTTTAGATTACACTGCCCAGACTGGGAATCACTAGGACTTGAAGATTTAAGAAGAACAGCTACATGCATTTTTATAGGACATAAGGAAAATTTAAATGAAAAGGATGAGAACTAATATATATATATATATATATATATATATATATATATATATATCCAAACAACCAAAAATCCCAAATCAGGACAATGCAATCAAAAAGGATAAGGAAGAAGCTAGTGGGGCAACACCAGTGCTTCTATTAAGAGATATAACAATCTTGCAACCAGAATAAAACATTCTCCATGTAAAAACACACAAGCCTTTTACTACTAGGGACCTAGAACATCTGAGAAAAAGAATGGTTAAATTTTTTGAAGACCCCATGCAATGCATAAAAGAATTTTGATGTGCCATTAGGTTGTTTGACCCCAACTTTGAGGATACTGGAATCCTATTACCCAAATTATTTTCTCAAAGGGAATCTTTGATAAGTTCATCAAAGAAACTAGGGACAACCCAAATTTAATATTATGGTTGGAGGAAGGGTGTGATCTAGAACTATCAAACAACCAAAATTTTAGATTCCTAGGCAGAGCTCAACATGCATTAATTGAAGCTATGAAAAATGTTGCAAAGCATCCTGACACATAGGGGAGATTTGAGAGGATAAAAAGAAACTGGAGAGAGTATCCTTCCACATTTTTAGATCGCGTGGTAGAATCTGGAGAAAATCTGTCAGGCTTCACAGATTTATCCAAGCCAAACTTGCAGCACATTGGGAGACAATTTGTCAAAGGCAGTAATCTATCAGTTAGAACATATTTCAGTCTGCATTGTCCAGATTGGGAATCCCTAGGTTTTGAAAAACTGAGAATAGCCACTTATATTTTTGACGGAGAGAAGTGTAAGGATGCAATGCAAGCCAGGGCATTTTGGAGCTTTGGGGCTGTTGGAACACGGAGGCAAGACCAGTGACTGTTGGTGAGGAGCAAAGGGTTCTGGGACAGATGAGCCAGAAGGAGCAGCTTTAGAAGGAAGCCAAGGGGGGGAGGAAGTTGTATTTTGGCTGTGAGATCCTCTGAAGTGGGTCCTGGAGGTTTTTCCTCAGACCTTCTAAGAAGTCTTGCAGTTACTTTTGAATTATACTTGTTCCTGAAGTGCATTGCATATCCAAAACACTTTTCAACAGAGTTAGGAAGGGGGTGTCTGGACTTCCATTGGGGAGCTGATCCCTGGAACCCATTTGTCTTTGGCCTTGCCCTGCAATATCCCCTCTGAATCTAATATCAGTCTTAGTATAGAAATATAATTAGTGGCATGGGACAGTGAAGATGTGTTTGGGGAACACAGAGATCAGATTCTCAGGGTCTAAATCTCTGTGGGTACCTGGCATAGTCAAGGACTGGGGGAGCTTAAGAAATTACCCTAAACTCTCTCTCCTGTGAACCCCATCTCCATTTCTTTATTATCAATTTCTAAAATAAAATCTTTAGTTCTTTAGTCAGATTGGTATGTATCCTATTGGTGGGAGGCAGAGTGAGGGGGTTAAGGAAGAGAGGCAGGCTGACCTCCATTTTCAGCCTGACCTTTTCAGCAGGGAAATAGGGGGAAGCTTCTGTGGCCATTACGTTAGTGGTGAGCCAGAACCTACAAAAGAAACAGTTTAATACAGAAAAACTTGGTTAGCAGACAGACAGCAGCCATATTGGGTGGGCTGACTACAGAGGCTACATAGGGGCAAACCTTGTTTGAAAGGCAAGACAAGAAACACACTAAAAGGGAAAGATACAAAGCTGTGAATGTGAAACGGGCTATAGAAAGGACAGTATTTATACTGTTAAACATCTCCCTAATGTTATATTCCTTCTGGAGCATGTTATATGTGTTCTGGATGGAAACTATCCCATATTACTTGCTCCAATTAATACACATTATAGACACGTAACAATGGCTTAAATTAGAACTAGAAAAAGTATTTGCCTTTGCTCCAGCAACCATGGCAATCATAGCATCCTTTCTCCAGTTCTATTGGGCATTGAAAAAATTTATGGGGCAAATGTTAGGACACAAGGCAGAAGAGAAAGTGATTTTAGCCACACTTAAACAAGAATTAGCAAAAATGATCCAAGAAGAGATGGCAAAGTATGGGGGAAAGGCACAAGAACAGGAAAATATATTGCAACTAGTGGAACTGAGGGAACTAATAAGCAGGGGACTAAAGCTAATGACAATAACACAGTGATAGGATCACAGGCACCGGTTCCCATACACCCTTTATAAGATAGGACTATTTTACAACTGGACCAAAGAAGAGTCCATTTAAAAACCCACAGCCCCTTCTCTAGCAGTGACATTGAAAGCCTAAAAAAACCGCATGCCCAGATGGAATGAATCATACCAAAAATGTATCAAGGAATTTAAAAGGACAATTAGATTATATGATCCATCGTACATGTGTTATGCCTGGCAAAATGACAGCCATTTTGGATGTGAAAATAGAAGTTTTACCTCAATGGAACAAAGAATCTGGCAGAGGGCAGGAGCTGGCACATTCCAGGTGACAGAATTTTCCCTATAAATGCAGAGGGCAGAGGTCCCTCTGATTCCCTTTCTCTGGGTTAGGGAGGCAGGAGGTTGTCTACTGTCCCAGCCCTGGGAGGAGGGTAGATTGATATAGGCAAGCAGGGTTTGACTACTTTGCTAATTATATCAATCACTTTTTATTGTTAAGGCTATTAAGCCTTAATCATCTAACAAGATTATTTATCAAGATTACATCATCCACATTAACAAAATCTACAACAGCTTCTGAGCCAGGGGAGATTCTCAAAGTCCCCTGGACTCAGCATCCAGGCAAAATTCTATTTATATACCATTGTAATTTATATTATATTTTTATAGATTAAAGGTTCAATAGGATTCACCTAATTCCCTTTTTCCTATCTCTCAATTTCCTTTCCCTTCAACCTATCCAATAAACCCTGTTAATATTACAAGTCTCTGACAGCCCTTACTCATTAAGCTGGTAGCCTAACTTATTTTTTTTATTTTAAACCCTTAACTTCTGTGTATTGACTCATAGGTGGAAGTGGTAAGGGTAGGCAATGGGGGTCAAGTGACTTGCCCAGGGTCACACAGCTGGGAAGTGTCTGAGGCCAGATTTGAACCTAGGACCTCCCCTCTCTAAGCCTGGCTCTCAATCCACTGAGCTACCCAGCTGCCCCCCTAGCCTAACTTATTGAGGACAAAATCATCATCTCTTTGTCAACACAGTCAGATCTTGGGAACAAACCTAGCTGATCCAAAACCTTTAAGATCAAGCTTGTGCTTGAATAATAAATACCAATAAGGTCCCAGAAAGTTCCCATCAAGAGAACTCTCATCATTCCTAATTCTCATCAAGCCCAACTGATTCCTTAGGAACTGTTACTAGGGTATTCAGCCTTTCACAGAATTCTGTCTCCTTTCAGTTGGAGCTTTCAGGCAGTAGGTTTAAATCAACCTCAGAGCTTCACACTTTGACTGAATATCAGAGCGCCACTGAATTGACTAATAACAGGACCTTAACACTCATTACACAGGGACACTGAAATTCTTTTGGAGGAATTATCTGTCCTCCTCTCAAGCCAGACAATTTATTCAGGAAACTCGAAATAATAATAGATTGACATCATGGCCAGAGGTTTACTCAGATTTAGAACTATCAAACCCTGGTAACCATGCTTTCCTGAAACATTGTAGAGAAGATCGCACCAAAGCAATGTCATTATATGCAAAAAGACTAAATGCATGGGGAAAGTTTGATGGATTGAGACAAAAGATTGGGAAGCATCCTAGCCCTTTCCTTGATAGGACAGTTGAAGCCGAAGAATTAATTTGGGGGTTCAAGGACTTAACAGAGGCAAACTTTCCATATCTGAAGGCAGTTTGTAAAAGGGAACAGCCTGTCCATTAAAACTTATTTTCAATTGCACTGTCCTGGGTGGGAAGAGTTGTCTTTGGAAGACTTAAAGAAAACAGTGTCTTATGTGCACTCAGGTTCAGATGCTGTAAATGACAAGGAAAAACAAACTGAGAAAAGTAAGGATGAAACCATTGCTGATCTCAAAAAGCAATTGAAAGAAGCAAAAACAATCAAACAAAAATAGAGGAGATCAAAAACTTAGCCACGTTACAGGCTAGGAACAACATCAATAGAGCCCAATACCAGCCAAGACAAACCCCAGATAACAGAATATGTTTTTTTTATGTGGCAAAGTGGGGCACCTTGTGAGACAATGTTATTATAAACAATAGATTAACTTTAATAACACCAATAGCAATAACAATAGAAGAAGAAATTACACAACACGTACACTAATTCAAAATACAACCAAAATAACTCGTATTCAAAGAAAAATAACAGATGCTATGACCACAATTGCAGGGGTTCAGGAAACACAAGTAGAACACCTGGTATTAAGCTCATGGAAAGGTATATTTTGCAAGGAGCTAGGCCACATTTTTCAGCAACCCAAGTCAATGCATGAAGCCAGGATCCAATATTAGCACTCAAAACAGTAGAAAAGGAGTGCAAAGGCAAAAATGGGACAGAAAGCCAAAAAGAGAAAAGTTACTACACAAAAAATAGAGAATGGAGATAGTAGAATAGAGAATAAAAGTAATGAAATAATAGAGTAAGAGATACAGTTAGCAAAAGATGTTGAGGATATCAAAAATGAATTTATGGGGCAAAAACAACAAAGACAACAGATAAAAGTCAAAGCAATACACAAATAGACATACATGCACTCACAAAGGCCTGGGAAGACAGTACGAGGGCTATTCTAATAGGAAAAAAGCAAAAGAAAAGATATCCACCTATGCAAAACATAAGAAGAAGCAAATACAAACCTCAAATACTTAAAATACACTGACAAAGAATCTATAGACATACAAAATCAAATCACACTGAGAGAGAACTTACCACAAGAGCACTTACCAACAAAATCAAAAGCAAAACTCATAGATACAAAATCATTTGGATGTTCTGGTCAATGTAAAACACAAACTGCTAAAGAAAAAGACAAAGCAAAGCAAATCCTTACATGTGAGGCTGGAAAGGAAAGACTAGAAGTACGAACTTTAGTCCTGTAATCAAGCAAACCCCCCAAAGATTTGGTACAGGGAAAAGTGAAAATGGAAATGAGTTACTGGGAAATCATAGTTAACTTCAAAGTTAAACCCAAGAAGCAAAGAATTTATTACTCAAGCATCTCATAGGATAAATTCTATGCTAAGAATACCAATCATTCAAGGTTGTAAACACACAGGAAAGCATGCAGAAAGATCAAACAGATTAAAGGAAATTCAAGAACAAACATTTAAGCAAATTTATGCAGAAGTAAGAAAATGAAAGGAAAAAGGGAAACAACACACATACAAAAGCAGATGTAGCAATAGAAACAAAAACACAAAACCTTTCTTATCTACTGATGCAACCAACAACATGTATCCATCAACAATCCTACCTGAATTCAATCATGCCAATGCAAAATGTGAAGAAACAACAATGCATAGCAGTGAAACCTTTAATCATATGCAAAGTTTCCTTGAAGCAGATCTAGAAAAATCTCAAAAAGAAATGATCAAGGAAGTAAATAAATCTTTTCCTTACCCAAAACCAATAATAGCAACAAAGCCAAATGATAACAGCACAACCAATCATGATAACACCTTGCAATGTTGTATATGTACCAATCAACACTATTATTTTGGATAGCGGTCAAATGCACAGGGGAAGAAAATATCCTGAGTGGGAAACAAACTGTGACTAATATAGCACAAGAGAAGAATTGGGATATCATAGAAACAACAGCTCCAATGGTACAAGTAACACAAGATACTGAAAACAAAGAAACTCATGTAATGATTAGGGTTGGCAACGAAATATACCCCGCGTTGATTGATATGGGTGCAACCAGAAGTGTCTTTAAAACATCTCCAAAAAATAGCAAAATAATTGGGTCTGTTCAAGTTGAAGGTGTGATGGGACAAAACCAAAGGGTACCAAAACTAGGAACCAAAATGGTAAACCTCAGACCCCTTAGCATTGATCACAGATTCCTAGTAATCCCAGTGTGTTCTTTGAACCTTTTAGGATGAGATTTTTTGTGTGTAAAATTGGGGCTACCATTCAGTGTGACAAGTTTGGAGATATTTATCTGCATTTACCTAAACAATCACTCAAACATCATCCATTGTTGTTCTTAGGGCAGATAGCAGAAGATGACCAAGGGCAGAGAGTAGGATCCATATATGAAATCCCTAACACTGTACCAAAAAAAGTGTGGGCAAAACACTCCAGCAATGTGGGCATTTTAAAGTCAGCTACACCGGTACACATAGAAGTCAAAGAAGGGATAACTCCAAGAATTCCCCAATATAAGCTGAGCAAGCAAGCTATATAGGGCATATCGCCAATTACAGAGTCTCTTGGAACAGAAAATCTTAGTTCCAACTATTTCAGATTTTAATACCCCAATCATGGCCATAAAGAAGAACAAGCTAGATGTACAGAACAAAGTTCAATGAAGACTAATCCAAGATCTGAGAGCAGTAAACAACTTTGTGGAAAAAAAAAACCCATCATGCTGTCATACCAAGTCCCAACAAAATAATATCTGAGATTCCAAGCAATGCAAGATATACTTTAGTGTTTTCAATCTGTGCAGCACTTATCATACAATCCCATTGGCTAAAGACAGCCAAAATACCTTTGCATTCTCATGGAAATTCCATCAAGTCATATGGTCTTGTCTCCTATAAGGATTCTGCAACTCACGATCAATATTCTGCCAAATATTGAAAAGGGATTTGAAGAGCATAAAATTCCAAGACAGCAAGCTGCTACATAATGTCAATGACATTTTAATTGCAAGCCCAAATGCTAGGGTTTGTCAAAGAGACTCAGTAACTCTTTTGAAAGAGCAGTGCAAAAGAGGACATAAAGTATCAAAGTCCAAGCTGCAATGGGTATTGCATAGAGTAAAATGCTTGGGATTTATATTAGAGGAGGGCACAAGAAAGATTTCTCAAAAGAGGGTGGATGATATCCAAAAGCTGTGTGTACCAACTACCAAAAAGCAACTGCATGCATTTTGGGGAGTGACAGGTTTCTATACACAGTGGATACCTGGATACAGTCAAATATCCAGATGCCTTAGTGATCTGATCAGGAAATCTGTCTCAGAACCTTTGAAACTCTCAAAGGAATATCAAAATGCAATTTCAAAACTTAAAACTGCAGTTTTCATAACCCCTGCCCTTAGAATTCCTAATTATACAAAAGAATTTCACCTGTTTGTCCATGAGGACAAAGGCACAGTGTCAGTTGTGCTTGAGCAATACCTAAGACAAAATCTAAGATGCATAGCTTATTATAGCTCCCAGCTCAATACAGTAGAAAAAGGAATGACCCATTGTCTCTGTGCATTGAAGCTGTAGGGCTCATGATCAAAAAAGCATCAGATTTGGTATTATGAAGCAAGTTAACAGTATACTCCCCACAAGAAATAGAGAGCGTGATTAAAAATAGCAACTTATATACATTTACCCCACAAAGACTGTCTCAATACAAAATAATACTCCTGAGCAATGAAAACATCATTTTATTTTTTATTTATTTTTTTATTTTTTTATTTTAAACCCTTTTCTGTGTATTGACTTATGGGTGGAAGAGTGGTAAGGGTAGGCAATGGAGGTCAAGTGACTTGCCCAGGGTCACACAGCTGGGAAGTGTCTGAGGCCAGATTTGAACCTAGGACCTCCCGTCTCTAGGCCTGGCTCTCAATCCACTGAGCTACCCAGCTGCCCCCTGAAAACATCATTTTAAAACATTGTCAGTCACTAAACCCAGCAACTTTACTCCCTCAATTAACAATGTCAGGAGAACCCATGCATGATTGCAAAGACACCTTGGAAATAACAAGGGCAGGCTTATAAGATACACCCATTGAAGAGCCAGAACTCAAACTTTATACCAATGGCTCTGCATACATGCACAATGGGAAAAAGGTTTTGGGGGCAGCAGTAGTGACTCAGACAGAAACTTTGTGGTATGTCTCATTACCAAATACAGTCAGTGCTCAAGGGGCAGAGTTAATTAGCTTATTAAGAGCTCTGCAGATAGCTAAAATCAAGAAAGTCAACATCTTCACTGACAACAGCTACATATTTAATGTTCTCCATGTTATGAGAGAAATTTGGCAGCATAGAGGTTTTATAACTTCTGCGGGGGGAAAGCAATAGCATATGGAGGTCTTATTCTGCAACTTCTCAAGGTAATACATCTTCCTAGAGAAGTGGCAGTCATGCATTGCAGAAGTCATACTAGGGGATCAGATAAAATATCAATAGAGAATTACAGAGCGGATGTAACAGCAAAATTCAGAGCTAGATCTGGTCCTTCCCACATTCTGACCTTTACCCTGATGGAGGAAGACACTCTGAAACAAAACTATGATCCCAGGGAAGTTCAGAAATGGGAGAAAAACTTTGGGGCCAAACTAATGGAAGGAATCTGGTTTGCAGTCAGGCAAGCCCATCCTATCAGAAGCTCTATATTACCCAGTGTGTAACTTGATCCATGAGAAAAAAATTATGGCACACAGTCAGTCATAGACTCAATCAGAAAGTTCTGGACTACTCCAAATATAACCCCAGTTGCAAAAAGGGTCTGTCAGAAGTATAACATCTTCATGAAATTTAACCAAGCAAATTATAAGAGTAAGGGTTTTGGGGGGAGACCATTAGCTTATACTCCATTTAAATGCCTGCTGTTAACAGAATGATTGAACTTGGGCAGAAAAAAATCCAGCAAGGCATGCATCACTGAGATGAAATGGAACTTGGAGCAGCCTCAGGAAGGTGCTGGAGGATTGGAATGTGAAGGGAGGCACCAGAGGAAGAGCAGTTCCAACTTTCAGTTCGCTCTTGAGCTAACTCAGACCTGGGGGGTTAGGTGTAGGGAGGTGGGTGTGTTTGGATCTGGAGTGAATTTGGCTCCTTTTTAACCCTATATTTGAGTTTATTTAGAGATCACAACTGCCAACATTATTTCAACAAGCTTCAATTTATCATCCAATAGGCCTTTGACCCAACAGTTTTCCATTTTGACTGAGGACCTTGGACTCCCAGGGGGGAGGGGGAGCAGGTTTGAAGGGGAGGACCCTTCCCTGATCCTGCTTAAGTCATTTATCCCTGCTACTTCCCTTTTATATTAGGTTATTGATGTGCTTAGGAGATTATAAGGGGGTGAGGGACAAGTATTGAGATAAAGCCAAAAAAGAGATCCAGTGCTGCCTACCCCAGGGGGAATTTCATAGTTGTTAGTGAAATCTATCCCCTTTATCCTCATTCCTGATTCCCCATATACCCTTTCCCTTCCCTGAACCCCAAATACTTTATCTTCACAATAAATCCCCATTCAGCTATATTAGTTACACTGATTAGAGTTTGGAGTAGGGACCTTGAGCAGGGAGGTATCATTGGGTGGCTGAAGGGAGATTTTAGAACACCATTCACCATCTTGAGGAAAAAACGTTTGGGAGGTGCTTGGGGGAGGTTTGTCGAGATTTTAGTGACTCTGAACATTGGACAGAGATCACATAGGATTCAAACTATTCCTAACACCTTCCTCCATCATCTGCTCTACCACCCTTCCAGTTTGGGGAGTCTCCATCCAAATTGAACCATCAAAAGGTTTCCTAGTAGGGAGAGGGAGTAAGCAACTTTGGCCCAGGTGTTCCAGTCAAGTGGGGGTCATTAGATCACTATCTGATAACCCCCTTCCTACACTGCAGATTGATTACATCAATATGTGTGATAGAAGGTTCAAATACTGTCTAGTCATCATCGATGGTCTGACTAGATGGTCCGAGGTGTTTTCTGTCAAAAAGAACAATGCAGCTTTTGTTATAAAAACCCTGTTAAAAGAAATCATCCAGAGGTTTTCCATGCCATCCCAGATAGGCTCGGACAGAGGGGCACACTTTACTCACCATATTTTAAAGGAAGTCTATGAGAACTTGGGGATAACAAGGATCTTTCCACTTGGTCTATCACCCAGCCTCTGCAGGACAAATGGACTCTATAGAGAGATCAAAACATTGATAGGAAAGGTCTGGCTAGAAACTCATCTAAAGTGGACAGATGCTTTTAATTTTTTTTTACTTTTTTTTTTGGATGTTATACTATCTAAGAACAAAGCCAAGTACAGATCTCCATATATCACCCTTTGAATCCTTGTATGGACATGCAGAATGAGCAGAAAAACCATGTAAACTGGCATATACATCAATATTAGCAGCAGATTGCCAAGTGTATAGCTACATATCTGCCTTACAAAAAAGACTGACAGAATTACATGAGCTAGGAATTTTGCAGCAAAGACAGCCTATTGACTTTGAGATCCACAACTTAAAGCCTGGAGACATGGTTTACTTAAAGAACTTTGACAGAAAGTCACCACTTGATGTTAAATGGAATGGACCACATCAAGTGCTACTCACTTCCTCAACTGTGATTAAAGTCCAAAACAAAGACTCTTGGTACCACACTTGTCATGTAAAGAAGGAACAACAATTCACAGAACATCCAAATCAATTAGAACAGTCAGAACAAATCACTGACCAAAAATCATAACTCAAGAAAAAGTGCATAACCCATGAATCAACACAAATGATTAACACAACTGATTAACACAACTGATAAAGCAACATAATTAACAACAGTTCCAGATCCGGACCAGAGAACGCTTCAGGCAACTTGGGTGGACAACTGACAAGTATGTAACAGCTTGACAGAGAAGGGGAAAAGAATCAAGAGAAGACCAGCAAAAACTGCAAATCATCTAGGAGATTGGTGCAAACGAAAATGAATTTTGAAAGAACTGAGAAAAATCACGAACTTTGCAAGAAGGACAGGAAATGGGATATGTAAGACTGGTGCAGCAATAAGCACAATAACATGTATTAACATCACATGATAAGAAAAATTACATGCACAGTACACAAATTCATAAAAGAATGAAACTGCAGTCAACATGAGAAGAAAGACAACTTATAAGAAGCAAAGGTATTTGCAATCACAGTACATAAAAAGAACACAAAACACAACACAAATCTGATAATTAGTCAACACTTTGTGTAAATAAACAAGTGTCAGAAGATTGTATCATATATAAATGTATAATATGTACATAAATGTAAATAGTTAGCAAGTCTCGTGAAGGTCTTATCCAAATATAAAACTGCAAGGCCTTGTATCTGGTTAACACTGGAATGCAGATTGTGAAAGGATGTACATAGTGTAAAATCTTATTGTAACATAAATTGGGAAAAAGTAGAGTAGCATATAGGGGGCAGCTGGGTGGCTCAGTGGATTGAGAGCCAGGCCTAGAGACTGGAGGTCCTAGGTTCAAGTCCGGCCTCGGACACTTCCAGCTATGTGACCTTGGGCAAGTCACTTGACCCCTATCGCCCACCCTTACCACTCCTGGGCTAAGGACGGTCCCTAGCCCGGATGAAAAAGGAGGAGGGTTGGGCGTGGGGCTAGCAACCCCACCCTATAAAAACTACATCTGCTAAAGAAACTGCAACCTAAGGTAGGGGCAGCTGGGTTAGCTCAGTGGATTGAGAGCCAGGCCTAGAGACGAAAGGTCCTAGGTTCAAATCCGGGCTCAGACACTTCCCAGCTGGGTGACCCTGAGCGACCCATTGCCTACTGGTTGTGGCCCTATGCTCCTAGAATGGAGTCCCAGGATAAAAAAAAAAAAAGAGTAGTATATAAATAGTCCCCAACCATGTAATAGTCCCCAACCATGTAAATACTTAACATACTAACCAATTAGAAATAGTCACTAGGGACAGAGTAGAGAGTTAGGGAAGTTCAAGATCTTATCAAGTCAGAGAAGGGAAAGCATAAGAATAAAAAGTTAAATGTAGTAAATAAGTAGGATTACTAGTAGACTAGCACATATCCCCAATGTAAGAAATAGCATAGCATTAAGAACATAGATAGTAAAAAGCATAATTGGAATAATAGTTAGAAACAAGAAGATAAGTATTATTGCATTAGGAGATAGAGTATACATGCAAAGTAGGAGCAAGTTAAAGGTATTGTTATTAAGCATAGACAAAGAAAGAATAACTTAGAAACTTGTAAGGACAGAAAACTGCTGCATTATGAGTTAGATACTGTGTTTGTTGGAAAAAACTTTTCAGGCTGTTGTTATAAAATTGTTTTACTCCTTGGAAATATTTTCTGTATATTGCATACCCTTTTATTCCCTTACCCATCTTTCCTATCCCTTCTAATAGCAATAGCATAGAGATAGGATAAGATAAGGATTTATTATTTTGGGGGAGGACAAATTAACATAGGCACAATTATAAAAGTTAGTGTAGATAAGATGCATGTGGATCTTGAGGTTAAAGATACACAAAAATGAAAAGGGGGAATACTGTAAGAGTTTGAGCAAGCCTACATTTTGGAATTGGCAGGTGAAACACTGAGGAGGAAAAAGAATGTCAGTTGGGCTGAGTGCAAAGATTTCTGGGAGGAGAACAACGGACTGCTCTAGCTTGGGGCACAGCCTAGAAGGGAGGTGGATTTTGGGGCTACAGCACCTTCAAAGCTAATCTGAAGAATTTTCCTAGGACTTCAGTGAAGACTAACTCTGCCATTTGATCTCCATCAATTTCTTAACCTAGTGGAGAATACTGAACCAAGGGGGTCTGGACTTCCGGGGGGAGCCGGCCCCTAAGGGCTCACATATCTTGCCTTGAACATTGCCTTACTACATTCCCTCATTAGTTGAATATAATTATAGGTTCAAGAGAAATACTTAGGGATTGGGTCAGAAAAACTGGGATTTAGGGAATACAGAAAATATCTGTTACTTCCTTACCCAGTGAGGGACTGATAAAAGGGATTTCAGGGAATCACCCACACCCCCCTTTTCCTGACACCCTCTTCCCTCATCCCTTAAGTAATTCATTCCTGAATAAACCCTGTTGTGTTGCCATTCGGTCACATCCATGTAATTAAGTTGGGAGGGAGGCAGAATGTGTGGGTGGTGAGGGGAAAGAAAGCAGTCATCCATTTTGAAACAGGACCAGCTAGGGATCGGGGAGGCTTCTGTGAGTATTGTCCAGCATGAGCAACTTGTTGAGGTCCCATTTGTTCCTCTCTATAAAGAACCCTTTCCTCTAACTAACTAGCCCCAGTACGACCATCGGGGGAACCCCATTTTTCAGAAGACATCATTTTGTCTCCCTAGTAAGGAGGGGCAGTTGTGGAGAAGTATTGGCCTTTATTCACATTCAGGGGATTACCATACCACATCCCATCATCACTCATTCACCCCCTTCTTACGGGGGATAACTTCCCTTTAACCCCCCAACTCCAGCATGACATTGCCATGATCCCCGTTTTCTCAAGAAACCCCATTTTGTCTCCCAGTAAGGAGGGGTAGCTAAGAGGGAGGAGAAGCCCTTGTACATCTTTCTAGGGGTTATCAACTACATCCCAAATTTCCTAATCACCTCCCTTTCTTACAGAAGGAACATCAGAATGAACGAAGAGGTGAGTTAGTACAGGAGCTTAAGTCACAGCTCAAAGAAGCAAACGAAAAGCTTAGACAAAAAGAGATAGATGAAGTTAAAAATCTAGCAACATTACAAGCTTATAGACAAAGAAGAGACTTTGGACAGAAAGAACAAAGGAACAATTTGCCAAAATGTTTCCTTTGTGGTAAATTAGGCCACACTGTGAGATCCTGCAGATTAAAAGTCCAAACAGATGCAAGAAATGACAAGAAGGGAACAGGGAAGAAAAATGCAAATTATAATAGCTCCAACAACAAGCAAGAACATGGACAGTGCTGTTTCCATGTCTGTTGTAGTAATTATTCAGGAACCCAAGCCCCAGATTTGGACACGAGAAAATATATACAACAAGGGGACAAAACCAAAATATTCTTCCATCACTGCTGGGAATAAGCAGTCAGTTATGAAGCTATATTGAGGGAGTGGAAGAAATAAAAAGTAATAGGAAAAGGAGTGAAGGGAATAGTACTGAGGGAAAAGGCATTGATATAGAAACAGTGGGAAAAGATACAAAAGATAAAAGTGAAGCAGGAGGAGGAAGAGTTACAAATGCATATAAGATGGAATTATATAGAGGGGCTGCCAGTGGAACCCAAAAAAGAAGGATCTGTTGAAGGCAGTTGGAACCAGGAGCATAAAAGGGGGAACCCCCAAGCAAGTGGGGAGTTGGCACTGGAGTTGTGAAGGAGAAGGAGGTGGAAGTCTGCAGCTCTTAGCTAAACCAGCCCTTATCTCAATCCTATGCTCCTCTAGCCCCAGGGAAAAACTGTTGACTACAGCCATCTTTGGATCCAGCTAAACCTGTTAATCAATACAACATCTACAGAGATTTTGGGACTCTTTTGAGAGCATGTCTCTCTCTGGGCAGCCTCCCCACATCCTTTCCTTACAAAGACCCGTGTTTATTTTAGAAGTAACTATAATAGATTAGAAGAAGGTTTTAGTGGTGGAAGACAGAAAGAAGCTCAATTTGGGTCATTTTGCCCTGGCTGAGTCAAGGACTCTTAAGTTTCAAATGAGAAAACAACTAGGCACCCTTTATGCCCTCTTTCCCTCATCCTCTATCCCTTTCCTCATATCAATCCTGTTATTAAACCCAAGTTATTAATCAGATAGAATTTCTGGTTCATTCAGTTAAGTTATCTAGAAGAGAACAAGACTTCTGCCTACTTTTGGGTGATCCTCCATCATGAAGCTGGTTTCAGTTGAAAGGAAGAGTGATTGGTGAAGAGGAGGTTTGTCCAGATAACTCTGGCTAGCTACATTGGACAGTTAAGATATATCTCAATGAACAGAGTAGCCTTTCCTTCATCTATTACACAGTGGCACAAACAAATCTAGTTACTTAAATTAGTGAAGTCATCAACATTAACCCTGAATAAAAGGAGGCCACCTGTGATGACTTTGAATGAGAGATTCCACTTTGATCTCTCTCCCTGCCACCCAATCCCTGCACTGTAGGAGCCTTTTTTTACATGCACAAAAGTATTAGTGAAATAGAGTGGGAGGTACATGGAACAGTGGTAAAAGAAATTGATGATACAAAGGAGGAAAGGGATAGAAATAAAGTTACAAGGAATAGTGCACAAACAATACAGTTTCTAGTGAGCAATACTTTAGATGGGAAAGAATGCAAAGAAGCAAACTCTAAGGACAGTGAACTGAAAGAGATCTCAGCAATAAGCAAGAAACTGACACATGGGGGAGATTTGAGAAGCTAAAACTGGAGAGCATCCTTCCACATTTTTAGATCATGTGGTAGAATCTGGAGAAAATTCTGTTAGGCTTCACAGATTTATCAGAGCCAAACTTGCAGCACATTAGGAGAAAATTTGTCAAAGACAGTTGTCTACCAGTTAGAACATATTTCAGGCTGCATTGTGTAAATAATGTTTTCAAGAAGTCATCTTGGGCCACAAGTTGCCAGTTGATAGCTCAGATTTTAGAATTTCAGGAGTTGGCATGAGCTGGCATAAGACTGAAAAGACTGTGAGTATCCCTATAAACAGGAGCTGAATCCTAACCTCAGGGTTTCAGTTGTGAGATAAGGTGGGAGGTGAAAGGGTAGGCTCTTCAACTTGTCTCATAGCTATTTCATAGGCCAGGGTTAGTTGTCACTTTATAGGGACAGTTATCTATGTGCATCTAGTTATATTAGCATCTACAGTCAATATTCCATCATTGATCTATTAGCTTCTCAACTCCATCAAGAAGATTATTACTGAAGATTAATTCAACAAAACTAAGCCAACCTAGCCAAAGCTAAACCATCTAGCAGCTTGAGTTTGGCCCAATGGCCAGGCCAAGGCTGACCAGCCTGGCAGTTTCTGTGAATCAATATCTTTTAAACCTACTGAAGACATATTACTAGTTTATTAGCTTAAAAGGAATTTAAGCTTCATTCCCAATCCCTCTTTCCTTCAACTTTAACTCATCCTTCAACCATCCCTGTTTATTTTTATTAAATGTTTTCAAAAGTGAGATCTATTACTGACCTGATTAGCTGCTAAGATTCTTTGAGGGAGAAGGTGACAGTTGAAGCCCTACTCCTACTCAGAAGCTCAATTAGAGTGAATATCAGTTCTCAATCATTAATATCAATATTAAAACTATCATATCGCAGTCATATAAGAATAATTTCCATCATTTTAAGTTTCTGTATTCATAACAGCCAAAGAAACAGGGTTTGATCCACTAACAGTTAGGAAAGATCACTTACTTCCTTATTGGTTTGTTGTGAAGGAGGAACAGACCACATGCTGAGTTCTATTGTTAGCTGGTCTTTCACTGATACCATCCAGCTGCAAGCTTTCTCAACCCCGCTTTTAACAACATCTTCTGGCAGTGTCACTTCACCTGGGAATTAATTTCCAGGATTCTCTTTTACAATTGTCCAGATTGAGAATCCCTAGGTTTAGAAGAACTGAGAAGAATAGCCACTTATATTTTTAAGGGAGAGAAGTAATATCGGAATGAACAAAGAAATGAGTTAGTTCAGGAGCTTAAGTCACAGCTCAAAGAAGCAAACAATAAACTTAGACAAAAAGGGATGAATGAAGTTAAGACAACCTGATTATCCCAGAGGTCAAGATGTCCTTTCCCATGATCCAATCACAATATAAGGGCCACAAATGTATCCTAACCATTTTCTAAAGATTAGGTTATAGTTAAAGCTGAAAAATGGAATTTACACAGGGAAGCCTTGAAGGCAGGAGAACAGGGACAGAGGCCAAAGGTCATTTAGAATCCTGAGGCAGGAGCAGTTGGGGAACCCTAACAGTCTGAAGGGGAGTCTGATCTTGGTCTCTGGAAGAACATCAGCTCCAGCCAAGTCTAGGGCCAGCGGCCATTGCTTTCAATCTGGCAAGGGTTTTGTAAGTTAAGTTTTGCAAGAGTTGCAAGTAGCCATGTCTGGGGGCAGGGCTGCCAGCTGAAGCCTGGAATCTTGGGAGATTCCTGATGCCATGTCAGGGCATGAGACCTATCATCAGTTGAGATTTGCCCTATATAAGGAAAAAAGCCCAAGCCTTGTGGACTCAAATTTGAGCCAGGGTGAGGGTGGGTAGGTGAATCTTTTCTCTCCTCGACTGACTGATTAGGCTAGTGATCAATCAGTATCCATAGGGATTATAATATCACCTCTTGTCTTGGCACTAGCCAGTGGTTGTCATCCATCAAATCACTGCTACCATCAACTCATATACAGAAGATTTATTCAACCAACTTCTCATCAAACAAGCTGCAACCTGATCCATCTACAGGCAGGCAGTGCCAACTCTAGTAGGTCTGAAAGTCCTGGCTGAGCTCAGCTCAACATTCTGAAAACAGTTGGACTTATTACCTTTGAATAGGATTAGACATTAATCTAATATTTCCGATACACTCTTCCCTTCCCTTTAGCTTCCCTGACTATTTGAAATCTTAAAGTAAATTCTTTGTTACAAACTATATCATCTACTGACCGTTTGTGGGTTGACCTGACAACAGCAGTGAAAGAGGCAGCCATAAGAGGGTCTCAGAGAAGTCTGAAGGGATAGAGAGGTATACAGCTTCAACCCCAGGGGCTGTGGCTAGATTTCATCTATATCAATTCGCAGTCAGATGAACATTCATCATCAATATTTATAACAATAATTCACCAAACGTTGACTGACTAGTACTCAACTGCTAGGAAACTAGTTCTGAAAAACTTACTCTGCTTGGTTGAGGGAATTCTGAGTGAAGTCTAACTATATCCACAGACTTCCTAGTGGCACCAAAGAGAGGCTAGAAGCTCTTCTGACATCTAGAGTTTTTTAGCTTCATTTTCTCTGAGTCAATATACCATCCTTATAGATTTCCTAAATGATCATTACAGTTTGTAACAGGAGGGATATCTAGGGGGACTAGGTCAAACACCAATTCATTACCCAGTGGTGTACCCTATTGTTACAGGTAATTTATAGAGTAAAGATAGAATTAGGAGAGAAAGCAGGCAGCTAAAAGTAAACCTTGGCTGACTTCATGAACATTCCAAGATGGAATGAAGGAAGAGGTTTGAAAAAGGAGAGTGATCTTAGCTGAAGTGGGAGAAGAAGGTTGGATTTGTTGTCCAGTTAGCTGCACCTCAAATACCTGTGGATTTTGGGATTTTAAAAGAAGAGAGAAGAGACAATCTATCAAGACAGTCTAGGTTGAGTAAAGGGTTTAACCTGCAGCTGGTAGACAGCTGACAGATAGCCTTTCCTCCCTAGTGCCTCACTGAACTTACTTGCTGATCAAGAATTTTATTCCTGGTTCCTGTCAACATCTAGGACAAGCCTGAAACTGAGTCATGAGAATCCTAATCTCCCAGTCCTCTTCAGCCTCTGCCAGGGTTAATAGCTTGTCAGCACTTAGTTTAGTAGGGAAGCCAACTTGTACTTGCCATTCCATGGTCAATTTCCTATTAGTTAGTCATTCCTTTCCCACTTTCCCACCTTATCAACATTAAATCTGGTTTTATATATATTTCCTGTTGTCTCCTCTAAACCAACAAGAACCCACAATTGGATTACCTTATCATCCCTGGTATCCCTGGCTAGTTTGGTGGACAATTAAACTGACAACTACCAGTGACTCCAGCTTGTGTAATTCTCTGTCACCACCCATTCTCCAAATCCTCTGTGTGGTTTTATCTAGAGTATACATTCATCCCTTTATCTTGTGGGGTGTGGGTGTGTGCCCATTTGTGTTATTCCCTGGATGGCACCAATCTGTCCCACTGCCTTTTTATTTCAATTGACACCCAGAAGGGCTGGTTAAGTCAGGAGGTCAATAAGTGCTCTGTCTGAGAAGAAGAGCTCAACTGGAAGTGAGAAGAGCTGAAGGTTCTGAGGACCTTACTGATCGTTGGCTCTCAGCTAAGATTCTGAGGGGGAGCTATTCCACTCAGCTTTGCTTAGTCTTTAACCACAACCATTCATAAAACCTGAGTGAAGCCTATTTTACAACTTAGGTATAGAGGACAAGGTTATTTTTGCTTTTTCATCCTTTTTCTTTGGAAACTGATATTTTAATAGAGAATTGTTGTAACTATCCTAGTTTTTGCCCCTGTGGCTACCAACACCACTGTAATTAAATCTGATTGATTAATTGTTTAATAGAATTGTGTTAATTGTTTAATAGATTGGTTAATTGTTTAATAGAATTGTGATGGAGGAGATAATTGATTATGTGTTATATGGCAAGGTATATTGTTTATACCTTATATCTGGTTTAAATATGTGCCCAAGTATTATAAACTGGCAATGAATTTTGAGATAGCTCAACCATTTTTAAGTGTTACAGTGCTGGATATTCCAGCACATATGACTATTGTTTTGATAAGTGCTTATACAGTATAAAAAATAAGATTTTTTTGCATAGGGTATTGTTTAAGAGTAATGGTTACCTGGTGTTTTAAGGACTCTGAGATTAAGTGCTATTGAAAATTATGCAAACAAAGATTGACAATTTGGAACTATATGTATAACATGACAATGCTTTTGGTCTAGCAGAAGGAAAGTTAGGGAAAGCATCTGGTTACACTAATAATGAATCTAAGCTACAAAAAGAAGGGAATATTCTAGAAAATGGCAAAGAACCAGTTATTTTACTACTACATTGAGGGACATACCAATAATTATGGACAATGACATCGTTCATTTAAAGCAACATACACAATTTAAGTCAGATGACATTGAAGTAATTAAGCATAGGATGCCAAAATTCTTTGATGAACCTAATATAGTGATCAGGGAACTATGAACAGCTATCAAGATGCATGATCCAGACTTCAATGATTTTCACTTTCTTGTGGGTGAAGTTCTTATTGAGAGAGAGAAAGAGAGACAAGTTTTTGGCTGAAACTCGTACTACTCAGGGATTGATTCCATGGCCTGAGAATTGGGGAGAGTTAGATTTGAACTCTGTCCCTAATTATAGACTCCTAAAACAGGTGAGGAAGTTGGTTCTCAAGGTTATGGAGAATAATTCCCAATGGCCAAATGCTTGGGGAAAATTTGAACGAACAAGGCAGACTGGTCAAGAGATACCAGCATCGTTTCTTGACAGTGGGCCTAAACACTAAAGATGATAATACAATCTCTCATGTAAAAAGTATATCTGCCAATAATTCTGTCCCCACAGTCAGGAAGTTTTTTCACAATTACTATCCTGACTTGGAATTAATATCCCTGGACAAAATAAAACAAAATACCACATATGTTTTTACACAAGAGAAAGAGAAACTGAAGACAAAGATACAATCACAGAAAGCCTTAGGAAATAGCTGAAAGAGGTAAACAACAGAGCTAAGGAAAAGGAAATAGGAGAAATCAAAGCAGTGGCAGCATTAAGATTTGTGCAGCCAAGAAACAGTAGAAATACCACCTATTGGAATAATAGTAGTAATAATACCAATAATAATAGATATCAGGGACCCAAATGTTGCTTTTTATGTAACTGGATAGGACACTTCATTAGGTAATGTAGATTCAAGGGTCAATTTGACAGAGAAATAATAGGAATTATGGATATAATAACAATAATTATTGTAACAGGTGGACTGGTTTAAGCAAAGGAAAAGCCAAGTAAAGCTGCAGCTTTGAGATGAAATGGAATTCAGAAAAGCCACAGGAAGATTGGACCATTGGGGTGGGGCCAGAGGAGGAGGGAATTCTGTGGAGGAGTTCCAACTGCCCCTGTTCTTCTGATCTAGCTCTGAAACAGGGTTGGGTGAAGGGAGGTGGGTGTGGTGGATCTTGAAAGATTCTGGCTCCTCTGTACTCCTATATTTGAGACTTACTGGAGATCAAAACTGCTATCATCATTTCTACAAGCTTCATTTACCAACTAAGAAGATATTGACACAGTAGTACTCCATTTGGTCCATAGAGCCCAGACTCCTGAGGGAGCAGGCTCTGGGGGACCTTTCCCTGATCCAGCTGATTCATTTATCCCTGTTACTCCCCTTTATATTAGTTTATTGATTAGTGATTAGGAGATTGTAGAAGGGTGATGGACAGTTACTGAGATCAGAGCCCAAGAAGAGATCCAGTACTGCCTACCCCAGGGAGAAAATCATAGTTGACAGAGAAACCTGACCCTTACCCTCTATCCTCAATCCCCAAAAACCCTTTTCCTGAATCCTGAATTCCTTTGTCCCTTAATAAATTTTAATAAATTCCTGTTAGTTTTTACTAGTCAAAGTTTGGAGCAGTGACCTTGGGTGGGGTGACATTGAGTAGTTGAGGGGAAGACAAGACAACACTCCATCTTGAGGGGAAAAAGACGTTTGAAAAGGGAATTGGTGGCTTAACTAAATAGTAGTGGCTCTGTAGATCAGACCAAGTCCATTTTGGTCTCATTTGATTTCTAACATCTGCCTTCATCAACCCCACTACAACCTTACCATTTTGGGGAGCCCCCGCTCAAAGTATACCCTCAAAGGACTTCCCAGTGGGGGAGGGAGAGTGAGCAGCCTTGGCCCACATATCCCATTTAAGTGGGGGTGATCAAAGCATACCCCATGTATCATCTATACCCATCTCCTACATTGTGGCAAGCCAATATCAAACAAAGAACCAAATTTAAGAAGAAAAAAAAAACAATTTAATAGGCAAAGACCTGATAAGCAGTCAGACGTTAGCCATTTTGAATCAACTCCAACCTCAAGCTACAGAGGCTCCATAGGGGCAAAAAGTAAAGCAATACCTTAACGACAAACAAGAGATACATTGAAACAGACAAGGGTAGCATGGAGTGGGTGTTGGGAAGATCTCTGTTTTGTTTAGTAGCTCCCTAATGCTATATTCTTTTTGGTCTATGATTTATGGGCTATGGGTGGAAACTATCCCAAATTACAACCTACAAAGTTGGTAGACATATACAATTGGTTAAAACTGGAAATAGCAAAAACATTGGCATTTGCTCCTACATTCATGGCTGCTGTGGCATATTTCCTTCAATTTTACTAGATATTAAAGAAACTGGTGGGACAACTATTGGGACACAAAGCAGAGGAAAAAGTAACTTTAGCAACTTTAAAAAGTGAGTTAACTAAAATGATTCAGGAAGAAATAGCAAACTTTGGGGAAAAGACAAAGGAACAAGACAATGTATTGCAGTTAACTGAAACAAATAATAAGGGCAACACCAACAAACAAGGCAACAACAACAACAATAATAACACAGATAAGGGGGCAGAAGCATCAGTTTCCATTCTCCCTTTGCAAGATAAAGTCATTTTAAAACCAGACCAAGAAATAGTCCATTTAAAACTCATACACCTTTTACTAGTAATGATTTGGAGAGCTTAAAAAAGAGAACGGGCGATTGGAACTAACAACCACAAAAATGTTTAAAGGAATTTAAACGTGAGTTGAAGATTTATGATCCTTCTTACTGAAACATTAAAATTCTGATGGAGGAATTATTTAGCCCAACCCAAGCCCAGCAATTTATCAAAGATACCAGAGAAAATAATATCCTAACAACATGGCCAGAGGTTTACGATGATATGGAGTTATCAAATCCCCACAATCATGCTTATTTGAAAAGACACAGGCAGGATCTCCAGAAAGCAATGTCAAAACATGCAAAAAGACCAAACACCTGGGAGCAATTCAAGGCACTTAGACATAAAATTAGAGAACATCCCAGGACCTTTTTAGAAAGGGTTCTTGAAGCTGGAGAACTGATTTTTGGGTACACAAATTTGGAAGAGCAAAATATGCAACATATCCATAGACAGTCCATCAAAGGGAGCAGTTTGCCCATAAAATCTTACTTTCAGATACAATGCCCTGGGTGGGAGGAATTACCCCTGGAATAATTGAGGAAAATAGCCAATTATGTACATTCTGGGTCATAGGAGTTGCTAGATAAGGATAAACAAGGTGAAAAATCCAAGGATGAAAAAAGCTTAGGAAGCAATTAAAGGAAGCTAAATCTACTATTAAGCAGAAGGAGATAGAGGAAATAAAAAATCTAGCAGCCTTGCAAGGTAGGAATAACATAAACAGAACCCAATATCAACCCAGACAAAACACTGACACAAAGAAATGTTACTTATGTGGAAGAGTTGGCCATTTTATTAGGAATTGTTATTATAAACAAATTAATTCCAATAACTCAAATAATAACAATAACAGAAAAAGGACCTATACAAACACTTATACCAACTCCAAATACAACCAGAATAGCTCATATTCAAAGAAAACTGACAGATGCTGTGATCACGAGTGTGGAAGTTCAAAAAGTTCACATAATAAATCACCTGACTTGGCTACAATGGAATGGTACATATCACAAGGAACCAGGCCAAGATTTTCAGGAACACAAGCCAGTGCATGAAACCAGTACTCTGTGTTAGCACTCAAAACTATAGAAAAAGAGTGCAAAGACAAAAAAGGGACAAAAAAATCAAATAGGAAAAAGTTGGGACTTTAAAATAGTGAATGAGGATAGAGAAGGAAAGCAGTGAAAAGTGGGAAGCAAATGCAGTTATTTAGAGACTTGTAAAATGTCAAAAATGACATTTATGGGACAAAAATGTCAGAAATAATAGACAAAAATCAAAGAAATACTCAGATATTTTTGCACACATTAAAACATGGAATGAGTATAAGAGATTTAATAATGGGGAAAAACTAAATCAAGGCAAATCACAAGACAAAGTAAAGACAAATCTCAAATCTGCAACACACACAGAAGAATCTTCAGACATGCAAAATCAAATCACAATGGCAAAAACTTCCCTACAAGAACAATTATTAACCAACGAAAACACGAAACCTACAGAGATAGAATTATTTGGATGTTCTAATCAATTTAAAACACAAACTGCTACAGAAACAGACAAAACAAAACAGATTTGTACATATGAGAATGAGAAGCAAAATAGGTAAATAAACACACAGGGGCTTCTAGAGGGGAAAAGGGATGAAGGAAGAATGAAGGGTGATTGCTTGACACACAGTAACACACTAGAAATCTCACCAAACTCACAAATACAGGACTTGGAATGGATGGTAAAAGTTGGGAAGCAACTGTCACTTCAGACCAACTCAGCCAGGAATTTCCTATTAAATGACAGTGAGCCCTTTGGATTGTGGAATAAAACAAGAGGAAGTTATAAAAACACAGTTTAATAGCTAATTTAAGGGTAAAAGATGTGGGGAGAGGTCACACTACCCTAAATAACTATAGACAGACAGGGTAAAAGATGTGGGGAGAGGTCACACTACCCTAAATAACTATAGACAGACTACGCATAACATCTAGGGGATGAATTCAAGGTTAGAGGTCTGGGTAATCCCTACACTAACACTATGCCAGGCAGCCAGGACACAAGGGACTAATGGGATCTCACGCAGATGTTCTTGATCAGTAGTTCAAATGTATCAGCTAGTCCAAGAGCACAGGTAACAGCCAAATAAACCCTCAGGGAGACTGATCTTGCTTGTCCACCAAACAAGACATCTATTCTGAACCTGCTCTTCTAGATCTTGCTAGTTGAGATGTTGCTCTTGCAGATGATGTTCAAAGCACAGAGATACCCAAATCCACAGGCTCTCTGGTCAGTGGCTATGACTTCTCCAACTCCTTCAAAACCCAACTGCCCTTAGAGAGAGTCCTCTGTGTTTAGTCCCTTGCCGTGTTCCAGGTTGGAATTTTTAGCTCTTGCCAGCCTGCCTGGCTAAATTTACTGTTCCTACTCTTAAAGCCTATTTCCCCATTACAGAAGGAAAGATTAGAGAAGAGATTTTTAGATATGCAAGCAAATAATTAATGCCCCCAAGAGGAAATGAAAGGTGATAATGGAAATGAGTTACTGGAAAATCATAGTAACTTCAAAGCTGAATCCAAACAGCAAAGAATTTGTGCCTGCCACATCGCTCAGCATAGATCCTGTTCCAAACATACCAATCCTTTCATTTCACAAACACACAGTAATGCATGCAAAAAGATCACAAAGATCAAAGCAAACTCAAGAACAGATACATGTAAAGTCAGAGGTAGCAACAAAAGAAAACAAAACCTATACAAAACCTTTATTGCTTACTGAGAGGAATAGCAAAATGTACCTAAGACAAAGCTTATCTGAAGTCAATCCTGTTAAGGCAAAAAGCAAAAAAGAAACAAAGCCTTGCAAAGAATCTTTTCCTTACCCAAATTCAATAATAGAAACAGAATCAAATGATATCATAACCAGTCATAGCAACATCTTGCATGATACATATGTACCACTCAATACTATTACTGAGGATAGCGGTCACACAACACAACCAATAATGAATAAGATTAAGGGGAAGGGAATATCACAGGGAAAACAAGCAGCTTTGGAGGGGAACAGACTGGGTTGAAGGTAGCACAAGGGAAGCATTGTGATATCTTTGACACCATAAACCCAATGGGACAAGTCCAGCCCCAGATGAGATCCAGTATTGCCTATCCCAGGGAGAAGATCATAGTTGACAGAGAAACTTGACCCTTATCCTCTATCCCCAAAAACACTTTTCCTGAATCCTGAATTCCTTTGTCCCTTAATAAATTCCTGTTAGTTTTTACTAGTCAGAGTTTGGAGCAGTGACCTGGAGGGGGGAGGTGACATTGAATGGCTGAGGGGAAGACAAGGGGTGGGGGGGGGGGGTTGACTAAATAGTAGTAGCTCTGTAGATCAGACCAAGTCCATTTTGGTCTCATTTGATTTTTAACATCTGCCTTCATCAACCCCACTATAACCTTACCATTTTGGGGAGTCCCTGCTTGAGGTATACCCTCAAAGGTCTTCCCAGCAGGCGGTGGGGGAAGAAAGGGAGCAGCCTTGGCCCACATATCCCATTTAAGTGGGGGTGATCAAAGCATACCCTATCTATCATCTATACCTGCCTCCTACATTATAGAAGGAATAATTGGAATAACAATAATGGATATGGACAACAAAATGGATTTGTGTGTCAGAATGCTTGCTGTCAAGGCCAGCAAGCCCCAAATCTCCAAATAATGCAAGATTGGGTTAGAACCGGAGACAGACCAAAGTATAGCCAGATTGTGACAGGAAATATCAAACCTCTTCCTTCATTCCATCTTGGAATGTTCATAAAGTCAGCCAAGGTTTACTTTTAGCTGCCTGCTTTCTATCCTAACTTAAATCTATCTTAACCCTATAAATTACCTATAACACTATCTGGTACAGACTTCTGTATCCTCTTGCCTCCAAGCTATTCTATCAGGGACAGAGGGTACCCATTTGCTCTCTGTTTAGAAAGGAGGGATACCTCAACAATTCAGCTCACTCAAAGAACCTGAGCAGTCATTTATTTCAACATCCTAGGAGTTTCTCTACCTTTTAACAGTTTTGACAGAGCTATCTAGGTTTCAAACCTACCTAGTTTAAAAAGTTGGGGAAGAAGAAGACAGTGGGTGGTAGCAGAGAGGTTGAGGCCTACTCACAGGGTAAAGCCAGTGTGGGAGTAGAAGGTAGCCATCTTGAAGCAGTTTTTTCTAGTCAAGTGCTGAAGTCTGCCCAGCAACAACACAACCAATCAGAACCTTCCACTCGTTCTGGGGGATGGGGGAAGGATGAGTTCTTAAAGGCACAGACTTAAAGACACTTTTTTACTGTTGCAAAGGTTTTTCAAGATCACAGTGGCTAGCAAATTTTTCATAGCCATGGGATATATGGCATTAATGGGATCGTTTATATACATATATATGTATATATATTTTTTTTATTATGAATCAATAAAATACCTTTTTTTAAAAAAAAATCCTGGATTACATTTATTTTCTTTTGAACCTATACGATAGCTTCTAGTGGTTAAAGATCAAGATCGGGCTTGATGGGATTATTTCAACATCCTAGGGGTTTATCTACCTTTTAACAAAGCTCTGTTATTACCATTCCCAATCACAAGGCCAATGCAATAGCTAGACCATAACTAGGCTTCAAACACTAAACCAGAGGAATCTTGCATTCCTGAGACTCTGAACATGTCATATGTTATAACCACAAAGCTGAAACTCCATAGGATTTTGACTACAAGGCAAAACATCTGGGCCACAACTTCTAACCAAATTATATTTCAACCAGACCCTAATTATAGATATGAAGCCCCACTGGAAATAAATCAGGCCACAATTTTATAAGGCAATAACTAGTGAACAACCCTCTTGAATCACTGCCTTGTGGCACAGAGGCTTGCATAGTTCAAACTATGAACTATGCCTTGCAGAGTTGCCCAAGACAGACAAGTTAGGGTGGAAAGTTCTGATAAAAGTAATCCACCAAAGATGGAAATAACAAATCACTCTGGTATCTTTACCAAGAAAATCCCATGGGCAGCATTAAAATGACAAAAGATGACAGGCCAGAAAATTAACTGCCCAAGTCAAAAGGAGTCCATCGTGTTGATGGAGAAAAAAATAGGGCAATTACATCAAT
Source organism: Gracilinanus agilis (assembly GCF_016433145.1). NCBI lineage: Eukaryota > Metazoa > Chordata > Mammalia > Didelphimorphia > Didelphidae > Gracilinanus > Gracilinanus agilis. Next base: position 444,436,318 of record NC_058132.1, read on the forward strand.
ATCTTGGGTGTCAGTAAGCTTAAACAGATAGGAATGGGTGAATTTAATTCAGATGATCATTTCATCTTCTACTATCCCTTAGAAGAAATGGAGTCATTCTCATAGTCAACAAGAGGCTGAGAAAAGCATAGTCCTGCTTTTAAAATCTCAAAAATGACAGAATACTGTTCAAATCAAAGGTAAACAATTCAACATCAGAGTAATACAAGTTTATGCCTCAATCACTGATGGTGAGGAGAACAAAGTTGCTTAGTTCTATGAAGACCTACAATACCTTCTAGAAGTAGAATTTAAAAAAAAAGATGTCACATTCATCATAGGGGATTGGAATGCTAAATAAAAAAAATAAAACAGACAATAAAAGATATTTGGAATAAAAGGTGAGTTTGGCCTTGCAATACAGTATGAAGCAGGACAAGAGACTAAGAGAGTTTTATCAAGATAACTCACTTCACCAAAATAACACAATAGCAAACATTATTTTTCAAAAACCCAAAAGGCAACTCTATAAATGGACAACAGCACCAGATAGACAATACCAAAATCAGACTGACCACGCACTTTGCAGCCAAAGGTGAAAGTTAGTTAGAACAAGATCTGCAACTGACTATGACTCAGATCATGAGCTTCTTCTTATAAAATTTAGATTTAAATTTAAGAAAGTAGAGAAAATCATCATAGCGTATAGGTATGACCTAAATAACATCCCTTTGGAATATGTAGCTGAGGTGATGAAAATATTGTAAATAGAGTACCTGAAGAATTAGAGGTTCACAATAATGTACAATAGGCAACAACAAAAATACATCCTCAAAAAAAAGAAGAGCAAGAAAGCTAAATGGCTGTCTGATAAAGCTTTACATATAGCTGAGAAAAGAAGGAAAGGAGAAAGGGAAAGATATCAGAATTCCAGAGAATGGCAAGGAGAAATAAAAAAATTTTCCTAAAAGAGCAATAATCGTCAGGTAAGCTGGAAATACCAAGGAACTATTTCATTCAATAATGGGCATGACAAAAAACAAAAATGGTAGGGACTTAACAGAAGTAGAAGACTAAGCAATAATATACAGAAGACTTATTCAAGAAAGACCTTAACATCACTAACACACTGTGGTTTGATTATTGACCTAGTTAGACAGCCTGTCAGGTAGGCCTTAGGAAGTGTAAGAGTGGAGTCATCACAGACAGCTTGAAAGAGCCATAGAATGTTGAAAGAAGGAGAGTCCAAGTGACAGCTGGAACAGCAGAGATTTTTGGGAGAGGGGAACCTAAAGGAAGGTCTTTCAGGGGTTTGACCTGGAGAGGGAGGATGTGGATCTGAGCTCTGAGATCCCCTTAAGACTTTTGGTTTCCTGACTAGAGAAGAAAACCTGCTCCAGAGACATCTTGGCTTCCTGTCATCTCCTATAACTCTAGCAGTGTTCAACAGTGGTTAGAGTTGCTGGACTCCTTTGGGGAGCAGTTCCCTGAACTTCTCAGGCCTTGGGCCTTTGCCAGACAGTGTCCCACCTTTGGTCTACTAATCAACATAGCTTTTAGGCAATAATATTAGTTGGGGAGGGGCAGGAGAAGCTTTGGATTGAGGAAGACTCTGGCTCTCCCTTTGGGATAGAAGACTGAATTGGACTCTCCAGGGTGAAAGACCTGACTAGACAACCCTTTAGGGATCCCTGTCCCCCTTCCCTACAAATACCCTACAACATTCCTATTCTCCTACTGATCCAAATAAATATCAAAAGATCTGATTCGAATTCGTTCCATTAGAAGGAAACTAGGTTGGGAGGGAGTGTGGCTTGGTCAGGCTGATCTCCATCTTCAGCCTGATCACCTGCTGTGAGGAAGGGGGAAATTTCTGTGTACCCCGACTCACACCAACAATGAATCAGGGTAACATTCACTTCTCCTTGAGGGGGGTGCCAATCCTTCAGCCCCCCCAATGGTGGCACACCATTGTCAAAGGGGTCCCCCATTGTCAAAGGAGACCCCCAATTAGTCTCACAGTAATAAGAGGCTGTAGTGGGTGAGAAGGGGACTTCTATTCAACTTCGGCTTGTTCCCAGATACATCATCCCCTCCTCCAAAACACCCCTTTATTACAGAAGCATTGTTAAAAAGGCTAGTGGAAGGGATAGGATTCCAGATAAACTGTTTAAAATCCTAAAAGATGACACAGTTAAAAGTGTCATACTCAATATGCTAACAAATTTGCAAAACTCAAAAGTGGCCACTGGAAAGAAAAAGGTCAGTTGATGTCCCAATCCTAAAGAAGGGCAATACCAAAAAATGTTCAAATTATCAAACAACTGCACCTATTTTAATTATACTGCATTCACATAAGCAAAATTATGCTTAAATTTCCACAAGGTAGGCTCTAACAATGTGAACTAAGAATTACCACAAGAGCAGGCTGGTTTTTGAAGAGGCAGAGGAACTAGAGATCAAATGGCCAACACTCACTGGATAATGGAGAAAGCAAGAGTTCCAGAAAAGCGTCTACTTCTGATTCATTGATTGTGCTAAAACCTTTGACTGTGTGGATCACAACAAAACGTGTCAAGTTCTCAAAGAGACAGGAGTATCAGATCATCTTACTTTTCTCCTAAGAAACCTGTATGTGGGCCAAGAAGCAACAGTTAGAGCCAAACATGAAACAAGTAATTGGTTCAACAAGGCTGTATATTTGTCATCTTATTTATTTACCTTACTGGCAGAGTAGACCATGCAAAATGTTAGGCTGGGTGAATCCAAAGCTGAAATTAAGATTGCTGGCAGAAATATCAACAGCCTCAGATATGCAGATGATACCACTCTGATGGCAGAAAGTGAAAGAGAATTAAGAAGCCTCTTGATGAGGGTGTAAAAGGAGAATGTGAAAGCTGGCTTGAAGCTTAACATTAAAAAAAAAAACAAGAATAACAACATAAGATCATGGCAAATGGTCCCATCACTTCTTGGCAAATGGAGGCAAAAGAAATGGAAGCAGTGTCAGATTTTATATTCTTGGGCCCAAAGATCAGTGCAGATAGCAACTGTAACCACGAAATTTAAAAGACCTTGCTCTTGTAAGGAAAGCTATGGCAAATCTGGACAGCATTCTAAAAATCAGAGGCATTACCCTACAGACAAACATACATCTAAGTCAAAGCTACAGTTTTTCCAGTAGTAATGTATGGCTGTGAAAGATGGAAATATTAAGGAAAGCTAAGCACCACAGAATTAACACTCTCAAATTGTAATGCAGGAGAACACTTCTGAGAGTCATTTGACAACAAGCAGATCAAATCTCCATACTTTAAAAAATTAACTCTGACTATTGTAGTATAGAGAGAGGGGGTCATATAGTTTTTTCAAGCTTTGGCTGAGTTCTAAAAGCAGTTACGGGTTTGGAATCTTGAGGAAAAGTTCAGTTGATTTGGTCTCCCATGAAGGGAGGTTGTCTGACCAGCCAAGCTGCTTCCTTACCTATCTGTAAAATTGAAATCTAGCCTAGCTTTGAAATATTTATTTAAGAAATCGTTATTTTGGACAAACCCTTTATATCTTCCTTCCCAATATTATTTCCTACTGTCCTTCCCTTACCTTATATGTCTGTGGAGTTAATAAGGAGAGTAATTAGAGAGTTCAAATCTGTGAAAGGTTAATTATAATTGGCAATATTAGATATAAAGAAACTAGTCAGTCATCATTTATTCCCTTTAGATATCAAGAGCACTTTGTAAGCTTGAGTTAAAGGCAGGTCCTTACTCAGACTCCATCTCTGCCTCCCTTCCCCCACCTGAGGTTCCTGAGACAACTGTTAGGGCTTCCTTAATCCACTTTCCTGTCCTTTTGAAGATAATAAACCCTTTTGTGTTTCAATAGACCTATTAGTATAATTTGTTAGTTAGTTATTAAGAGAGGGAAGAAGAGGGAAAGAACTAACATACTCTGGGCTTGAAGGGAAGCCGGAGTATCCATCTTGAAGGAAGGTGTAACTTCAAAACAAGTCCCTTCCTGTGAAATTAACTAAGCCTGTTGTTAATTTCAGTTTAGTCTATTTCCCTCAGCCTGTGTTTAAGTCTGAGTCCTGGTCTATAAGCCCTGCTGTATTTGCCTGTTAGATTAATTCTCCCTCTCTCTGAAGATCTTATTCCTTCAGTGTTAAACTCCTGACTTCAGCCCTATTATATCCTGAATCTCCTTATTCCAGCCTGCCTGTAGCCTAGATTTACTATCTTAATAAATCCCTGATAACCTCCTTTAAAAATTCCCTTGTACCCCACACCTTTCCTCAAATTACCCCCATTACACTATTCAATGGAAGGACAAATACTTACCTGAAGCTTACATACTCTGGCCACATAATGAAAAGACAGAACTCAATAGAAAAGACACTAATGATGGAAAAGACTGAAGGTAAAAGGAGAAAGAGACAGCAGAGAATGAGATGAATAGATAGTGTCACAGAAGTTATGAATATGACCTTGTTTCAATCGTGTCCAATTCTTCATGACTCCACTTGAGGTTTTCTTGGTAAAGAACCTGGAGTGTTCTTGCCATTTCTTTCTCCAGCTCATTTTACAGATAAGGAAACTAAGGCAAACAGTGAAGTAACCTGCCCAGGGTCACACAGCTAGCAAGTGTCTGAGGCTGGATTTGAACTCAGGTCCACAGAGTCACAAAGAGTTGGACATGTCTGAACAACTAATCAACCTCATGGGAATAAAGGTCTTGTCTTTCACCTTAACTTCTGAGCCACACCTGAATCTCAATCATCAGGCAAGAACATCCTAGTCCAAGAACTACCAGAATGAGTCTTCCCTGGCCCATAACAGCCAGGAAAACACTCTACTAAGTATTGATCATGTGGACAGTCAAAGATACTTTGGAGCCTAAATCCAGGGGACATTGACATCTGGTCTGTTTTTAATTACCTTACTTAATAAGTTACTCCTCAACCACCTTCCAAACCATGGCAAAATTTCACCAGGGAACAGACACCAGACCATACTTCTAAAAGGCTTGAACATATACCTGACCAAGACCAAAATTCAGACTTGATTTGGTTCCAAGACAGCACCAGGCTATTTAATGTCCCAACCATTGGGCAGAAGCTACATCAGGGTCTTGAACTCTAGGTGACAACTCCACCTAGGCTATGCACATGACCCAAGATTTCAGTAGGTCTTGACCACCAAGGTACAACTCCAAAGTCCTTGAATTTCTGATGTGAAGATATATCTGGCTCCAGTCCCCAGGTTATAGCAGCACTGATCCACAATAAGTGAACTGGGTATACCCCAAGTTCCAAACTAGAGGTGAGGCTAGACCACAAGACCAAAGACCCAAAGATTAAGGCTTTGCTAAACCCTGATAATAAGTCAACCCACCTATGAGGCAGAAACAATAGACTGAGGTAATACAATATAACCAGATTCCCAAGACACACCTCTGGTCCTGATTACCATCTTGAGAGTTTAAAGAGTTGCTATTTTCTAGTTAAAGATATATTATACTTAATATGAGCTCTCACTCCACCATTTCCCAGACACCTAAATGACTTTTCCATTTATGGTGAACTGCAAGAATCCAAACACAGATTTACTCTCAGTACATTCTGATTGCCAGGGCAAGTCCACATTTCTGTCAGCAAGGTGCACTCATCAATCTGAAGGTCGGTCATGACCTAAGCATCAGATCACAGCCATAAGTGCTCTGTAATCTTATGCACAGGGCAGTCATCACTTGTCATAATAGTCACAGCTTTGAAAATATCAGACCTAGATTACTTTGTGAAGGCCACAAACACTGATCCCGTAACCCAAGGCAACAGTGCCACTGTTATAATGTCTCAATCACCACCCCAGGGCCTGGGTAGCACCTATATCACATCCCAATCACAGCATGAAGGTCACAACTTGCCATGCTTCAAACACTGGTTATATTCACAGCTGCATAGCTTCCCTTTTCCATCTTCTAAGTAATAAACATCAGGCCAGAGAAAGAGCTGTATCATGGTCAGACTTTAAGCACTGAGCTAGAGTAAGCTAATCATTTACCACACCTAGAACACTGTATAAAGGTCACTTCTGTGTCCTTTTCATGCCCTGACCATATGTCTAGAGTCTACTGTGTCCTAACAGCCAAAGGCTCATCTGGACATCACTATACCCTGATAACCTAACTGTTCTTCAATTAGACGTCACCATGGATCTCAAGTTCTTCCCTTCATAAATTCTGAAGCCATAGTTTTATCAGTTGCTGACTAATGGGCAGAAGTCTCATCTAACTTTAACTTTTGGCTTCTCCATTAAGTCCCAATCATCAGATCAATGACCATGCCAAAGTTACGCTAGCATCTGAACCCAAGGCTAAGGCTTCATCTAGCACTAACATCTAGCCTTGTGTTTTTATGCCATTTCTCCTGTCGGATCATACCTCCACCAAGTCCCACCCACCTGACCAAGGTTCTGCCAGGGACAATATTGCAAACCTTGCAAAAAAATATTGCAAAAATTCATACAGATGATGGTGTCAAGTTTCTTTGGTTCTGACCATCTGGATGAGGGTATAGCAATTTTACTGTGTAGGTGTAAAGGTTTGTTTCCTCACCTCCCAACCACAATCACAGGGGTCAAGATAGAAATTTATTTTTAACAAAGTCATTAAATTCTATCACAAAATAAAAAAACTACATGAGAAAGGGGAAGTTCAAAATAAATATAAATGAATATAAAAATACTTGGCTTTTGAAAGAGTTTTTCAATTCCGAAACCATCTTCTGGTTTCATCAGATCCTGTAAGTTAAGTTTTTGCAAGATTGTAAGAAGCCATGTTTGGGGGCAGGGCTATCAGTTGAAACATTGGAATCTTGGGAGATTCCTGATGCCATGCTAGAGCATGAGACCTATAGTTGGTTGGGATTGCCCTATATAAGAGAGAGAGAGCCCAAGCCTGACTGAATCAGTCTGGAGCCCGGGTTCTGGGTGGGTAGGCGAAACCTTTCTCTCCTCAACCTATTGAGTAGGCTGGGGTTTAACCAGTATACCTTGAGATTACAGTATTACTTCTTAGTCTTAGGGTTAATTGACATCATTCATCAAAGTGCTGTTATCTTCAAATTATGCACAGAAGATTTATCCAACAAATTCTCATCAATCAAGCTGCAATGTGATCTATCTATAGACAAACAGTGCCATCTCCAGCAGGCCTGAATCCTGGCCCAGCCCAGCCAACATTCTGAAACTGTTGGACTTAATACCTTTGGGCTAAGATTAGAATTTATTTAGTGTTTCCTAAACCCTCTTCCCTTCCCTCAGTTTCTCTGATTATTTAAACATCCTAAGTAAACCCTTGTTACAAAGTTTAAACCATCTACTGACCTTTTGTTGGTTGACCTGACAATGATAGTGAAAGAGGCACCCTCAAGAGTTTCAGGAAAGTTTGAAGGGACAGAGAAGTGTCCAGCTTCATCCTCAGAAGCTATGACTGATTACCAGGCATATCATTTGCAGTCAGATGTGTTATTAATCTTCATCAGTAATATTTATAACACTAATTCATCCATCATCAATTGATCAACAATTGACTACCAGGAAACTAGTTTTCCTGAGGAACCATACTGTGATTGGTTGAGGGAATTCTAAAAGAAGTCTGATTATACTCACAGATTTCCTGTATCAAAGAGGCTTAAAGCTCTTCCATTATCTAGGGCTTTTTGCTTCATTCCTCTGAGCCAGTATATCATCTCTACTGTTTCCCTCAATGATCATTACAAACCTCATGCATTCCATACAAAATATAGCCTCTTCCCTCCCTTCTGAACTCTTAAGCTCTTGCACACGTGCAAACCACCCAGTTTGTGGGCACCTGCAAGTACTATTTACTAGGCACTATCCTACTGGCTTCCCCAGTCCCAACAATGTCTTTCACATTAAACCTAAAAAATTCCCTATTAAAAAAGAAGTCAGAGTCTTTCAATAGCATTGGATACTACAAAATTGCAAGAGGGGTTTCAGTGAGAGTCTAATGGATATGAAGCTGAAGGGGAACGTTTAAATAAAGTAATGAAAATCTATGTATGAAGAATTCATTACAATTTACTTCTTGTATTTAAAAAACAGAAATTTCTATTTAAATTGTGCTTGCTAAAAGAAGCAGACCTGAGAAGTTGATTCTATAGGCAATCAATCTGTTGTTGCTTAGAATCTCATTTCTTAACTCTGGGCTGAAGAACTGAAAGTGTCCAGAGAACATCTGAGGTTATCATTCATGATCACAAGCAACAATATAGGCCCAGGGCCTCTGTGGCATGAGCCATCCATTCCAAGTAAAGCCCTTGATGGCCACAAAGGAAGCCCATGCCGGGGCAATCCCTTAATTACTACCTTGCCTTGCAGAATTGTAAACAGATTCTGTTCCTCCCATGCACACAATGATAACAAAAACCTCATAAGTTTGCAAGCATCATGTAAACTCCAGCCCTTTTAAAGTCAGCCTTCATCAGAAAACTACACCATATTTTGACTCAGAACATACTAACTTATGGTCCCAATCATTAAACAAAGGCTATGCAGGTCTCATCCCTTAGATCAGAACCCAAATATGCTAAACTTTTAGACAGGGTCTTTATCAGGCATTGCTTGTTAAGCCAAAACTCCAATGGCATAAGAATTCTGGTCTGAAATACCACCTGGTCACAAACACCAAGCCATAGCTGACTGAGTCCTTGTTCTAAAGTCCTGGAAAAATTTGACCATTAGGTTAATGGTTCACTAAATCACTAGAAACACTGAGTTACCCATCATTGTAGACAGATAAAGCTGAGGCCATCCTAGCTCAGACCACCAGTTCTCAATGAAAGTAGGCCTGAATGGTGTGGGAAAATCTGCATAGAGCTCTGACCACCAAAGAAAAGATCAATTGAGTCCCAACATCTGTCTAACTCTAAACTAGGTCCCAGAACAAGTCTGACATCCTACAGAACTCTGAACACTAATCCATGGTTCTAGAGGATTTGGACCAAATCAGATCCCAAACCAAAACCATATATATTCTAGGTCTGGACAATGAAGCAAAGATTCCCTCTGGCTTTTACCAGCTGGCCATACCTCCACTGAACTTTAGCATTAAGATGACGTCCCCGATTCTAATCCTACATCATATTGCTACTGAGTCTTGGACCTCAGGAAAACATCTTCCCTTTGACCTGGGAAACTGTGAAGTTTTGAACACACCAAGCTTCCTTAAATGTAAGAACATATTCAGTTCTAATATTGTGGCTAAGGGTTATTCAACCCTGTGGTAAGTGCTTGCCTATTTATCCAACCATGGCAATATCTTTAATTATCAGGCATCAATGAATTACTATGTGGAATAAGGAACATAAATCATTCTCTCCCATTCAAATCCAGTAAAGAATTATGTCTACCAGATCACATTTTTATATTTCTATCAAACCTTGAATGCCTGCCATGTTGCTACCACGAATGATGTCCAAAGCTACCAAGATCAAGAAACAATGCCCCTGGAGAAAACTCTCACCTCCACTGGGTCTTAAAATTTGGGCAATTTCTATTGGCCACACATCCACAGTTAGTAGTCTAGACCTTCCATTGGACTTAAGCCAGTAGAGTAAGGCTGCATGGAATACTGAACTTCAGGTTATACCTCCATCTTCCTTAGGTTATATTCAAATCCTGAGAAATGTTGGATGTCACCTCGATTCACAAAGGAGGCAGTTGGAGAGATTGGAATGTTCCCAGATGCTGTGAGCCAGGGGCAAAAGTCGGTTGGCCTGGGGGTATAAATAACCCTAACAGCCACCTGGAGGGGAAGCTTGGACTTTGGTCTTTGGTCTTTTGGGTTTTTGGTCCCTTAGATCTTTAGGACTCTGAATCTTCCTAGTTCTTTAGGTCTTTGGGTCCCTGGGTGGTGAAGGGAGGCTGGGAGGTCTATGAAGAAGAGGGCTGATAGGATCTGAATATTTTCTGAAGGCTGTGAGGGCTAATACATCACCAAACACTGACAGTGAGAAAGCTGAGAGAATAAAATCACCAACACAGCTGCGGCAAGAGCAGACACCATTCTCTAGCTTGGCATTGGCCAGGCTGAGCCAGAGGGGTTGTGAAGAACAAAGCTCCAGCTTCTATTAAATCAATAGCCTCTAGTCCTAAGTGACTATAGATTATAGATATTAGATTGACAGGGTCTCCAATCCCCAATCCTTATCCTTATTATCCTTTTCCAATTTAGATTATAGATAAAGAGTGTTTATTAAGTACCTTCCTAAGTGGTCTTTATATCTCAACCCTTGGAAAGGGAGCTAACACAGTCAGATAACAAATGTGATCCAAGGCTAATCAGAGCCCAATATTAATAATTGATCCAACCTCAGGTTGGACCCGAAAGCATTACCCATCCACCTAACCTTTTGGGGTCCTTCCCTGGGCAACTGTTATTGAAAGGGGAAATTATAACAACTAGCAAGGGTGATTGGGGTTGGTGTTCCCCCATCATCAGCATCTAGGGAGAATACAAAGATATACCCACATCACTAGATATCTATATCTCCTTAGGACCTTTCTTTTCTTTATAACAGTTTTTGGCAAAGCCAGACAAAAAAAGAACCTAGGCTACTAAAGGGAAAAGGAAAAGCTGGAATTGGCAAGAGTAACCTTAATTTTTACCACCATCTATTCATTTATTCCTTTACCCAAGGGGTAATAAGATTATGGTTCCATGTTATTCCAGACTACTTCATAAAGATCCTGACATTGTATGATGCATACAAATACCTAGCATTTACTATGGCAGATTTCTTATCCTACTTACCAAAAGTAGTGATGATTGTGACAACGATTCAAGGGATTATGGCAGTGAGGAAAATATTTCAGCTACTCTTTGGGAAAGGCAAAAATGACAATGAGGACATGTTCTCAATGATGAAAGAACAACTTAGGCTTATGGTAGAAATCAATAACAAGATCAAGCAGGGAAAAACTCTTGATGAACACACCATGATCCTATAACTAGAAATAATATAGAACACCTACAAACCTAAGGCAAAGGAAGCTCCCAGATCTAAAATGGTGGACAGTTGTACCCAAACTGATTTTGATATAAATGAGGTTACCCAAACTGAAAGTGGAGCAAGTGCCACTACCACAGTATCATTGTTCCCAATTATAGATCAGACCCAATTCAGACCAAATGGTGAACCCCTTAGCATGAAGACATACAAAGCATTCATGGCACAAGATTTAGAGGTGCTAAAGAGGAGGTTCCCCAAATATTTCCTGTTCCCATATAAGGCTGCTAAAGAATTAAAATGGACCTTCAACCTTTTCAATCTGTCCTACCAGGATGTTGAATTTATATTAGATCAATTTTTCGCCCCCAGCAAAAAAGCCAAATTCATAGCTGAGACCAGAGATAACCAGAATCTAGTTTCATGGCCACATGAACATGCAGTGATAGATTTAAGTGTACCAGAAAATATGAGAGCACTCCTGAAATGCAGAACAGATTAGAGGCTGTAAAAATACATGCAAAAAGACCTAATAGATGGAATAAATTTGAAAAGATGAGGCAGGCTGAAGATGAGCACCCTAGTTTGTTTTTAGACAGGCTTGTGGAGAATTCAGAAAACCTCCTAGGATTTAACAGAGACCAGGCTGAGGAAGCTCTACCCCACATCAGGTGCCAATTCATAAAGGGAACTAGCATCCCAATCCAGATCTATTTCAGACAGAGTTGTCCACAGTGGGAAGAATTGTCTCTGGAGGACATTAGAAAGAAAATCCATGAATCCAAAAACAAAGAACAACAAATTAGGCATGAATTAGACTCAGAGAAAGACAGAACTATTCAGGGATTAAAAAGACAGCTCAAAGAGGTGAAGAGGGATAGAGATCAAGAAGAATTTCACAATCTTGCCTTGCAGGCAACTAAGAACCATGAATATAAACAAAAAGAGACTTATTCTAATCAAAAAAGATCAAATGATACAGTCCCAAGATGCTATCTTTGTAACAAACCCTGATCAAAGATTGTAGATTCAAGAGACAAATAGACTTTTCCAAAGACAGAGCTAGCAATTAAAAGAAGACCTGTGTAAACATCAAATGGGCAAGCAAACCTCAGAAATCAGAGGCTTGTTGCCAACATGACTGTAAATCCATTTCAAACAAACCATCTTTGGAAGAAATGGAGAAATTTTTGAGGTTGGTTGGGAGCCAGGCCCAGAAATATGGCATGAAGGTTAATCTCTAATACATATCAGTCAAGAAAGAATAATGACTGTAGAGAGAGCAAAGAGCTCAAAAAGCAGAATGAGGCTAATATTTTAAAGATAGGCAATAGTGATGGCAATCAATATACCACACTAGAGAATAGACAAAAGTCCACTGCTGAATGGAAAATTGAGTTGAGGCAATTACATAAAGAAATTTATGGGGAGGAACAATCTCTTGTGGAAAACACTAAGTTTTCACATACCTGAGTGGAAGAAGTGAAAAACTATGGCAAGGGATTAGCTAGAAGTAATTGAGACTTAAAGCTAGCCAAAGTAGTTTTGTTGCAGATAACGAATTAAAAGCTATGCTGGACAGAGTGAGAAATCCAGGGGAATGAACTGATAACAAGACCAACCCTGAGGAGCAGTGTTTTGCCAAAGAGAGAAATGTAACTTTGTTAAGGTTGACCCTCGATACTGTGATGGGAGAGCCAAAGAGCAACACAGTTTCAAGCTCAAAAGTCCAAGTCAGAAACCTCTATAACAGTGATTCCCAAAGTGGGCACCACCATCCCCTAGGTGGGTGCTGCAGAGATCCAGGGGGAGGGCAGTGATGGCCACAAGTGCATATGGGGGTGGTGAATAACTGTAAGGGGGTGGTGATAGTATGTGATGGGGGCGCTAAGTAATATTTTTTCTGGAAAGGGGGCAGTAAGCCAAAAAAGTTTGGGAACCACTGCTCTATAACATCAATGAGTAAGATACTATCCTGTCTAAACTCCAAAGCTCAAAGTTTCAAACCTAGAAACAATGTAGCAAGTCTTTCAGTTTTAAAATGGCCAGCCAAAGAAAAATTTCTTAAAACAGCTGAACACTCCAAACTTCGGAATGTTCAGAGGCTGAAAGACACAGAGACCTTCTCTATGAGCACAAATAACATCAAAAATACCTCACACTTAGAACTAACACATCCCATAATGGTGGTGAAAGGGGAGAAAGGCACACCTAATTCTTTCCCTGAAACCATGAGAGGAAACTTACAAAGCCCTAGAGTAAGGGCAGAAAAAGTTAGATTTCAAACTGTTGTTCAAGTAAAGCCATGTTTGTTAGTTTCTGAAGATTCCATTCTAGGCAGAGAAACTCAGCTGCAAGGGGGAAGGGCAGAATCAAACACCCAACAGAAAGTGTACATGGGGGAAGCCATTTTACCAGAAGTAGATTCATCTCCAGAATAACGTATATCTCCTAATAGAGAGGCATTAGGTTCTGAATCCATTACTGCACAGTCACAAGTAGAAGAGAATCAGATACTTTCTTTGCACAATAACACCACTAATGAGCCACTGATCACAATAGAAATCAATGATGAATCCATAGAAGGAATAATTGATACTGGAGCAGATGTGTCCACTTTAAAACATCTCCCTAGAGATTGTGAGATGCTTAGAACAGTAATAGTGAAAGGAGCATCTGGAATACCCCAAACTGCACCAAAATTCAAGCCGAAAATGGTGAAGTTGGGTCCAATAGAATTTGACCATCAATTCTTGTTTTCACCATCATGCCCAAACAACCTCATAGGGAGAGATATCCTGTGTAAATTAGCCGCAACCATCTATTGTGAGCCAGATGGTTCTATTTGCATCTCCCTAAAAGATCACTAAAGCATCATCCAGATCTGTACTTAGATAGGATAACAGATGATAATACCATCTTAGTACTGAATCAAGACACCATCTACAGGATTCCAGATACACTACCCAAAGAGAATTGGGCTAGTAGTTCATCAGACATGGGTAGGATTCTATCTGCTAAGCCAGTGAAAATTAAAGTGAAAGGAGGAATGCCACCACCTAGGATTCCACAATTCAAATTAAGCAAAGAGGCTGTGGCAGGAATAAAACCAATTATCCAAAGCTTATTAGATCAAGGCATATTGGTATATGGATTTTCAGAATTTAACACTCCTATCTTGCCCATAAAAAAGGCAAAGTTAGATGCTGGAGGGAACACCCAGTGGAGAATGGTACAAGATATTGGGGCAATAAATTCTTATATGGAACAAATCCATGCTGTTGTTCCAAGTCCACCCCAAATAATTGCAGAAATCCCACCAAATGCTAGATGGTATACCATGATTGACTTGGCCAGTGTATATTTTAGTGTGCCAGTACACAAGGACAGCCGGAAATTATTTGCATTCAAATGGGAGAACAAGACACTATTATGGAGTCATCTTCCACAAGGGTTCATAAATAGTGGAAGCATATTTTGCCAAATACTACAAAAAGATCTTGAATCCATATCTTTTACTGCCAGCAAACTGGTACATTATGTAGATGACATCCTATTAATGTCACCAACAGGAGATAGCTGTCAGAGAGACAGCATTCATCTCATAGAAGAACTGTATAGCAGAGGTCATAAAATATCCAAATCTAAGATCCAGTGGGTTAGAGATAAGATTGAGTTTTGGGGATTCACATTGCAAGATGGAATTAGAAGCATATCCAAGAAAAGAATAGAGGATATACAGAAATTAGGCTTGTCTAAGACCAAGAAGTAGTTAAGAGCAATTATAGGCATGACCAGCTGCTATAGGCAGTAGATCCCTGGTTTTTCTCTCATATCAAAACCTCTAACAGAGTTAACCAGGAAAGACACCAAAGAAGCACTGAAGCTAACAAAGGAACAGAAGAATGCCACTGAAAAGTTAAAGAGAGCACTTCTATTTTCTCCTGCATTAGGCATTCCAGACCACAACAAAACATTTTATCTGTTTATTCATGAGGATAAAGGAATTGCCTGTGCAGTGCTCATGCAATACTTAGGTAGCAATCTAAGACCAATAGCCTATTACAATTCAACTCTCAATCCAGTTATGCAAGGAATGGTTTCCTGTTTAAAGATTATTGCTACTACAGCTCTAATGGTTAGGAAAAATTCAAAGCTAGTCCTGGGAGGGGAGCTAAGATTGTATTCCCAGCACAAACTTGAAACCATGCTGAGGAATGCAAATCTGCAAGCTTTCACATCACAACATCTCTCTTAGTACCAGGCAATCTTACTAACAAACAAGAACTTGACTTTCCATAGATGCAAAACCATTAATCCAATGATTATCATCCCTGAATTACCATTAGAAGGGGCCTTCACAGTTGTAGTGACACACTAGAAATTGTGCAAAAGACCAGAGAGCAGGGGTCAGCAACCTTTTGGGCCATGAGAGCCATAAATGCCACATTTTTTAAAATGTAATTTCGTGAGAGCTGTACAGTGCTCACAGTGTGTGCTCCTGTAACAGTGCGTGCTCCTGCAACAGCGCCTGAAAAAAAATTGACTTTATGGCTCCTGCAAAAAGAGCCAGATATGGCTTGAGAGCCATACGTTGCCAACCCCTGCCAGAGAGGATTTGTCAGATACCCCCATGGTCCAAGATGACCTCACGTTCTTCTGCAATGACTCGAGCTACCAACGTAATGGGCAAAGATTTTCAGGAGCCACAGTTACAACCCAGAATGAAATCCTATGGTTTGCAGCACTTGAGCCAAACATCTTAGCTCAAGGCACAGAAATTTTTGCCTTAACATGTGCTCTCCAGATTGCTGAAGGCAAAGCCATGAACATCTTTACGGATTTGAAATATGCCTTTGGTGTTGTCCATGCATCAGGGGAAATCTGGAGAAATAGTGTTCATAAATTCAAATGGGAAAGCAATAGCATATGGGAAATTAATAAGTGAATTATTGCAGGCCATACAGTTACCATCAAAACTGTCTGTGATACACTGCTGAGTACATCAAAAGCTTGTGGGACCAGTATAATTAGGCAATTACAGGGCAGACATCAGTGCAAAGTTTACAGTTATATTTGGACCTAAAACTATATTCCACTTATCCTTAGTAGATAAAGATCAACTGCAAGAAGCTTATTCACAAAAGGAAGTGAAATATTGACAAGAAAATCTTGGAGCCAATCTAGTAAATGGAGTATGGATGTCTATCTCTGGAAAAGCATTTTTGCCAAAATTACTGCACCATACTGCTTGTGCAGCAATTCATAGAAGAGGCCATTATGGAGTATTGGGAATTATAGAGACAATTCGCAAGAGCTGGATCACTTTAGGCATGACAACAGAAGCAAAACGGGTGTGTGAAAATTGCAGTGTGCCAACAATATAATAGGGCCATAATTAAAACAAAAGCTTATGGGGCAAAACCACTGGCATTCACACCTTTTGAGTACTTACAAATAGATTATGTCACGATACCCAGATGTCAAAACTATAGGTACATAATTGTAATAGTGGATAAACTAACAAAATGGTCAGAAGCATTCCCAGCCAAGAAAAATAATGTGGCTTTTGTAGCAAAGATGCTACTGAGGGAGATAATTCCAAGATTCTCTATTCCTGCTGTTATTTCATCTGACTTTGTTAGTCACTTTGCAAATTCTATTCTAAAGCAAGAGTCCCAGGTACTGGGAATTAAGAGACATTTAAGTTCCATTTATCAACCTCAGTCATCGGGAGCCATAGAATGCACGAATCAGACTCTGAAAATGATGATCAGGAAGCTTTGCACACAAAGTCATCTCAGATGGCCAGAAGTCTTACCTACGGCACTTTTCTACTTAAGAAGTCAACCCAATAGTGAAACACATCTGTCACCATTTGAATTATTATACGGACAACAACTGTGGGCTGGAAAAGCACCACAAGACACTGATTACCTATCATATCTAGGAATTGAGTGCAAAATCTGAGTATGTCACCTTATTGAAAGAAAGATTAGAAGAGTTGCAGAAATTATCATTAATACAACAAAGAGTTCCACTAGATTTTAGCCTACATAATTACAAGCCTGGTGATAAAATCTATACCAGAAATTTCACAAGAAGATCAGTGTTAGAACCAAAATAGTATGGTCCACATGAAATAATCCTAGTTACACCTACATCTGTAAAAATCAAAGGAAAAGATTCATGGTATTACTACACTCACCTAAAGTCCTTAGTGAAGTCAAGACCTCATTCAAACATTCAGCCTGAAACACTAGAAACAGGATCTGCCATAGAAATAGAGCCTCAAAAGAAAATATCACACTTAGAAATAAAGCCTCAAACAGAAAGGGACCAAGACACAGATGCAAAGATGAATGAAACATAAGATCACACAGATATCCAAGAAATAGATCAATATCAGTAGCAAGACGCTCAAAGCATTGATTTAGATTACACTAATACCTCATTCATACATGAAGATCAACAGTTTAGCCTATCAGAACTCGGCAGTGGTGAAGAAGCGTGAACATTAATAACATCAAAAACAAGTGCAAACACAAAAAATCTCATAAGACGACAATTTTCTGGCAATATAAAATTTACCACAACACTACACAATCACACACTGGTTCCTGATCCAGAGAATTCTTCAATCAAGTTGACAACTGGCAAGATGTGTATCCAGCAAAGGAGAAGAGAGATGAGATTCCGAAGATTCCAGAAACATCAGGACCAGCACAAGAACAACACAAGAGACATTGCACAACAAACTATACAAGGACCTGAACTGTGACAACACCTATGTGACTTGGACAACATCACCAGAAGAATCATAAGGAGAGAAGATCAGCAGATCAAGATTAAGTTTGAATAGTGCAAAGTTTTCACATTCAGACACAAATCACAAAGGAAATGCACAAACCAGGAATGCATGCAACAGAATATAAGCTGATTGACAGAGATTCTGGAAGAAGGCGAGTATAAACCAAACAGCAAATGTTAGGTCATAAGTCCAACACATAGACACAGTAAAGTCACATCACATGTACACAGTGTAAATAGATGTAAATAGATTTGAGTACAAAGTACAGTGGCCATAACAAACAAGAGAACTCATATTCCCTGTAAGGCCAACAGTACTCATCTTTCACAGGAATATCACATGAAAACCTTGTACATATGTAATGTATTGTTACTAACCAATAATGAAAAGCCTACTAACCTGTAGGGAGAGAATAGTGATAGGGAAATTCAATTCTAGCTAGCATAGGGTCAGTGTAAAATAGTTATGAAATGTTCAAATAAGACTATCAATAGAAATGTCAGATAGACATTGTATAGTGTAGGTTAGTTAGAAATGACACTAATAAATTAACACATAAACTATAGTTTAAGGATTACTTACAAACTAATATTCCTAACTGTAATTTAGGGAATAGAGAAAATGTTAGAATTTATTGCAAATTAGGAACGTTATCTAAAGTTCAGTACTAAAAGTTTAAGCAAGTTTGTTGCAAGAATTGCATTGACTTAGAAAAGGCAACATATATAGTTATTGTTAACTGTTTTTATAATGCTTACATGTTATACTTGTGTTCAAATGTTATGATTTATGGAAACATTATACTCTAATCCCAAACTTTCCGAGAAAATCTATCTTAAATCCTTGTCATTAGTATTAGGCAAGAATAGATAGATAAGGCATTAGCTAAGATAAGATTTATTATTTTGGGAAGGGTAGTTAGTGGGATAGGAACACATAAGTTTAGATAAGCATAGAGTAGAGGTCACCGACGAAGATCATTAAGAAATTTGCAGGTTGAAATTTCCAAAAACAAAACAGCATTCACGTTAGATTCAAGTCCTGAGAAATGTTGGATGTCACCTCAATTCACAAGGGAGGCAGTTGGAGAGATTGGAATGTTCCCAGATGCTGTGAGCCAGGGGCAAAAGTCGGTTGGCCTGGGGGTATAAATAACCCTAACAGCCACCTGGAGGGGAAGCTTGGACTTTGGACTTTGGTCTTTTGGGTTTTTGGTCCCTTAGATCTTTAGGTCTCTGAATCTTCCTAGCTCTTTAGGTCTTTGGGTCCCTGGGTGGTGAAGGGAGGCTGGGAGGTCTATGAAGAAGAGGGCTGATAGGATCTGAATATTTCCTGAAGGCTGTGAGGGCTAATACATCACCAAGCACTGATAGTGAGAAAGCTGAGAGAATAAAATCACCAACACAGCTGCGGCAAGAGCAGACACCATTCTCTGGCTTGGCATTGGCCAGGCTGAGCCAGAGGGGTTGTGAAGAACAAAGCTCCAGCTTCTATTAAATCAATAGCCTCTAGCCCTAAGTGATTGTATAGATATTAGATTGACAGGGTCTCCAATCCCCAATCCTTATCCTTATTATCCTTTTCCAATTTAGATTATAGATAAAGAGTGTTTATTAAGTACCTTCCTGAGTGGTCTTTATATCTCAACCCTTGGAAAGGGAGCTAACACAGTCAGATAACAAATGTGATCCAAGGCTAATCAGAGCCCAATATTAATAATTGATCCAACCTCAGGTTGGACCCGAAAGCATTACCCATCCACCTAACCTTTTGGGGTCCTTCCCTGGGCAACTGTTATTGAAAGGGGAAATTATAATAACTAGCAAGGGTGATTGGGGTTGATGTTCCTCCATCATCGGCACCTAGGGAGAATACAAAGATACACCCACATCACTAGATATCTATATTCCTTAGGACTCTCTTTCTTTATAACACTTGTACCACTAGGAAAGGTCTCTACTAGGCTTTTAGCCTATGGTCACATCTCCAAGTAGTCTCAATCACCAGACAGAAACTACCTAAGGCCCAGATTCCCAGATTTGCATGCTCTGGGTCTGGACCACTGAAGAACACATTCAGTGACTCTCAGCTATTAAGTTGAGACTGCACTAGGAAGGAATCTACAAATAACATAACTTCATTGGGTCTGAACTAAATGCAAAAAACCTGACAACATGTTCCTCAGTTTCAACCAAGACTTCACCCCATCCTGCTCTAATCACTACTCTAATGACCAGGCAACATCTCCACCAGACTTGGTGCTAAACACCAAGACCAGGATTAAATTTTCATCTCAAACCTCAAAAAGACCCGGATGGCTAGACAACAATGTCACTGGCCAAAAGAACATACCTCTTCCCTATCCTAACCACAAGAATGGGGTTGCAAAAAACAAAGGTCACAACACCAAGGATTAGGTAACACAAAGCCCAATAGGCCATGATGACTAGAAAGCCTGAAATGCACTAGTCTCTGACTACAAGGATAAAGTTCAATGGGACTCAAGCCTCTGCTGGGTAAGTAAGAGGACAAAGAATCTGGATTTTCAAAATCACTGCTTGATTGGGTGCAGGCAAGCCTAGCTCCTATACACCTGCTCTAGCAAAAATCTTAAAACTGTATTTGGCCAAATAATGATCAAGAAATCCAATGAGAAACCATAGTAAATAACTTACTCCATTACAGAACTGTATAAGTCAAACAGAAGCCCAACAACTATGGTAAAGGAGGTCCACCAAGGAAGTAAGATTCAGTATAAGCAAAGAAGACAGTAATGTCCCAGTACAAGGAACTGTCTCAGTAGATGTGCAGCCCACAAATCTCATATGGAGAAGTAGCAAAAGCAAAACCTCTCACAAGAAAGAACCAGAATGAACAGAAACCCAAAGCATGAACTCTAGAAATAACTGGCATCAATAGTTACCAGTCTAGATTCTACAGTGCTCAGTCCTGGAAATCTCAGACCCAGGTCCCTGGAATTTTATGTAGAAGCACCATTATGGAACCTGAAAAGCCATTTCTCTGAACCTCAAAGATGCAGAGAGGATACGGGTGGCCTAACCCCACAAAGAGGAAATCAGCACAGAAACCCTAATGACTCAGGTTAAAAACAAGGAGGGACTTGCTGAAAAGCCTCGTCTGGGGACAAAATCCCAATTGAAAATATCAGGCTAAAATCAATTAACTTAAGACAACAATGGCCACTCTAAAGAATTACTGTATATTCAGAAATATCTAAAAACTCAATACCCAGAAATTGAAAGGAAGAGCTACTCCATAATAAAGACTCACAGGAAATAATGGATTTCTCTATAAAGACTATATGAACACCTAGATAAAAATGAAGGAAGAGATAAAAAATGAAATTAAAAGCTATGGAGTAAAAAACTTCCATATTCCATAGAACAAATAGCATAGAACATAAAGTAGTAAAATATACCCAAATAACAGACTTCCTGAAAATCAGAATGGACTAAACAAAAAGCTACAGTTGCCTAGTTTGCTTCAATGAGACAGCAAGAAATATTAGGACAAAATCAAAAGTTGAGTTGTTTTGTTTTTTTAAGTCCAGGAAAAAATATTTGTTAACAAAAACTAGAAAAAAACCACGTCAAAGAGAGAGAATTTAAAGATCATTGGTCTCCCTGAAAACTATGATAATTAAAAAACAACCTGGATTTGTAGAGATGTATGGAAGGAATTGTCTCACCTAGAACTGTTTACATATCTAGGAAAAAAGAAAAATAAAACCTAACATATACAGTCACTTACTACTCTGTACTTAGAGTATGTACTGATTTGTTGTCTCCCCCATTAGAATGTAAGTTCCTGAAAGGCCTTGTTATTACTTTCTTTTAATATCTCTAGTATTTAGTGCAGTGCCTGGTGCGTAATAAAAATTTAATTGGTGCTTGTTGATTGTATTAGCCTAGTTGCATCATATCATGTTCCAGGAATGAAATAGCTCCATCAGGCAAAATTGCTGGTCATATCCATACTGATGCTCAGTTCTGAATAGATTACAATGAAATCTTTCATTCAACTGCCCCAACAGCAAACCCCTATTACAGTATTTTCCACTAGTAACACTGATGAGCTTTTCCAACATCTTCTCACCTAGACTCCTGTTCCTATCAGCAAACCAGCTTGATTTTATACCTGGGAATATCACCTAGACCAGTGATATCAAATAAAAATAGGGCCACAATACCATACATATGGTTTCCTATGAGCTACATACTGATTTAGAAAACCACATTAACGTAATCTACATTCTATTTTATTATTGTGTTAAACATTTCCTAATAAAGTTTTAATCTGGCTTCTGCAGCACTGGAGAGCAGTCAATACTGCTGCCCATCCATTTGCTATGTCTGACACCTCTGTCCTGGCCTCTATAGTTCTACATAGAATAAAATAGTCTTAAATGAATTTTTTTCTGTCCATGAGGCTTGATAAAAGGCAACCATTTATCACACAGACTTCCTTACTATTAACAACTTTCTAATATCACATGCATAATCAGAGTTCATTAATTCAACATGCTAATATTTCAAGTTGTGATTTCATCAGTGTAAACATGGTCATCCAATGGCTTCCAGTCTGTCCTCATGCCAATCCAACTTCCACACAGCTGTCAAAATAACCTTCCTAAAGCAAAGATCTGATGATTATCTCTCCTCTGCTCCAGCATCATCTGTCACTCTCTTGCCTACAGGAAAAATAAAAATCTGTCAGACAAATATTTAAATTTTTTTTACTATCTGGCATTAGCCTACCTCTCAAGGAATATATTTTACATTATTCCACTTGAAGCACTTCATATTCCTGTCAGTCTGTTCCCAAACTTGGCATTTCAATGTCCATCTCTGGATATATATAACTCAAACCTGGAATGAACTTTCAGCTGTTTCCCACAGGAAATCATTTTCAGTTCCCCTAGATCAGGGGTCGGCAACGTATGGCTCTCTAGTCATATCTGGCTTTTTTGAGGGCCAGATATGCTCTTTCTGCGGGAGCCATAAAGTCAATTTTTTTTTCAGGGCTCTCACGAAATTACATTTTTAAAAATGTAGCGTTTATGGCTCTCACCGCCAAAAAGGTTGGCGACTCCTGCCCTAGATGCTTGTATTCTCTTCTGCCTCAAATTATTTTTATTTACTTATCTGTTTGCTTACAACTTTAGGTCAATAAGTGAATCCTTTCCTGATTGATGGAACCTACCAGATCTCTTACAGTCTTGGGAGAATGAGCATTCATCTCTACCCTATGGTATAGTATCAAAGTAGAACTGTGGTGAAGGCAATGTTCTATGAGATACAGAAAACAAAGTACCATCCTCACAGAATAGTTTCTAAGGGTTTTTTTTCTCTGTGGTTTCTCAGTTTCTCTTCCTTGCTAAGGCCCTCTCAATTCTAGTGTCATAAATCTCATTATATGTAGAAAATTCATCTGCTTCATGGAGTCCTTACCTATCCATGGAGAACTTGAAAACCAAGATAATAACTTCCTTGTTGGCATCTCAATTCAAATTTAGATAGTATGAACAAGTTAAAGTGGGCAATTTGTTATTAAGTATAAAAATTTCCTAATTATAATGCCTAAAATAAGCTCCTCTGTGTACTGAAAGGGTGAAAAAGAGAGTGGTTAAATCTTTTAAAGAGTATGTGATTAAATCATTATGATGCTCCTGGTAGAAATGCAAAGCTGGAAGGGTGCTGAAACTCAAAGAACACCATGGAGAAAAAAGAAGCAATCCACTATATAGGTCTTCCTTTATCAAAATGGGCAAAATTTAGAACAGATTAGCCTTTTGTAAACAACCAAGAATGTGGAGGAAGTGGTTTTTAATACAAGGAGATGAAAGCCAAAGAACACACATTATTTTTATTCTGATTTCATTTTAGTTTTTAATCTGGCGTTGAAAGGGAAGAGATTAGACATGTTGGGAGAATCCTGATCTTCTGCTTCATATTTTTAAACTTTTTCTAAAACAGGGGGGAAAATTACTGATAAATTTAAGATAAACTTAACATTTGAATTTGTTTTGGATATATTTTATAACTTTAAGAAATGTTTTTAAATAAAATGCTATTTTTGAGCATCTAATTTTAGCTTTTTAGTTTGCTGTAGTTGTCAAGAGTAGAAAATATTGAAATGAGGACTTGAAAGGGGTCTATGGAAGCTATAGAATAATAAAATGCCAGAGGAATCAAGAAAACAGTAGGGATTTATGTGGTAAAGAAGTGGTATTGCTCAAAGCTATGTATTCCTTTTATTCTCCTTTCCCAGATTTTGTATGCTAAAATCTTCCTTACCTAACTCCTGGTTTGGATAGTTTTTTCTAAATTGATTTTTACAAATGTTCAAATCATTTACATATAATTACATGTAATTATAATGAAAACTAAGCAGAACTGTAATATCTGTATTTTTTTTCCTATTCTAAAAGAAATGATTTGGTTTATCTATATATTTATTTGGTTTTAAAAGAATCTACCTGTATAATTAGAATTATCTTGAATTCCTAAAACTACATTACCCAAACTTCCTTTCTGTATTACCCACAATTCCTTTTGCCTTTTGTATACATACATTATTACCTGGTCTATATATGGTTTGGGTTCACTCTGCCACTCCCTCTCTCTTCCAGGTGAAGTGAGTGGGGAATGTTCCCTGTGTTCTCTAGCTCTCTAGTTAAATATTAATAAATCTTTATAAATATTATGCTTTGGAGATACTGAATATTAATTTAAAATCCACATACCCAAAAGAAGGAAAAATAGAAAAAGGGCTCATTAAGGACCTAATCATTTCCATATCAATTTTAGGGTCTGGGGAATACTTATGAGACTACTATGGTTTGGGTTTAACTGATAATTGTTTTATATATGAAAGAATAAAAGGTAGTATATTGGAGTACCTGGGTTTTCCAAGCAGGGCTGTTCATAGGAGTCAGATGGTTTTCATACTTTGAAAAACCTCTTTCTCTGGGGTTTTGAAGCTCCCATTCATTCAACAAATATTTATTTGCTGTCGCTGTTGAGTTGTTTAATCATGTCCAATTCTCCATGACCCTGTGGACTACAGCATACCAATACTGTCCATGAGGATTTTTTTGGCATTTCCTTCTCCAGTGAATTAAGGCAAAGAGAGGTTAAATGACTTACCCAAGGTCACATAGCTAGTTAAGTGTATGAGGCCATATTTGAAGCCAGGCCTTCCTGACTCCAGGCCCAGCACTCTATTTACTGATACACCTACTACCAAAATATTTATTAACATCTACCAAGTCCAGGGAAGTATGCTAAGTACTGAGGTTTAAATAAAAAACAAGAAATGGTCTCTATCCTCAAAGGCATGCTGCAAATAGATTAGTAGATAGGAATAAAGGAATAGAACATGGTTTTCTCAGTTAATGCCTAGATCCAAATGTACTTTGTTTATATATCCTCTGGACAGAGCTGGATCTGACTGCTAACATACAAGCTATTATGGCCAGAAGAGCTTCACCTGGACATATGCCCCACTCCACTATTATAGGCCACATTTCTCCATTCTCCCAAATTTCCCTCCCCTTTTCTCTGCAGCAGATCTGACAAGTGTTTTATATTGTCTAACTTTAAATACAGGCAGGAAGATTCATCCTGACACTTTCCTACACTTTCTCTAGGCTGATCTTATCTCCTTGTCTCCCATTTCCCTCAGCTGCTATTAGTTTATTCCTCATTGTCCTTTATCTCCTTGTGTGATTTTGGACAAGTCACTATATTTCTCAGGGTCTATTTCCTTTTCTATAAAATGGAGAGATTGAGTCACTAAAGTTCCTAACAGTTCTAAATTTATGACTCATAATCCTAGTCCCTTCTTTATTCTCATCATTCTTAGTTGATAAAATATTACTATTAGAACACATTACAGAAAGAAGTATGAGTCATTAATGAAAGGACTCAATCATAACTCCTTTTTTTCCTCTCTGAGAATAGATAGTATTAAGGCCAGCAAAGATGGGGCACAGCTCAAATTCAGATATCAAGGTTAATCTTTGTAACACATATTCCATTTTTTTCTACACATCCTCCTTCCATTCATATTTCCCTACAAAAAAGGCAGGAATACGAAAGTAATAATTAAGATAATGCTAAGGCTGAACAAATTGTGGTATATAAATCTAAAGGAATATTATTGAACCAGAATATAATGAAAAGCAGGGCAGATTTGGAGAAATTTGAGAAGATTTATATGAACTTATTAAGTGAACAGAAAAGTAGGAGAACAATTTATACAAAATTTTCTAATAAAGCACTTCTCTACTACTAAAATACAAAAATGCAAAACTCAGAATTAAAAGGATGTTGAGATATTTTTAAGTTTAATGTATTCACTGGTTAAGATTAAATGTTCCTGAACCAAAAGAATCTTTTGGCAAAAACTTCTTGCCTACATTTTATCAGCAGGATGTCTTGTTATGATATGTGACACATTAATTTTGCTTAAGAATTTCTATAGAGCCAGTAAAAAATAGATAGAATATTAGTTTGGAATAGAAAAAAATTTCAGCCAGAGCTTGTGGGGCAGCTAAGCTGTGTAGGTAGGAAGGGCAGAATAGAGCAAAAGTTGTGATATCACAGAGCATCAGTTTTCACTCTCTCTACTAGGGTGATGGCCTTTGGTTAAGTTTTTTCAAAAAGTGATTCTGGGAACCAAAAGTCTTAAGAGTCTAGCAATGCAAGTGTTTCAATTGGAGTTATCTTTCTAACCTAAGAGCAAAAACACTCCACATGGAATCTATCTCCACCCTTCTTTCAACTGTATATTCTATAACATTTCATGAGTTCTACTTTCCTTTCATGATTCATTTTCTTCCTACATCAATTACACAAATGCTTTGGTATCATTTCCTTTGTTTTCTTCATAGTTTTTCTTACCACATTAATGAAACTCCATCTGGCCAAACAAGCATTACGGATATTAGCTAATAAAAACTAATTCAGACACATGATTATAATGTAATATTACTGCATCACGGAAAAAAAACAAATATAAAGAATTCAAAGAAGTTTAAGATGCTTCTGTCAGTCAAGAAGCATTGATTAAGCACCTACTACTATGTACCACACACTGTGCTAAGCCCTTTATGAAGATTACCTCATTTGAGAAGTCATAGGGATAGTGAATGGAGCCATACTAAAACTTACTGACATGCTATTTCCAGAAACAGTATTTATTTGAACTATTGCAACAGCCTGCTGATTGATCTCCCTGCTTCAAATCTCTCCTCAAATCAGTTCATAGTTCCATTTTCTAATGCCTTCCTATATTTATTTTGTTTACATTTATACAGGTACCTGTATCTTTAATACTTACCATAGCACTGTACAAATAACAGGCCCTTGGAATATTAAATATGCTTTCAGACACAGCTGATGTTCTCATTTTACTTAACAGTTTTTTTCTCCTCTTTTAAAATCTTTATTTCAAGTGGGAGAGCAAGAAAGGCAGTTTCACTAAAGAATATAACATGTAAAATGTATTTTAGATTGCTTATCTTCTCAGAGAGGTAAGATGATAAGAAGGAGCCAGAAAGAAGGCATTTGGAACTCAAAACTTAAAAAAAGAATGATGAATGCTAAATTGTTTTTACATGTAATTAGGGGAAAAACAAAATATTATTTTAAAAATATGACAACATTATCAGTACAAACAATTTTTAAAGACTTAGAAACTTAGACCTAGGCAATAATTAGGAAAATGAAACATATTACCCACCTTGTGACAGGTGTTGAACTCAAGATGAAAAATAAGACATATTTTGGGGGCACCGTTAAATGCAAGGATTTTGTTTTTCCTTGACTATGAAAAATTTGTTTTTTCTTCTTTTTCATTTAGGAGGGAGGTAGAAAAAAAGAAAAATAATTTTTATTTACTAAAAAAGATATAAAAGCAAAAAACATTGATAAAGAACTTTAATAAAGCTTTAAGCAAAACTTTAAAGATTATTTTGCTAGCTATCAAGAGGTTCATGGGAGGAGTAAGAAAGGTCCAACAAAAAAACCCCAGTACAAATCAGAATAGGAAAGCCCCAAATGAATTATAAAAGTTTTTGAAGTTGAGCAGGGGCAATCCCCGTTTTACATTTGCAGAGCAAATTAATTTCCAAAGTTTTTCACTTTCCCCATGCCTGAACCTCCGCTGATCCTCAAGCTTCCTTCTCCAATTCCTTCAAGTCTCTGCCAAAGTCCCACCTTCTTGCAAGAAGTCTTTCCCAGTCCTAAATCTTAGCGGCTTCCCTCTATTGACTCTCTCCAAATGATCCTCTCTATCTCTTATTTGTACAGTTATTTTCTTCTCTTCCCATTAGACTGGGAGGGGGTGGGGAGAGGAGGGGCGAACGGGACCTTTCTTTGTATCCCAAGAGTTTAGCACAATACCAGGCACATAAATGTATAATAAATGCTAAATAAAAATTTTTAAATGCTTAATAAATTCGCAAGGCCCTAGAGAGGAAGGAAGGGTAGGTGGCTCAAAGGCCTTCCAGGAAGCCTCCCTCAGCCATTTCCCAAGCCCCATCACTGACTTTCTTTTTCTTCAAAGCCATCCTATTAAGGGAGATTTAAGACCTGGCTCCATCCCACTCCAAGAACCTCTCCCTCCAGCATCCTCCAGATCATAAAAGAACCTCCCAACACTACCATGGCTTTTACCTCACCCTACTAAGAGCAGCCCGCCATTCCAGTCGAAGGACCAGAAGAACTAGGTTACATCCACTTTAAATCTGGGAAATATCTTGAAGAACGAGTTAAGGTCACTTTAGTAAGGAGAAACACGTTTGTGGAATGTACCATTTTACATGTCAAGGGAGAAGGGGTCGTCCAGAACCATTCTATTTTTGTGTGGCAAGAAAAGGATATCTGAAGCGAAAAAAAGAGGGGAAAAGATAGAGAAAAAGATAGATAACATCTAGTCTTCCTGCTCTGTAGAGACCATAGCACTGTCTGGTCTCAAAAACTGGGAGACTCTGTCAAGTTGTTCCCCCCATGCAGAAAGTTCACGTGGTCAGAACCAGCCTTACACGTGGTAACTCCCACAAGGGACTGAAGGGAAGTATCAGAACCAGGTTGGAGGCGGATCTTTGTACTCGCTATTTCGTTGCTCTTTCCTCGCAACTCAATTCTCGTCCTAGGCAGGTCTGTATGATTACCCTCCTACTGGGCCCACGTATCCTGTGTTTTGTCCTGAGGAGACTCTCCCCAGCTCCAGGCATTTTCCAGCTCTTTTCCAATCTATTAAGGGCTTTTTCTTGTGGTCCAAAAAGGAACTCACGTGTCAGGGCCGGTATGTCTTCCTGGGAGGTATGAGTATTGCCTCGCCTTTTCTTTCTCAAATACCTGTTTCTCAGGGCCTTTTGTATATGGTTGGTCACATTCGTCTAGGCCACTGTGTAGCATAGTATGTAGGGCCGCAAAACCTGGGTTTTGGTTCTGATTTCTGAGGACACATACCAGCCAGGTGACTGCGCAAAAACTTGAATTAAGCTCTTGGCTCTGGAGGCTTTTCTCAGACAAGAAGTTGCAAAGAACGTATCAACTTGCACCAAGAGTTGAGAGTTTTTTTCTCCAGGGCTTGCCTCACATTCTCTGGATTTGTTGGTTGCTTTGTAATTGATCTGAGTGTACAAGCAAAATAGGAAGATTTGCAAAATAGAACAAGTTTTGATGTTTTTCAGTCCTGTCTGACTCTTCTATGAACCTATGGATCATCACATCAGACCCTCCTTTCCTTCACTTCCTCCCAAAATCTGTCCAAGCTCTTGTTGTTTCCATTACACTATCTGTATATCCACATCCTCTGCCATCCCTATCTCCCTTTGCCTTTAATCTTTACAAGCATCAGAATTTACAGAGTTCTGACCTCCCATTTGAATATTTTTAAGTTTTTAAAAGTTTGATAATACATTAATCTTTTTTTCTCAATTATATGTAGATATGATTTTTAATAATATTTTTCTTTTTTAGCTTTTTAATTTAATTTATTTTTTTAAGAAATTTAAGCTCTTTTAAGAAAAACAAATTTTTTTAGTCAATAAATTCTGTTTTAACTCAGTGGATGTCTATATATCCATTATTTTAAACTATATAGATAAACATAGATATGTTATAGGTAAACTTATATAACATGTATAATCAAACACACCAGGAAGCCCCAAACCAACAACTCCAGATGAATAGCCTCTGAACTTTTTTTGGTCCAGATTTGAGATTTCATTTTGTCAGAAAGTCTCAATGAGTCCTTCCAGCAATGAAACAACTAATGCTTTCGGGGTTTGCCTGGGGGATTAAGAAATTAAGTGACTTTAGGCTCATAATGCCAGGCAGTCAGTTCTGCTTAATGGGAGCATATGCCTTTCCAGAAAGCACTACACTATGTAAAATTGTAAGAAAAAAAAAAAAAGTAAAATACTACATGGGGGAAATGGCATTAGAGACACAATACTCCAAAATTAAGAATTGGTATAGTTTTCTACATTCTCACTGTTTCTTGAGGAAGAGATTCCATTGCAATCTCAACATGTGAATTATCCTCAATAGTTCATAACATATCAATAGCACTGGAACAAATCTGTTTTTGAAACAATTTCAGCAGGACTAACTATGTTAAGTCAGGGGAAAAACCCTAGGGCTTTCTGACAATGAAATCTCTCTGTTAATATTTATATAAGACTTTTTGTATTAACTTAAATAAGTTAGCAGGTCATCCACTATATTTAACTTGAAATTTGTTCTTATATTAAATACAATCTTCTTTGATATAGTTGTAATCAATGTGTTGTTTTTTAAATCAAGTTTTGCTTTTTAAATTAATTTGTATTTTAATTTAGTGAATATATTTTGTATACTATGGAGTTGTTTTTTCACATGTGTATGAATATATGTTTAAATTAATGAATCCATGAATCAAGCTTTTCTTAACATTTGAGCAAATCTTATCTGCCTGTTCTTGTTTTATTTTTTTAAACATTTATTAATATTCATTTTTAACATGGTTACATGATTCATGCTCCTCCTTTCCCCTTCGCCCCCCCGCACTCCCCCCACCCATGGCCTACACACATTTCCACTGGTTTTGTCATGTGTCCTTGATCAAGACCAATTTCCAAATTGTTGGTAGTTGCATTGGTGTGGTAGTTTCAAGTCCACACCCTCAATCATGTCCACCCTGACCCATGCATTCAAGCAGTTGTTTTTCTTATATGTTTCCTCTCCTGCAGTCCTTCCTCTGAATGTGGGTAGCATTCTTTACCATAAATCCCT